>NW_012135548.1:159993-227327 GCF_000956105.1 Propithecus coquereli | reverse complement strand
GAGACCCCGTCTCTACTAAAAAAATATAGAAATTAGCTGGACAACTAAAAATATATATAGAAAAAATTGGCCAGGCATGGTGGCACATGCCTATAGTCCCAGCTACTCGGGAGGCTGAGGCAGGAACAGCCTGAGCAAGAGTGAGACCCTGTCTCTACTAAAAAAAAAAAAAAATATAGAAATTAGCTGGACAACTAAAAAAATACATACAAAAAATTAACTGGGCATGGTGGCGTGTGCCTGTAGTCCCAACTACTTGGGTGGCTGAGGCAGTAGGATCACTTGAGCCCAGGAATTTGAGGTTGCTGTAAGCTAGGCTGACGCCATGGCACTCTAGCCCGGGCAACAGAGTGAGACTCTGTCTCAAAAAAAAAAAAAAAAAGATTTGTTGGGTTGGACCAGATCAGCATTTAGTCCAGGAGTGATCCCTAGTAAGATGACAAGACCCTTTTGAGTACTGTGCCCAGTGTTCTATGAATGATGAGGTTTGCCGGTTGGCTGAAGGGAGTGGGCACTGTGTCTGGTCCTGTGAACACCAGGTACTGTTCCCTGCACTCCTTTCTGGTGGCACTTTCTCTGGACTCAGGTATTTTCCTGATCAGCATGCTACTGGATGCTAGAGGGGACCCTCTGTAAATGACCAGAGTCCTCATCGTGTGAGGGGAGAACTTGCTGAACTCGGTAAGTGAGGGCAATTGTAGGGCTCCCTCTTTTTTTCCCTTCCTGAGGATCACTTTCCTTTGTTGCCTGAAGTCACCGTCTTGAAAACCATTGTTTTCTGTATTTGTATGGTTTAAAAACAAATTATTTCCGTTGAGAGGTCACTGTTACTTCATGTAGGCCGGCAGTGGAAGTCTGAGCGTTGTTAGTGGTTTCCAGGCTATCGACATCCTCTACCCCTGGGGGCTGAGAGTCGGGTGGTTTTAAAGCTGCTCGTGGCTGTGCGCGCTGCTCGTGATTCACTGCCCGTACGGCGTGCTCTCGTGACTTTGAGTCCTCACTCATGTTGTCGGCCTGGAATGCATTTCCCTTTTGTACTGCATTTGTTTTCTTTTAAGACATATTGTTTCTTTTTTTTAATTAAAAAAAATACCTAGTCAAGAGCAGCCAAGGCAATTTTGAAGAAGAAGGGAGGCTTTGCCTTTCTTAATTTGGAGACTTAACATAAAGTTAGAGTATCCAGAACAGTACGGCATTGATGCAGAGACAGGTAAATAGATAATGGGACAAAATATAAAGTGTGATGTATGATGCCTTACAGATCGGGAATGTGTTCATTTCCTAATGCTGCTGTAACAAATCACCACAAACTTAGTGACTTAAAGCAATAGAAACTTTTTGTCTTACAATTCTGGAGATCAGAAGTCTAATGTGGGTCTCACAGGCTTAAATCAAGGTCTCAGCAGGGCTCTGTTCCTTCTAGGGGCTTTAGGGGAGAATCCGACTCCTTGCCTTTTAGCTGCTAGAGGCTGCCCATGTCCCTTGGCCCTGTACTCGACCTTCACAGGCAGTGGCGAGGCATCTTCACGTCTTTCCCTGATGCTGACCGTCTCGTCTCCCTTTTACTTACCAGGACTGTGGTGAGCATGTCAGACTCACTCAGATAGTTTCGGATAATCTCCCATCGCGAGGTCAGCTGATCAGCAACCTAATTCCCTTGGCAATGTAACATATTTGTAGGTTCTGGGGATCAGGGTGTGATATCTTGGGTTGGGGAGCAGTTATCATGCCTAGCACAGGGAGTGAGGATGGAGCGAGCTGTCGGTAGATGGTGCTGGCACGATGGCTTATCCATGTGGAAAACACAGATTTTAACCCCAATTTCATGTCATGTATAAAAAGAAATTCCAGATGGACTAAAAGCCAAAACTTTAGGAATTTTAGAAAATTATAGGATTAGAAGATTAGAAAGAAAGGTTATAGAAAGAGCTCCTCCAAATCAATAAAAAATAGATTAACAACAAGAAAGAAAAATGGGCAAAGATATGAAGAAGGAATTTATAGAGAAGAAACCAGATTAATCAATAAACATGAAAAAGTGCTCAGTTTCACTAGTAATCAGAGAAATGCAAAATAAAATGAGAAATCATTTTATACCCCTCATACTGGAAGACTCTAGCAACAGCGTGAAGGTTAACGAGGATGTGGTTAAAAAGAAGCCCTTCCCACTGTGGGTGGATGCGTATGGCCGCTTTAAAGAGCGATTTAGTCATGTTTGGCTGGTACCTTACAACCCAGAACTGCCATTTCTGGGCGCCTTAGCAAAGCACCAGTTCATACGTACAAGGAGACGTGGAGGAGGCTGTACATGACAATGCTTTTTAACAGTTAAAATTTGAGAACAGTCTACCAATGCTTCCCAGTCGGGGAATGGGTAAATAAGCTGATTTATTTGGACAGTGGGATGCTGAGTACCAGTTAAATGAACGAAGTAGATCTATACACGTCATTATGGATAAATCTTCACAACGTTATGTTGAAAGGCAAGTTCTGACAGGAAATGTACAATATGGTAGCATTAAGTAACGCTCAGAACACTCGCAGTGTTGCTCCTGAATGCGCTTACTCACGGAGAGACATCAGAGCAGTTACTTCCGTCTCCGTCCCTCGGGTTCCCCAGCTGTAAAATAGGATGGATTATAGACCTAAATATGAAAAACAAAACTTGAGAAATCTTAGACATCAGAGAATATTTCTATTGCCTTGAGTTAGGAAGGCTTTCTTAAACAAGATAGACAAAGCATAAACCAAAAAGAGAAAATTGAGAAATGTGAGTATATTAAAATATAAAGCTTTTGTATGAGAAAGGACTCTTAAAGAAGACAGAGCTCAGACTGAAAGATACTTGCAATACATATAACCATTAAAAACTAATTGAAAGAATTAGAAGATTAGAAAGAATAAAGATTATAGAAAGAGCTCCTCCAAATCAATAAGAAGTAGTCAACAGAAACAGAAATGGGCAAGGGACATCCGAAGATTATGGAGATCAATGAGTAAAGATGTGTCCAACTGATCCGGGCTGCCTGGCGTGGAGCAAAGGCTTAGCAAGTGCTATTGGCAATCATCATCATTGCTATTACTGTGCTACTGCTATCGTTCTCCCTCTGGTTGGTAGCACTGGTGGAAGTTACCACATGCATGCACCGCTTTCAGCCACCGATTCAATTAAACACAGATCCAAAATCTTACTGGAAGCCAGGTGGCCACCAGCGGAGGAGCAAATGCAGCACATCTCGGCGACCTTCTCTTGACCCCAGAGTCTTTGACAGGGTAAAACCAGCTGCCCCTGACAGTGTCCAGGAAGGCAGGTTTTCTGGGGCCAGAACACTCAGTGTTGGATATGCTTCTACCATTTTATGTTAGACGTTCTGCAGGCACTGAAGGGCGCACTGACTCGCTCAGATGGGGTTTGTTCAGGTGGGTCTCCTTTTCTTCCTCCTCCTCCATCCACTCAGCAAATTCTGAGTCTGTGATGTGCCAGGTAATTTATTAGTCTCCTGTCCTTGTGGAGCTTTAAAAAGAGGCCATAAACAAATGTCAGGAGGAAAAGGAATAGCGTACTGCTCTGGTGAGGATGTCGATGGTGGGGGAAGCTGCGCATGTGTGGGGACAGGCAGCATATGAGACCTCTCCGTGTCTTCTGCTCAGTATTGCTGTGAACCTAAAAAACTGCTCTGAAAATAAAGTCTATTAAAGAAGAGAATGAGGTAAGATAGAGAGGTAGTGAGTGACTTGTGGGGGCTTCACAGTTATGCCCTGATTTGATTGACTTGTGTTCAGGGTTTCTGTTCCTATTCCTGTTTCTGTAACCGAGCTTCGTCCATGGCAGAGGTCAGCAGACTTTTTCTCTAAAGGCCAAACAGTAAATATTTTAGGCTTTGTGGGCCAGATGATCTCTGTTACAGCCGATCTTCTCTGCTGGTGCACACCGAAAGCCACAGATGATAGATATGTCTATGAGTGAACGTGGCTGTGTTCCAATAAAACTTTATTGACACGCACAGAATGTGTGATTTGACCTGCGGGCCACATTTTGCAGACCCTTCCCTGGTCTGTAGCTTTCCTTTTTGTCACATCTTTATCAGGAGAAAGCTGTCCCTCTTTTTCTGTTTTTCTCTTTTTCTGATCCTGTCTTGCTGTGTTTCCCAGGTATGATATATCTGTTAAACTTTTCTTGTCCTTTCTTATGGAAACTTCCACTTATCCTTAAAGCCCAGCTCAAGGGTCTTATCCATGTCAGAGCTTTGTCTACAGCATCCCATGGCCCTTTCTAGATACTACTTTGTATTTTATGTAGTTGTGTATTGTCTACGTTCCTTCCTTCCCCCACTGTTCTTAGAGTGTGTCAGTCATGTTTGCTATAGTGACAAATAATCCCCAACTCTCAGTGGTTTAAAATAGAAAGGTTTATTTCTCACTCTGGCTGCATGTCTGTTGGGGTTGGTGGCAGATCCCAGGTGGCGCTTGTGGTCTGGAATGTTGCTGGGCTGCACCAGCACGAAAGGGAGGCCTCACGCAGATCTTGTTCCGTCAGTTAAGGCTCTGGCCCAGAAATGACACCCGTATCTTTGACCTCACTGGCTAAAGGCAGCCACATGCCCGCCCTCTCCCCCCCAGGGGGACTGGGAACTGCCCAACATATGCCCAGAAGGTGAAGAGGTGCTGACATTTGCGCCACACTGAAGACCGTCATAGGAGCGGCTCACAAGCGGGGATTGCGTTCTGTTCGTCTTCATGTTGCCCAGCAGAGTCCTGGCCCACAGCAGAGCATTCAGTACGCATTTGTAGAATTAATCAGAACTCTTTTGTGTACAGGGATAGAAAGCCAACGAAAAACAAGAGGGAATTTATTGGCTCGTGTGATGGAAAAGCCCAGAGGTAAGAGCTGATATTAGGTATGGCTCGATCCTGGTTCTCAAATGATGTCATTAAGGCTCCATCTGTCCGTCTGTCCCTCTGCCCTGTCCTCTTCCCTTAGAGCTCTCTTCTTCAGTGTTGACTTCCCTGCAGGTAGAGTCTCTCCATGTGGTGACCCCAGGAGCTCCGGGGTTGTCCTTGGGCTTAGGAATTCTAACAGAAAGTACTGGCTTCCCTCAGTTGTTCCAGTAGGAGCCTGAGATGGAGCCCCCTTGATCTGCTGTGTCCCTTGCCTTAACCCCATAACAACAGATGGGGATGGGGGTGAGGACAGTCGGTCCTGGGTCACACACCCTCTCTTGGTGTGGAGGCTGGGCCCTCTCTGACTGTGTGGCTGAGGGCTGGGAGGGCCATTCCGCAAAGGAAAGCCGTCGGAAGAGAGATGGATTCAGGCTGGGCGAGACCGGCAGATGTCGGTTGCCCCATGGGTTGAGGGGCCTGGTCTGGTTCCGAGTCCTGAGTCTTTCCCAACATTCTGCTGCTTTGATTGCAGGGTTGCATTTCATTTCTTCCTGCACTGTGCCAGCAGCGGGTGAGTAGACATGCCTGGTTCTGTCACTCTTCCTACTGTTTGAGAAGGACAGACAGATAAGAGCAATATGTCTTCCAGAAGCCCGTTGTCCAGACCTCTGGGCAGGAGGATGGGCCCCGGGAACAGTGATTGCAGGAGGCCAGATGTGTGTGGGCTCGAGTGAGTGCCGTTGAGTCGGGAGGGGGCCCCAAGCAGGGATCCCCACAGAGGCAGCTTGCTTTTGGGCTTGTGATTTTTCCTGTGATCCACTGCAGCAGGCGTCTTTCTGGATAACTGGCTGAGGGTTGTTGTTTTCCTGTGTGTAGGGCACACGAGCAGCAGTTTGACTTCTTAAGATGCAGAGCCATTGGGTACACACACTTTTTAGTTCTTTACCAAAAGATTTACTGTTACGTCCTTGGCAGAGAGGAATATACTTTGGTTACTGGAAGGACCAGGAATTGAACGGTTGTGCAAATGTGCTAGAGCAGCATAATCTATTTTTCAGTTACTGTTTGGGGACCAGCAAATCTACATGGATGGAACCTGATTTCATTTGGTTTATTTAATTTGGATTTATGGTTGCATTCGCGTCACGTTAACATGATCGCTTTCAGCCCAGGTTCCAAGCATTTGAAGACATTGCCTCCCAAGACCCAATATAAGAGACTTAAATATCCAATAGTGTTTAAGTTATGATGGAAACTTTTCATACTTCAGTATTTTACCACTTATATGGTTCCTTTGGAAATCTTAATGATATGTGGCTGTCACTTTAAGTGAGGTGCTTTGGCTCTCTGTTATGAATAACCCTTTTTATTTTTTCTATAAAATTGCAAGGGAGCAAAGGTACATTCATCACCTGCCATGGAAGAGTGTGATGGAGCCACTAGAGGGCGCCCAGGCTTTGTTTTCTGGAACTTCCCTGACCCATATTTTGCTTTTGAATGTCCTGGTGGTGTCAGATTTTTGGTTTGTTTGCCGTGTAGAAGGGGTCATTGCAAACATGTAATCGTGGCGTTTCCCAGAGTACGTGGAGTTAGATTCTTGCCGTGGTTGTGCCTGCTGTGCTGGTGGCCCTTCTGGAACGTTCTGACAGGCAGCTCCCTTGCCAGGAATCAGGTAATTCAGTAAATTATGCAGCAGAGGAGGAGAATCTAAGGCCACCAAGTAGCTTTTTGGTCACTCCTTCACCCAGTGAACGGAAGTTAGCGTGCAGGTTGTAAGGGGGCACTTTGCTGGAGAACGTTAGCAAGAGAGTGGGTCCGGGCAAGGCTTTGACAAGGGCGGTGACCCCCTTGGGAGGTGCCGGCAGGTCTGGAACTGTCCTACTCTACTTGGGCCCAAGTAACCGAGGCGGGGCAGCCCTGCGCCTCGGCTGCCGAGGTCGGACTCCTGCAGCACGGAGGCCAGCGCCACTGTCATCGAGGTGTCCCTTTGTCTCTTCTTAGATTTTGCTCATTTTCCCCATTCCTGTCATGGAAGTCTTAGGAAGAATGACTTTTACCCACAAATAGTTAGGAATAAAGGCCTTTCAAATGGGTTTGCTGCATGAATTCTCAGCGTCTGGAGTACCATTACATACTGACCCACCCTCTACTTTCCCGGCAACGATGGGAAGCTCCTTACGGCGGTCCCCGAAATCCCAGCCACTGCATTGCTAACTGCGCGGGTCCTTCCCTCCCCTTTCCTTTTGGGACCAGCTGTTTACCCCTCTCTGCGCCATGGCCACGCTCTATCTCCCATGGCCACACTCTACCTCCGAGTCTCCTGCCTTCGGCCCCAGTGGCTGTGAGTTGCTAAGCAACAGCCTCCCCCGCTGCCCCCTGGCTGGGCAGTTGGCTCAAGGAAGTGAGCACTGTCCTCCGTTAATGCTCCTCATTGAGCTGCCTGCCGACTCCCCTTTCCCGGTGGCAGCGAAGGCCCAGGAAGGCAGCTTGAAGGCGGCTCGCACTCTGGGGTGGGGGGCTCCGTGCTGCCTGCTGTGCAGGGCCACGTCCTGCTGGGGCAATTGGCTGCAAGGGGAGTGGTGCTGGGGGCGTCTGACTTTCTAGAAAGGACACTGTCAGCCTCCAAGCGTGTCTCTTGCTGTGCTGGGGGGCCTCTGCTCTCTCCAGCCTGGGAGGATGTCTCGATGAAGACCACTGCTCCCCTTTGTTTTAGCCGTTTACTTATCTTTAGATCTTTCTGTGGCCCTGGCATAGTGCAGGAGTCTGATAAAACATTTGTGGATAAATGAATCTGTGGACATAGGAAAGTAAAGGTGGTGAAAACACTGTCCTTCCTTTCTCCTCATTTCTATTTTTACTTTTTTATGGCAGCGTAACTTGTATATTGGAAAGTACGCAGCTCGAGGGGACAAGTAGCTGCTCAGTGAACCGTAGGTCTGGAGATAGACTCTGCGGCCCTGCACCCCGGAGCCCCCCTCGCATGGTCTGTGCTTTTAACCCGAAGGGGAAGTGACCCACCTCATGCCCCCGTCCCGTGCCCGTCCCCAGCCAAGATGAAGCATGGAAGCCCAGTGCCCTCTTCTCTTGGGAGAGCCAAGTGCCTGGGGAGCGGGCTCGGCTGGAGGGCTCCTTCCTCTGTTTTTGGCTGTGATTTTGGTGGTATTGTTACTCTGAGTTATAATGTTCATTTCTGTTCTTTACTCAATGTACGTGACGGTCTCCCTGGGGGTAGCCAGAGGAGGCTCGGGTGTGTTCTTGGGAATTCTCGCCGCGTGACCACATTTGAGCATTATTTTCTCACCATCTAGCTTTTGCCACTGGACACGTTGCAAACGCTGAGTGAGAAGCGTGGACTGGAAAAGTGTGCCCTCTCTCTTGAGTGTGGAACATTCTCGTTTGTGTGCTCCTACAGGTCCCCTCCAGGCAGAAGGCAGAGGACGTGTGGACACTCGGGTCTCTGTGAGCGGGTGGGACACATGGCTGCCTGGCTTGGGGTCAGAGGGCAGGCCTTGCCTTCCCGTGAGGCCTGCGCATCAGCCAAGGGGGGCTTCGGGCTGCTCGAAGCCAAACTGACAGAAGCGGAGTGGATGGCCGAGATTCGCTGACGGCGGTTCTCAGCAGTGGAGGCGGACTGGCGAGTAGCAGAGCATCGGGGAAGTGATCTTCTGACTGGCGGCAGAATCTGCCGCGTGGGAAATCTGTTTTCCTTTGTCTCAAGCAGTCAGGACGGAATGTTTCGGATCGCAGTTTGCTCTGGTGTCGTGGGAAACCACCGATGTAGTCCGTCCTTTCTCTCCTTGGGCCTGGCTCTGTCAGCTGAGGGCGTGCTGGCAACACCGTGTCTCAGAGCAGCACGGAAGAGCTCGTCTCTGAGTTTCCGTTCTCCTCTTTTTAACGTCCTGGCTATCTACCTGAAACCAGAGTCTGTTGGTGGCTTGGCCAGATGCCGATTCTACCTCCCAGCGCAGGAGCCCAGCCTTCTGCTGGCTGGCGTGTGAGTAGCGGCCTCATTGCTTGGGGAGGAGCAGCTGGAGCGGACAGCTGGAGCTGCTGAGAAATCTCATTTTTCGGTTTCTGTGCTGACTGGTGTTACTGGTGCAACCAGGAGCGTCTTCACCTTATTGTGACTCTTAAACTAAAACTTAATTTATTTTAAATTATACAGGTAGTATACGAATACGCGCTTACTAACACGTATAAAGGGTGCAGTTATAGCCACTTCACATTTCATACTGTTCTGTGGATGTCAGTGAATTTACCAGCATACTTGCGTACACGGGTGGCTTTCTTTCTTTTTTTTCTTCAGTGTTGTCAACCTGAAATAAACCACAGAGACCGACTCCCAGAGTTTATTTGGAATAGCAGGGGATTGCAGTCTGGGATATGCTTGCCGTATCAGACCATCGGTGCGTCCAAGGCAGTTGGGGCAAAGGGGAAGATTTTACAGACAAAAAGGAGAACGTAAGCTATTCTGAAACAAAGACCGCTGGTCACAGGGGGCTTGTTGCAGGAGTTGGCGTTAGCTCATTGGTGGAGACAGCCGTTGTTAGGCACACGTCCTGGTGCGAGGCGCTCATCTGGAAGACTGCGGTTTTGAGGAATTCCTTGCATAGTTGTCTCCTAGGCACCCGTGTGAGAGGGCCCCTCCTTCATGGCCTCCTGGCTCCGTCTTGTTGGGGTGTGACGTGAGTGACTCCATTTTGATGTGGATAGCTTCTGCAACGCAGATGGGATTGCAGTGTGCAAATGGTTTGTTAACTTGCTGTCTTGACTCTATGACTCAACTTGGCCACTTTCCTAGGTCAGCACACACAGGCCGACCTCCTCCCTTCCAGTTGCTGCTGTGCACCCATCGGATGTGCCAGGTTTTATTCAGGTGCTTCTGTTGTCAGGGGCACCTGCGTCGCTGCTGACGTTGTGCTGCCGCAGAGGGCCCGCGAGGACGTTCTTACATATGCCCTCGTGCGCATGTGTGTGTTGCTCCGTGGCTCAGTTTTGCTGGCCCGGAAAGTTCTCAGCCAGGCGTGTTCTTGGGCAGGAGTTGGGTTTCCCAGTGAGACTCCCATCGTGGCTTTGGGAGACTCTCGGAGGAAGGGAAGTGGGCGCTGTGTGGAGGACACGGTGGTCTCGGGCAGGACTGTTCGTGGGGTTTGAGAAGCAACTTAACCAAGGACTGCACACAGGACATTAGAACAAGAAGATGGAAATGGGGCATTTGGTGGTGTACTTTCTCTCAGCCTGTGCTTCGCTGGCGTACGTGGGTTTGGGCCCTCTCAGCCCTGGGCTCACCAGCAAGCGTCTTTTTAAATGGCGGCCAGAGACTTCTGTAGGCTGTTTTACTCTCTTAGAAGATAAAATTGCATGATAAGTCACGATATAAAGAATTACCTGAAAAAACATACCACGTGATACCGAAATTTGAGCCTATGGGGAGAAGAAAGTGCGTGTGAGAAGTCTTGATGTGCTTCGACGGCCTAACTTCTCACTCAGGTTTGACCCACCCGGGGGACGCACGGAGGGCGTGCGCCTAAGTGCCGGTTTCCTCTTCGTGGAGATAATGGAGCCATTCCCTGCAATTTTTCCTCATTACCAAAATCAGCCTGCGGAGTTTTCAGAGTCCCTGTTTAGGGTGGAAAGAGCTAGAATTCCGCCTGCTGCTTTCCTGTGTCATCTTTTAGGCTGTGTTTGAGGGGTGGGCATTGGGTTGCTGCATGGAGCTCTGACACTGTCTGCACAAGACGCTCAAGGAATCTGCGGAGAGGCACACAGCTTTCGTTGTTTTTTTGAGACAGGGTCTTGCTCTGTTGCCCAGGCTGGAGTGCAGTGGTGAGATCATAGCTCACTGCAATCTCCAAATCCTGGGCTCAAGTGATCCTCCTGCCTCAGCCTTCCAAGTAGCTGGGACTACAGATGTGCACCTCCACACCTGGCTAATTTTTCTATTTTTAACAGAGATAGGGTCTTGCTTTTGCTCAGGCTGGTCTTGAACTCTTGGCCTCCCAGAGTGCTAGGATTACAGGCATGAGCCACCACACCTGAACTGAGAACAGTTGGGTCTCAGCAGAATCTTCATCTACGCTTTGCTTCCAGCGCAATTATTTTTTTCTGGGGAAGTAACTTGCTAGATGATTTGCTAACTCCCACTAAAGGACAGCGTGAGCTCATTTCTAGAATCGAAGGCTTTTCTGATGAGAGTGTCTCAGAGTTCTTTGGAACCACGTTGACTTGGCTTGTTAGAAAGGAGCTGGGACTGGTGAGTGGGCACTGCCCAGGAGGTGGCTGGACCGTGCGCTGTGCCGTCGGCAGGGCGGTCGGATCATCTGAGGTATGGGGGTTCCCTCTGGCCCGGCTCCCACAGCCTTCCCTGTATCTCCACCCCCACCCTACCTGCAGGCCCTCAGCAGGGTGTCCACTGGATCCCTCAGCTGGGAAGGACCTGCAATGCGTTGTCAGGTGGATTCTGGAAGCAGCTGGAAGAGGCCTGGGCGGCGTGTTGGCTCTGGTGGTTACAGCAGCATGGGGTTTGGGGTGGTGCTTCCTGGATTCAGTTCCTCCTTGGTAGACAGCCTTTTTGTTGTTATTTTTGTTTTGTTGTGATTTAGATTAGAATAGGAAATGGGTGGGCATTCTCTACCCAGAGCACACAGGATTTGAAATCATGGATATCTGGGTTACTCATGTGATCGGCAGGTACTGAGTGCCTGCCCCGTGCTGTGTGCCATGGGGATTTGGGATTCCAGGTCTTGTGAGAGATTCCTTTGCTTGACATTCGTGGCAGACATGGGCCATGCAGGGACTCTGGCAGCAGAGGCCACAGGGGAGGGAGGGGGAGCCAGGGCAGACAGCTGGGACCAGGCTCATGGGCGAGCCCGGTGGCTGTGTGAGGGTGACAGAGGCGGGCAGGGCCGTGGACCCGGGACGGGTCCACGAGCCGCAGGACCCAGTTTCTCAGGACGTCCAGGTTATCCTGGAAGTCCAATGGGGGTGGGGTCTACTCCGGTGGACAGAGTCCTGTTGCCATGTAGGGGACTGTACTGAGCCAAGCAGGGTGTGGACGTGGGGGTTGGAGGTTGGGGCTATGGCCTCAGGGAAGCCAGGCAGGTCGCCTCACGGGGAGTGCCCAGGGCTCACACCCTGTGTTGGGCCTCCAGGTGGGCGAAGGTGGCCGTCAGCACGGCATGGGTCTAGCTGGGGCAGCGCCTGCTGTTGACGGGAGGGTGTGTCCATGGTGCATAGGGGCAGATGGCGGCGCTGGAATGACCGGAAGATGGTAGATGGCTGCGGATGCTTCAGGTCCATGTGGCCCAGGGAAGGGGGCATGAAAGCAGCCCAGACAAAGCCAGCACCCCCTCTGGGTCACCGTGCTGCTGCTGGGCTGGGCGGTGTAGGTGGTGCCCGTGGGCGGGGTCAGCTCAATCCCTTGTCATCTAGGTCAAAGGCTGTTCTCAGCCCCTTGCTCCAGGGGGGCCATGTAAAGCACTGGCCTCACCTCTTCCTGGTGGGCCTCCCAGTGCTGCCACGCCTGCACCTAGGTTAGGCAGGACTTGGGGGACAGGCTGAGTTAGCAGGCATTTGTGGGCGCGGGCCCTGCCGGCAGCGTCTGCTCTGAAGTTTCTTATTCAACAAAGTAGCAAGTCGGCCTGGGCTAGGGAACCACTAGATGAGGCAAACGGTGGACCCCACCTCTTCCTGGGCTGGCTGTGTGAGCTGATGAGAAGACTGAAAAGCACGTTAGAGAACTTAAGTGTCTGAAAAATTTCCTGTCCCGTTAAGGCCCAGGCTCAGTGAGACGGCAGGACCCGGACGCAGTGAGGTAGCGCGGAGCGAGGGGGCTGCTCGTCCTCACCGGCAGACTTAGCTCAGGTTCCACTCTCCCGAGCGACTTGGAGGGGCTGATGTTCGTCTCATTTGTACTCGCCAAGGGTTGCACCCTTGGCGACTGCCCACTGGGCCCCGACTACAGACGAGGTGGAGAAACGTGTCAAGGCCTGACTGCGCTGGGGTTCGGGGCTCCCTGCAGAGGCTGATGGACCCCACCAACACCAACACCCCCTGTGCTTCCTCCTAGGCCCACCAGCATCAGCACCCCACGGTCTCGCTGCCACCCAGGACTCACCCGTGGGACCAGGGGTAAGTCCCAGCCCAGCAGGGCCTACTTGAGAATTCCGAAGGAAAGTGCTGGAAAGTTCTGGGCACATGAAAATACCTTTGCACCTTTAAGGACAGTCGCCCTCCTCTTTGCTTCTGTGTGGCCAGGGAGGGACCCGCTGGGTGGCGAGACATGTTAGTCCCCTGTCTTGTCTGCACAGCCGTCCCTGCCATGGTAACCCAGAGCGCCAGCTGTGGGGGCAGCTCCCTGCTGTTGTTGGTGGCCCCCGGTTGCTGTTTGAAGCCTCGTTTCAGCACCTCCCTGGCAGTTTTGTCCAATAGTCGCGACTCTTCCAGGACTGAACAGCCTTTGTTTTTTTCTGAGAGACCCCAAGGTATGGTGCTAACTAACCCCTTTGCTCTCCCAGACAGACTCTGCCAGGAGAGGGCACCTGGCAGCCACCAGTGCCCAGAGCAGCCGGCCGCCAGGCACAGCTGGCCCCTGGGCCGAGCAGCTAGTGCTGGTGGAGACAGGGCCACAGCTGAAAGAGACACAACACGGTGACAATCGCGTGTCGGATAGTGAACCTCTCTGTGTGCTAGAATTTCCTGAGGAAGACGTTCTGGCGTGGCCGAGGCTGGCCAGCGGCTGTGCTGCGCTCCTGCTTGGCCTCCTCTGGAATCCTGAGTCACCCAAGGCCCTCGCCTGTGGCTCCAGGCTGGCTCTAGCTGTATGATTGTGGGCGAGGTCAGAGTTGGCTTGTGCCTCCTGATGGCTCTGCCTGCCAATATCAACTTGGAAATCGACTTTCTAGAAAAGTTGAGTAATTCGGTATCTAAGGCTGTCTCTAGGAAGCAGCTTGGAAACTGGATCACGAGTGAATATTATATTCACCTAAAAGCACCTGTCTATGGACATCTCCCAGGCTTCCCTGCCAGCCAATCCAGCATGTTCCCTGGTGCAGTTTCCACGACACCTTTTGGGGTGCGGGGGAAGACCTTCTCTTCTCCCTGAAGATGCTGCCAGGGTCCCCGTGACGTCACCCCCGCCCCATCCATGCCTCAGCACCTCTTCGTATACTGAGTCCTTCTCCGTGCCAGCACCTCCTTTGTGCCGACTGTCACTGTTGACAGTGAATATCCCAAGTGGCTGTGTGCTGGGAAACGAGTCCAGGTTGGAGACACGCGTCTTCAGTAGGGTGGGTCCCCATCCTTCCACGTCAGCCTTTTCATGGCAGCATCCGTCGTCCAGATATCCGTAGCATTTGTGGAAGGCTCACTGTATGCGGGTACCGTGCCAAGCCCTTGGCACGAGTTCTCGTTTAATTCTCACAGTAGTCCTGCAATCTAGGTACTACTGTTATCCCCATTTTACAGGTGAGGAGGCAGGCAAGAAGAGGTTCGCTGACTTGCCAGAGGGCACACAGTACCGAGATGGTGGAGTGCGGATTCCATCCCGCTCTCTGTCTGCAGAGCCGGTGCTGGCCGCCAGCGTGGTCCTTGCCTCCGCAGGGAGGTGCATTTGATGGGAACACAGGCGGCAGCACCCAAGGGGCCTTGGAGATATTCAGTCCAGGGATAGAAGTGAGAGAGGTCAAAGGCCCTTCCACCCCATAGCCTGAGAATCTTTCTCCTTTCTACTTGCTTTTCATTGGCGTTTTTTGTTTTTTTGACTTTGCAAATTGTTTTTTTTTTTTTTTTTAAGATTATGGTTGTTTTTAATGCATTAGTCTCTTAAATCATGTAAAACACAAAAGGTAGAGCTACAAGCCCTTGTTACAATAACACAAGTTCTATAACTGCTTATGTATTTACCTTGACTGAGCTCTTTATTCTTCATTTGACATTAGATAACCATCTAATGTTCTTTTTTTTTCAAATTCTATTACTCTCTTTAGCATTTCTTGCTAGTGCTAAAAACCTCTCTGCTCTTCTATATTTGGAAAAGTCATAATTTATTTCTTATTTTTGAAAAACAGTTTGCCAGATATGGGATTCTTAAAAAAGAATGGAGCATATGGGTCAAGTTAGCCAAACCTTAGAAATGAAGTCTCTCTCAGTTTCTGATTAGGGGGTGATTCCTATCTCAATTCCACACTGCTTGGTCAACCAACCTTTTGGTTACTTTTTCTTTATAATAATGCATTTCTGTGCTCATTAAAGCAAACCGTGTAAGAATGTTTAACTACATCTCAATTATTAGTTGGCATTAAATTCTGGGCAGTAGTCACTGTAGTTTCAAACTTCAGCATCGTATGATACAAATAAAAGTTTGTAATATGTACTAAAACATCTTGTAAATGGACTTAAAGGGCCACAGGTTATATATGATCATGGAGTCACACCCAATTAAAGTCCAAATTATAAGTGTTGTGCAAATTTTTATTAAGAAAATTTTTGAAGATACAAGGAAACAGAACATTTTGCCATACATGTACATTTGCGTTAAATATTTTAAAGTAATTTACTGACTTATTTCACCCCTTAATCCTGTAATCTTAGGAAAACAAGGGTATTTCTCTGCATAATCACAATGCCGTGACCACGCCAGACACAGCTGATCATTTCTTACTCTCACATGCCCATGCTGTATTCAATCCAGTTGTGACCAAAAGATATAACTGTTATGTTCAGAGATTCAAATAAGATCCGTCTTCACAACAGGTTTTGTCTTTTTTGATCTTTAAGAATCCTACTGCTCTCTTCCACTTCGCTTTTCCTTTTTGTCGTCTTTTTGACTAAAATACTGGGCTAGCTCTGGACTTGCCTAATGGCTTCTCACGGTGCCATTTATCCTGTTCTTTTATGTTTCATAAAAACCGGAAGTTAGGTGTAACGGCTCGATTGGACTCAAGCATTTCTGGAAAGAGTACGTGATACGTAATTCTGTGCACTTCACGCTGGGTCACCTCATGAGGCACGTAAGATCTGGGTGCTCCCTTCCCTGCGTGCTTTTCCTCGTTTGTAATATTTTTATTCAATTACTATGATCTGGAAGAGATCGCAGAATCACATCTCTATAATTAAAGGAAATTTAGAAGTGGTTCTAGGTTCCAGAGCAGCCGCTGACCAGGAGACTGCAGATGTCGCCCCCTTCTGTGGCTGGGTCCAGAGCTATGCTGCGTTTGGGTCAGCACGTGGGGGGCTTCGTGGGCCGACACCTCACCCAAGCTCTCTTTCCCTTCCAGTTGTCGCTCTCCCAGCTGGCGGCTTCCCCGCAGTCCCCAGCTCAGCGCCGCGCAGCCAGACCCGCTTCGCAGCAGCCAGACGGCTCTCCGCCCTCCCCAGCCCAGGCAGTAAGTGCATCCCCGCTCCTGCCCCACCTGCTACCCGAGAGTGGCTCCTCAACTCCTGACTTCTGTGCAAGTCTGTGATCTCTCGAGCAGTGCTGGTCCTCAGTTAGGGGATGGAGCCTGGGTGGGCTCTGTGATGTGGGCGGTGGGACGGGGTGGGGCTGGGGGTGGGGGAGCTGCTTACTTTCATGCCTCAGGTCGTTGCCATCATTCTGTCTCTTGAGCCCAAGGAAGAATGTGGCCTGTGAGTTCTTGCCACAGTGGTTGATTTTGATTTTGGTCTGCCTGAAAAAACCAAGTTCAACTGCCCCGATTCTCTGAAAGGCTGTACAGAGCTATAAACAGGGCCCGAGACAAGCCTCCAGCCCCCAGGTTGCTCCTTGCTGTCTGCAGCTGCAGGAGGACTAGTGGAGCTGCCGTCCAGGGTGCAGGCTGAGCTAATGGTTAGATAGCCCCGAGTTGCCACTGACCTTGGGTATTCATGTAGAGTTTGGTCTCAAAAGCTGGCTTTCTCACCTGCAAACTGCATCTCCATTCTTAACTGGAAATGTGTTGAGGAAAAATAGTTCCTTTTACTCATTCATTTTTTTTTTAATTCAAAAACACTTTTTTTCTGGAGACAGGGTCTCACTCTGTTGCCCAGGCTGGAGTGCAGTGGTGTGATCATAGCTCACTGTAACCTCAAACTCCTGAGCTCAAGCAATCCTCCCACCTCAGCCTCCCAAGTAGCTGGGACTACAGGCAGGTACCCCCACGCCTGGCTAATTTTTTAGTTTTTTATAGAGACAAGATCTCGCTAAGTTGCCCAGGCTGATCTTGAACTGCTGTCCTCAAGTGATCCTCCCCTCTCGGCCTTCCAAAGTGCTGGGATTACAGGCGTGAGCCACCGTGCCCGGCCCTATTTACTCATTGAAAACACTCATAGCACCATGCGTCTATCCAGCCTTATTGAAAACATGTCTGGGGCTCGTGTATTTGTGAAGAGCTTGCCTGCCGTTTTATCGCTGGCACCTGGGACATGGTGTGGGGTGACCTCCAGTTAAGCGATGTCCCTTTGAACTGGAACAGAAAGCTGGGGCACCAAGCTTGAAAGAGAGCAGTCCTGAGTCTCAGACAAGCTCGTCTGAGACTTGGGTCTCCTGCCGTGCGGGGTGGAAGGTGGAATAACAGCAAATGACCGGAACGTTCAGGGGATGCGGGAACGAGAGAAACGTCCGAACTCAGCAGCCCGGGCCTCGGTACACTGTTCATCTCTGAGTGTTGGGGAAGTTTCATCTTTCTGTTCTGTAAATATGTTGCGAGATTAATTTCTGTCTCAGGCATCAGACATGCCCCACGGTTCTGCACGGCTCATGAGGCTGGTGATCCCTTCCTCGTGGCCTCTGGACTCACAAACCAGGTTGCCACGTGAAGTACGGGACGCCCGTAAAACTTGAATTTCAGGTAAACAAGTATGTTTATCATAAGTATGTTCTAAATTTTGCGTGGAGCATACTTATACTAAAATTATTCATTGTTTACCTGAAGTTAAAATGTACCTGAACCTCCTGTATTTTTGTTGCCAAAGCTGGCAGCCCTGCAGAGACAGCTCCTCGGTAAGTCTCCTTGGATTTGAGCACTGTCGGTTGTCACAGGTCTGGATTTTGTTTGGCAGGCATTCCCGTTGGAGGGCAGCGTGTCTCACCTGGAAGCTGACCTGAGCCAGGCTCCCGTGGTCCTGGAAACATCAGTTGCTGAACAGTTACAGGAGCTGCCGTTCACGCCTTTGCACGCCCCTATTGTCGTGGGAGCCCAGACCAGGAGGTGAGGTGTGGCTCTGGGTGGGACTGGACCAGGCACATGCTGTGCGGTCAAACCGTGCGACTCCCTGGACAGCAGGCTTTCCGCAGAGCAACAGGCTGGCAGGCCCTGCCGCCTCCGCTGCCCGCCCCGCGGCAGCTGGCTGAGGGTCTTTCTGCTCCAGTTCAGGGAGCCAGCTCTCCAGAGCCTCCATGGCGCTGCTGCGGTCCTCTGGCTGCCCTGAGATTCTCGATGCCAGTCGGCAACCAGCCGAAGCTGTGAATCCTGCAGATCCGGTGGTGTTTAACCCTAAAAAGGAGGAATCAGATTGTCTACAGAGCAACGAAATAGTGCTACAGTTTCTTGCCTTCAGCAGGTAAATTCTTGAATATTATGTCTTTGTTACTCCATCTGGCTTTCACATTTCCTGTGTTGAAGAGGAGCTCTGATGTGGTTCTGACCCGGCAGAACTCTGTCTGTGTAGGTCTCACTAGACTAAGGAGTGCCATCTGTTCGTATTTTATTTTGGCGAGGACCCGCCCAAAGCCATTCTAATTACTATGAAACCTGCTTTGCCCGATCTTCTGTGGTCCTCAGTTAAAATGTGGACAGTGCGTGGCCCAATTCGCAGGTATTAATGTCACTTAAGGGCACAGCAAAGCTGTTCACGTTGGTGACTGTGGCAGCCTCTTTACCAGTGCCCTGGTGACTGCAGGCCAGGACTGTCTCCCTACATGAGTGCGCGTCAAAAACCCCAGGTTCCTGCCGTGGATACGTGATTAATTCAGAGCTGTTGTTGGATTCAGAGTGGCCCAGGACTCCCGAGGAACGTCATGGCCAAAGACTGTGTATTTCACCTTCCAGTTCTACCGCTTCCCACCTGCGACAACGCCACGACTGCAGCTGGTCAAGCTGGATGAGACTGGGAAGACCAGCTCTGGCTCCCTGTCCCATGTCCTCGTTCCCATCGGCAAAGATGGCTGCTTTGATGCTGGTAAGTGCCCATGCATGGTGAAGACGAGACATCCTGCGCTGAGCTTTGTGTGTACCTTGTAAGTTTTATTATTAAAAATTGTACCATGAAGAATCAGAGACACCAGTGTAATGAATCAGCGCACCAAGCACGCAGCCCGGATAGCGATCACCTACTTCCCATCCCAGTTTCCTCCCCGAAACCAGGCAAATCCCAGACATTATATAATTTCGTCTATAAATATTTTCTCATGTATACCTAAAAACTAAGGATCCTTTCTTAAAAAACATAAACTCAATAATATCCTACCTAGAAACTAACAATTATTAATATCATGAACTATGTTAAAAGTTCTTTAGTAACTTAATAAATTTCTTTTAATAGTTCAAAAATAAGGTCCATACGTGACAATGGAACAGTGTGAATTTTAGGTCTCCTTATGTAGTCTTTCTACATAGTTGCCGCCCCATCCCTAGTCTCTGCTTTTTCTTTTTAATTTATTTGTTGAAGAAGCTACATTGTAGCATGTGTCTGTCCTGTAGTCTGGATTTTGTTTTTGTATCCTGGGGTAATGTTTAAGGTGTTCGTTTATCTTCTCTTTTCCTGCAGATTGGGATGTAGATCTAGCTGTGTGACCAGGTGTGTGTTTTTTGGTTTTGGCGAGAATTTTTTTGTGGCTGGTGATATCATACCTCTGTGCTCTAACCTAATGTCTGCTTGCTCCGTTTTGTGTATATTGGCGGGCATTGTGACCGTTGCTTTATGGAGCCACTGTTTCATGTGAGGTGGCACAACGGTGACATTCAACTTCTAGGGCGCCTTTGTCAGCTGGAATGCTTCCATGACCAGAAACCTCCCTTAGCAACTAGCAAAGGTCATTAAGTATGAAATGTCCGATTTTCTTAAGTACTGAGTTTGACAGTTGATATCGCTGACATTTCCCTTTGACACTTCTTGTTTTGTTTTTATTGTGAAGGTACATCCTCATTCTTTCAAATGCATGGTTTGGCTTGTGATTATCTTTCAAATTTTTTTTAGAGCAATTTTTGTTGAAACCATGGATAAGCCAAAAATTCATGTTATTTTCAAATATGAGTTGTGTGGTGGAACTAATGCAGTGCAGACAACTTGAAATATCAACAAAGTGTTTGGGAAGGATGTGGCTAATGAACGCACAGTACGTTGATGGTTTGATAAATTCCGTTGTGATTATTTTAATCTTGAAAATGAGCCACATGGGTGACGCGAGACCAAGGTGCATAATGATGAGCTGAAAGCCGTCGCGGAAGCGAATCCATCTCAACCTACCAACCTACGCGTGAATTAGCAGCAAGGTTTGACATTACTATCCCAACAATATTGGACCATTTGAAACAAATCGGCGAGGGAAAGAAGCTGGATAGATGGGTTCCACTTGAATTAAATGAGCATCAGAAGAGAAATCATCTGGAAGCTTGCCTTTCTTTGCTGTCATGACATAAAGGCAAACCATTTCTACACCGTATTGTTGCATATGATGAAAAATGGATTCTTTTTGACAATTGCAAGCCTTCAGCACAATGATTGGATAAAGATGAAGTGCTGAAACACAGCCCCAAACTGAATATTCATCCAAAAAAGCTAATGGTGTCTGTTTGGTGGTCCAGCACTAGTATTCTCCACTACAGATTCATGAAACCTAGTCAATCAATTACAGCAGACGTCTACTGCAGCCAATTGGATGAAATGATGAGGATGCTTACAATTAAGCAGCCGAGATTGATCAATAGAGACAGGCCAATCCTCTTGTAAGACAACGCTTGACCACGTGTTACACAAACAATGCTGCTCAAACTACAGAGGCTGGACTTAGAATCTCTTTCTCATCCACCGTATTCACCAGACCTTGCATCAGCTGAGTACCACTTCTTTCAAGCTTTGGACTAGTTCTTGCAAGGAAAATACTCAATTCTCAACAAGCTTTGGAAAATACCTTTTTTGATTTCATTGCCACTCGCTCTCCAGGCTTCTTTGCTGCTGGCATAAACAAGCTAACGTTAAGATGGCAAAACTGTGTCTATAGTTTAGGTGCATACTTTGATTAATTGTACTGCTTCTTGTTTGAGATATGATAAACTAAGCTTTTGATTCAAAATAGGACACTTCCTATTTAATGACCTAATATTCGGTTGCCTTAAGGTACAGTTCATATGAGAAAGTCTGAATAATACTTGATTCTTCCCCCTTTATTTGCTAATTTACAAAATAATGCTGTGTTTTCCTAGCATCCTTCAAGGGTGGGGACCAATGACTTTTTTTGTCTTCTAGTATCTTTGTAGACTAATGGATAGAAACATACTTGACATGTTTTTGTGTTTATTGTTGGTCAGTTTTGCCGTCTTTGCTCGTAAGGAACTGAGCTGGGGTCTGAACCACTGCTGCCTCTTGACGTGGAAAGTGAAAAGTGGGAAAAGTTAAGTTAAAATATTGACCCCAAATGGAAGTAGTTCAACATTAGTATGAGACAAAAGAGACAAAAGGCAAATTTAGTGCTGGGGATAAAGGGTATTAAATAATAACCAAGAAAACGGTTCACTAGGAAAATAAATAATTCTGAATCTGTGAACTTCTAATATACATAGCCTCAAAATATAGAGGACAGCTTGATGAACTTATAAGGAGAAATTGAAAAACCCACAATCATTAGGAGATGATCAATTTCTGCAAATTTATAGATCAAGCAGAAACAAATTAATGAGGTAGTTATAAAATACAATTTAAAAAGATGATCTTAGAAAACCTGTGCATCCAATTTAGAGAATATGCATTAAATTTTAAGCATACCTTGAAACTTATAAGAACTGATCATTCTTATGTGTCACCCTACGCCAAGAGAACCAATATCAAATCAATTTTATGGCATTCTCTGGCCATAATGCCACAAGGTCAGAAGTCAGTCACTCCCTTCCCCATAAATACTCCAAACTGCTGCCTTTTTGGAATTTTAAAATATGCTTCTGATTATTCCATGGGTCAGTGAAAAAATCAAAATAGAAATGACTAATTATTTAAAACTGAATGACAAAATAATCTTGCATATTAAAACTTAGGCGATACAAGTAAACTAGTTATAGGAAAATTTGCAATTTTAAATGCCTATGTTGGGGAAGAAGAAAGTATCTTTTAAGATACCATTTTAATTGTTCGACTCAAGAAGTTTGGGGACAAAAAAACAGAACAAATCAAATAAGAGTAGAAGGAAGGAAACTTAAAATGAGTGTTAATGTTTGGAAGACAAAGAAACGCTAGAAGGGATCAGCTAAGTGGCTGGGCATGAGGGCAGCAGGTGGGACAGGTGGCACACCTTGTTTCCTATCCAAGGTCAGAATCAGTCGAGAGAGTCAGGTGGCGTGGATCGAAAGATCACTTTTTTTTATGATATATGTATTTATACCAAAGTGGTTGTGGGAGCAGTCCAAGAGCCAGCTGGCTTGTTGGCACCCACATCTGACGTGGATGGACTTTGATGCAGGCCGAGGTTGGCAGAGGACGGCAGCAGACCTTGTGCCCTGGAGCGAGCTCTTGCCTCCCTGTGCGCCTGGAAGCACATCTTGGACTCTAGCATCCTCTCCTGCAGGCAGATCTGAAAAGAAGAGAGTGAACTACTCTTGCCCCAAAAGGCACGTGCCTGGGCAGGGAGAGGGCACAGGAGGCCCCTGTGCATGGAGGCATGAAGCTATGGGCAGGACGTGCTCCTGCAACGTGTCCCGGTTTGGTTTTCTGAACTCCCTGGCCTTAACTGTTAAGTTTATAGCCAACCAGAGGTGCGGCCGTTGTCCTTGGGGGAGGAGACCCGTCACCACCAGGGCGGTCTGCAACCTTCCTGGGATCCTTTTTCCTAAGAGAACCACCTTTCCTTTGTCAATCTTCTGGGGACCTTTGGTAGACAGTGTGGCTTATGTCCCCAGAGTGCTGTAAAATGGATCAGAATAATGCATTGATTTCAAGGCTCCTCTGTCCCCTGCTGGAACTCATTACCTGTTCTGTTTCTCACTCCAAATTCTATGCTGTCATTTTATCCAGCGTAGGTTCCGCAGTGACATTAGACAATAGCGTTGACATCGTTCAATACAAAGGGCCAACCATCCAGAGATGCTCCTGACTTGAGTAGAAACCCCTTTCCGTGAAGAATTTCCCAGAGAGAAATTAAAGTCCCCAAATTAAATATCCTTGCAAATTGAAGTACAAAGAAATTAAACTCCAAAATCAAATTTGCTTATCGTTATGAATTAAAATTCCGAGTCTAAAATTCTTAGGTTAGAGTCCAAAAAACTAAAAGTTCATTTCACTTTATTATATAGCTGGGTCTCTGCCTGGGCAGAACCCGGCTTCCTTCAGCAGCTGCAGCCTGGGTGGGATCCTCCTTGGACGGGCAGGGTTTCTTGGGGCCGTAGAAGTTACATTGGTTCAGCACGGAGTCTCTCAGGAGCCTCACTTAAAGGATACTTTTTGTTGTTGAAATATAACATGTGTACAGTAAAGTGCACAGCTCTCAAGTGTATGGTGCCTTGATTTAAAAAGTATTAATAGATTATTTTTTAGAGTAGTTTTAGGTTTACATAAAAATTTAGTCCATCAGTGTTTAGTTTTGTAAGAAACCACCAAACTGTCCAAAGTGGTTGTGCTGTTTAACATTCCTACCAGCAGTGAGTGAGGGTTCCTCCTGCTCCACATCCTCGCCGGCATGTGGTGCTGTCGGTGTTTTGGATTTTAGCCTTTCTAGTAAGTGTGTAGTGGTATCTCCTTGTTTTAATTTGCAATTCTCTAATGGCATATGACGTTAAACACCTTTTCCCGTGTGCGTGTATGCCATCTTTGTATCTTCTCTCATGAGATGTGTGTTCAGACAGATACCTGAACATGTGTTTTTTTATATTTCGGATGCAAGTCTTTTATCAGATATGAGTTTTGCACATATTTTCTCCCAGTCTGTGACTTGTCTTTTTCATTCTCTTACCAGTATGTTTGGCAGAGCAGAGGTTTTTAATTTTAAGGAAAAGTCCTGCTCATCAGCTATTTCTTTGTGGATTGTCCTTGGTGTTTTACCTAAAAAGTCATCTCCAAACCTGAGGTCACTTGGATTTTGTTCTGTCATCTCTTAGGAGTTTTATAGTTTTGCATTCTACATTTAGGTCTATAATCCATTTTAAATTAATTTTTGTAGAAGGTATAATTTTTGCAAAGTGAGCACATCTGTGTAACTGCCCCCTACCCAGGTTGGGTCTTGGACTTTGTTGCGGGGGCCCCCTTGGCCCCCACGCCCTCTCCCCAGGGAATCGCTCTTCTGAATTCTGTCACTGTAGGTCAGTTCTGCCCATTGTTTTGAGCTTAAACAGGATCATATTTTGTGTACTCTTTTGGATCTAACTTCTTTTGCTCAATGTCAGGTCTCTGAGATTTATCCCTGTTGCAGTCTATAGCAGCAGTTTCTTCTTTTTCTTGGCTGTGTCGAAACCCAGTGTCTGGAGATTCCATGGTATATATCCATTCAAGTAGGCATTTGCGGTGTTTCTAGTTTTGGGCTCTTTTGAATACTGCTACGGACATTCTTCTGGTGCACGTGTGCACATGCGTGCCTGGGAATGAAATTGCTGGTCATGGGGTAGCACATGCTAGGTTTAACAGATTTGCCAAGCAGGTTTCCCCGTGCGTGTGCCAGCTTCCCTGTCCATCAGCAGTAGCTTGCAAGTCCGAACTGCTCCGTATCCTGCCAGCTATGTATATAATGGTTGCTGGTTTTGTTTCTTTCTTTTAACCAGCTTGGCGTGGAGGCAGTTCACTGTGGTTTGTGTTTCCTAATGATACTGAGCACCTTGCATGTGCCTCTTGGCCTTAAGGACATCTTTTTTTATGAGGTGCTTGTTCACGTCTTTTGCCCTTTTTAAAACTTCTGTTGTCTATATGTATGTGTGTTTGTGTGTGTGTGTTTTAATTTATAGGCATTCTTTATCCAGCTCACAAGTACTTGTTCAGATATTACAAATATCTTTTCCACTCTGTGGCCTGCCTTTCAACTTTGTTAATGGTGTCTTTGGATTAATGGTTGTTTTCCATTAAAGTTAAGTCTATTTATTAGTTTTTTCTTTAATGGGTAGATTTCCTAAGCTGGACATAAAAAGTAGTTTGTTTCTTGAAAATATGTTATCTTCTAGAAGCTTGCTTTATTTATTTATTCTTTTATATTCAGACCTAGAATCCATCTGGAACTGATTTCTGTGTGTCCTGTGAAGTGGAGATCGAGATTCATGACCATCATTTAAAGAGTCCAGAGAGTTAACAGAACATGCAAGATGTTAAAAGCACTGGCTCCGTACCCACCAAATTTAGAAAACAAGCCAATTTCTAGGCCTTGAATAGTTATCACAAGTAAAATCATGTTACCAGAATCCCACACTGACACTGTCAGAGATTCAGGGTGTCTGCGTGCGCGAGGACGGCGGGGACGAGCCCTGGGTTCAGCGGGGCTGTGCCATGGCTGTGTCCGGATGGCGGGTCTGCTCGTGGAGGCTGGGGTCTGAGACGCCGTTGTCTCCTTGGCAGAGCCCTTAGCGGGCTCGTCCCGAGGCCCTGTCGCGTTGGTCCGGGGGAGAAACTAAGGAACTGAAGCTTCTGGAACCCATGCCCCTTGGGCTTGAAGGATCCTCTGCCCCAGGCTCCCAGAGATGGTGGTTTTTCTCAGTTATTCGGTGTTCTGAGTTGTGAGTAGTGTTTCCTTTTTCTTGAGAAGAGGGATGTACCGCTGGTCCCTCACTTGCTGCTGACCCTGCCCCTTTTGGGGAGGTTCCGCTAAGTTTGTTGTGGTTTAATCTGCCTGTGTTGGTCCCCGTCCTCCACCACAGGCCCGTGCCACCATCCCTTTTTATTTCCTTTGCTTCCGGCCTGGACTTCTGTTTTTCCAACATGTTCCTCTTGGCGTTTTTGTTTTGTGGGGTCTTCCTCAGCGTCAGAGCTGAAGTCACTGAATTCTGGGTCAGCCAAGAGCATCTGTTATTCTAAAGCACTCTCCCTAGACCCCTCCCTGGGCTCTCCCGGCCGAGAGGCCTTCTTCCATCCGCCCCACCTCGTGTCCGCCTCTGGGCCGTCTAGGCGGCCTTGCCTGCCTCTTCCTGACAGAGTCTCATCTTTCCTGCGCCTTTTCCAAGAGCCCTCATCCCACGTGTCCCCACCTACAGAAATTGTGCTGGTGCTTTTTGAAATACTTGCTTTAACTATTTGTTTATCTTTTTTCACTCTGAATCATTTGAAAGTAAGTTGCGAACATGGCAACACTTTACCTCTAAATATGCACCCTGCATTTCTCAAAAATAAGGGTCTCCTTTTATACATGTGCAATTCTATTACCACATGTAAGATAATTAATATGAATGTCATAGTAAAATTTCCCCATTTATCCCCATGTGTATGTTTTTGATCTGGTTCATGTATTACATTCGTAATTATCTCTTTAATCTAGAATAGTCCCCTACATTCTTTTTCCAATGACGTTGACGTTTTGAAGAGACCAAGCGAGTTGTCTCACAGAATGTCCCGTGTTCGTGTTTATCTGGTTGTTTCCTCATGTTGTCGAGGGCTGAAGGCACAGTTTGCTCTGGGTTTTGGCGTGAACATCTCATCGTCAGGGCCGTGGTTCACATCCATCCCCTGAGGAGGCACGAATGTCAGACTGTCCCGATGCTACGATGCTCATTTGGTCACTGGCGAGGAATTCTCAGGGCCCTTCTTTGGCTGCTGTGTGCATCTGTTCCCTTCCAGCCCGTGTGACGCCCTGGCTGAGCTTGCGTGGGTCAGTTTATTGAGTTTTCAAAATGGTAATTTTTCTGTCATTTGCTCCTTCCTTATTAGCTGACATTCTCCTATTAAAAAAGAAGTGTCCCTTATCAACCAGGCTGGACTACATATACGTCCTCCGAAAAGAGAGGACACATGTTGAATACTCCCCTTTTGCTGCCCTTTGCAGAGTGAGAAGTTGGTGGGGTACTTACTCTAGCAGTGGCACTAGGGGTTTTAGGTGGCTGGGTTTTTTTGTGTTTGATTATCACTGTGATCTCTTGGATTGTTATTAATGTGTTGCATTGCATTCATCATTATTACTTTTCAGGGCACAAACTTGCTCTCGTTTGGCCAGTGGGAGCCCTTCCGGTGGGCACGTCCTCACTTCTGGGACGGCGCCGTGTCCCTGGCCGGTCTCGCGCTCCTCTGAGGAGCCGGGTCCTCCTGAGCGTGGAAGGCTTTTCAGCGACCTGGGTCTGGGCTGCTTTGATCCTGGGGCTCCTTGCTTTGAAGCCTTTCCCTGAAAGAGCTTGGAACATGCACTAAAAAATGACTTCATATTGGTATTTCTAATAAAGATGTAGAGTTTTTGGCTAGTTTTCCTGATTTCATTGGTATCTCCCTTACACAGAAAGTTGTGGTTCCCATTTATTT
The DNA here is from genome assembly GCF_000956105.1 of Propithecus coquereli. Lineage (NCBI taxonomy): Eukaryota > Metazoa > Chordata > Mammalia > Primates > Indriidae > Propithecus > Propithecus coquereli. The sequence goes on along the minus strand of NW_012135548.1, from coordinate 199,850 downwards.
AACCTTATAGTTTATATGACATTTTCGCAATTACACTGCTGATGTTAACATTAATAATGAACGTACCAGTGAAGTTCGGATCTTTGCAGGGCTTTTTGTCTTAGGGTCTATCCTGCCAGGGGTGCAGAGTGGTTTGGTGTGACAGAAGCCCTCAAAGCAATTTTCCCTGGGGATTATGTTACCAGTTTGATATTCAGTACGATTCATTTGTTTTTATTTGTTTTCAATTTTATGTTTGCTTTCCTTCCTTTTTGATTTAATTTTTTGGAATATTGAAAGGGCTTAGAACGTGAGGCTGGGGTCCCGTGTACACTCAGGGTGCCCTGCCTTCCTTAGACCCTCTGGCTCCATCCCTCCTAGAGGTAACTAGACTTTTAGTTTTTGGTTTATCCTTCTAGTGTTTTTGTTTGTTTCTTCAAAAATAAGCAAATATTTATATTTTATTTCCCTTTCGTTTCTTATTCGCTAGGTAGCATCCCAAATGCACCTGTTGTTTTTCAGTTAACATCACATCCTGAGTTCCACTCCGTAGCTGTGGAGTGCTCCACTGGGCGCCTGCTCTGTAGTTAGTCAGCCGGCCTCCCACTGATGGACGTTTGGGTCATTTCCAGTATTTTGCTATAGCAAATAATGCAGCACTTAATAACCTTGTGTTTCCGGGTCTAGAAGCGGGATTACAGAGTCCAGCCTTCAGCGGTGCTGGCAGACACTGCCAGGCAGCGCTGTCTGGGGGTCCTCCTCTGTGCTCCACACAATCTGGAGGATGCCCGTCCTCACGCCCAGTCCCCAAAATGGATTGTTAAACTTTGGGATTTTTGCAGTCTGATAGATGTGAAATCGATCTTAGTGAAGTTTTAGTTTGCATTTCTCTTATAATGAGTGAACTTGAGCATCTTTTATGTTGTTCTTTTTCTGCAAACTTATATTCGTATCTTTTTCCATTTTTGTATCAGGTTTTTAGTCTGTTTTGTCCTCTGCTTTGGGAGCTCTTTATTTATTAAGGAGATCAACCTTTGTGATATAAATTGCAAATGTGTTTTTGTGCTTTGTCATTTGTCTTTTTACTTTGCTTATGGTGGGTTTTGCCATGTAAAAGTTATTTTTATGTAATCTAATGTATCAGTCCTTTATTGCTTCTGGATTCTCGAGTCATAGGTAGAATGGCTTCCTTCCCTCCCCCTTGGAAGAGAGGCTGCGGCACCCGTCCTTCCAGGACTCGTGGGTTTCGTTCTCGGTGTTTACGTTTCTGGTCTGTTTGCAGTTTATCCTGCCCTGTCGTGGGATCCAGCTTTATCCCTTTTCAGATCTGTCCAGTTGACCAACGCCATCTGGTAAGAAGTCCACCTTTTCCCTAGTGACTTGAGCGCCACCCTTGTCACATACCAACCACTTTTATATGCGTGGGTTTATGTCTGGATTTTCCATTTTGTTACATTAGACCAGAAGTTGGCAGATTGTTTTCCGTTAAGGGCCAGATAGGAAATATTTTGACTTTTTGGGCTGCAGGTGGTCTCTGTTGCATTTTCTTCTTTTTGTTTATAACCGTTTAAAAACATAACACCGTCCTTAGCTCATGGCTGGATCTGGCCTAGCCTTAGACTGTGTCTGTCCGTCCCTGTGACCACATGGTTCAATCAGAGATGTTATAGTTGCTTTAATTCCCAGTGAGGACACCCCGCCACGTTGCTCTTCCTTGTGGGGTTCTTCTGGATATGCTTCCTTATTTAGTTTTCCTGGAAACTTATCAGTATCTTTGTCGGGATTCTGTTACATTTAGAGATCAACATGGGGAGAATCCACACGTAAATGATAGACGTCCTATCCAAGGGCAAGATGCCTTTCCGTTTGTTCGTTTCCACTTTCGTGTCTCTCTGAAGAGTTTTAAAGCTTACCTCATATGGGTTTTGCTATTTTCTTGTTTTCTAATAGGTTAACTTTTGTGTTTATCCCTACTGTTGTCTTCTTTCTCCTTTTTTTTTGGTATACTTTATTGTTATTTTTCTAATTTTCTTGAGTTGCTTATTTCTTTTATCTTCTTTTGTTTTTATGGGCATATGGTATCCAAGGCTATGAATTTTCCTTTGATTATCATTATGTTTATTGTTACTGATAAGTAGTGTTTTCCTTTTTGTTGTTTCTAGAAAACCTTTTTTGATTTTCTTACCCTTTGATATAAAGTTATTTATGAGTAAGTGGTGAATTTGTCTTAAAAAATTTTGTTATTTCAAGTTTATTGCATTATGATCAGAGAATATTATTTGTATTATTCTATTTAATGGAGTGTATTTTAGGTTTTTTGTGGCCTAATATGTGGTCAGCTTTTATTAATGTTCCAAATACACTTAGAGATGTACTCTCTGTTAGTGGGGTACAGTGTTAAGATACATATCTACATGCCCTCTACTTTATGGATTAGCTGTCTGGTCTTCTGTATCCTTACTTATTTCTCACCAGATCTACCTGTGAATGGAAAGTGGTTAGTTTCTGTCATTATTGTGTTTTCTTCTATTTCTCTTTGAATCTCTAAATTTCTGCTTTGTTATTTGGTGCATAGATAATCACAGCTATTATACATTCATTGTGAATAGACGTTAGTATGATAAAGTGTCCATCATCCAAGGAAACTGTGGATGCTTGCACAGAACAGGAGGTATTTGTGAGTCATGAAAGAAAGGTGGAGATTGAGAAGAGAAATGGAAGAAGGCCATCCAGCCAGAGGGAAGAGCCTCCACCCAGATTTGGACCTGGGAGTGGGGCTGAGTTGAGGCAGCAGTAAAGATTCCAGCCAGGTGGGACATGGTGTTTGTGAAGGGGGTGAGGGAAGTGAGCTTGGGGAGGAAGGGGCCACTGCCCCTGGGGGTCTGTTCCTCGTTCAGGCCATGGTTGGTGCTATCACAGACTTTGGAGTGGGATGGAGACAACACAGGGTTCTCTAGGCAGGTGCTTTGGCAGCACTGTACTATGAGGAGCTTGGACTGCAGGGATGGCCACTGAGGAGCCATTTGTGTCAGCTGGACAGGAGTGGGCAGGTAGGCGCCTGCAGTGGGAAGAGTGGGAGGCCTGGTCTAAGAGGCCTGTGACTGCTGAGATCGGGATGCCCCTGCACCTGGCATCCCCCTGTATTAGGGTTTTCCAGAGGGGACAGAACCAATGGGATATTTATATACATGAAAGGGAATTTAACAAGGAGAGTTGGCTTATGCAGGTATAAAGGCGAAGTCTCGTGTAGGCTGTCTCCAAGTGGGGAATGATAGAAACCAGGAGGGTGGCTCCCAGGGAAGGCGGTAGTGTGGCTCAGGCAAGTCCAAAAATCGTAAAACCAGGGAAGCCAACAGAGCAGCCCCCAGTCTGCCAAGGGCTTGAGAGCCCCTGGGAGGCCACTGGTGCAAGTCCCGAGGTGGAGGGGAGTCAGCAAGCTGCATGTCCCCTTTCTTCCACCTGCTTTGTCCTAGCTGTGCCCCCAGCCGATTTGGTGGTGCCCCACCCTGCAGATGGGTCTGTCTCTGTCCACTGACTCACGTGCCGGGCTCCTGTGGAAGCGCCCTCACAGACACACCGAGAAACTGCTTCGCCAGGGCATCTGGGCATCCCTCGATCTGGTCACATAGACGCCTGACGCTAACCACCCCCCGCCCCAACCCAGCTTGCATGCATCTGGGTTCAGAGACCTTGAGCTGCTTAAGGGTGGGGACCCTGCCTGTCCTGTGTTCCCGTGTTACCCTGTGCAGGGCCCGGCGTGTGGCGGGGCGCAGTCCTTGTTTGCTGAGTGAATTAATGGTAGTATTGAAGGGCCTGGCAGCAGGTGGGTGTGGTGGTGGTGGAGCTGGCTGGGAGCGAGTGCTGCGTTCGGGGCGTGCCTAGAGCTTTGGGCGCATCTGTGGTGTAGGAGAGGCTGAGGTAGGGGTGTGGGGAGGCCCAGGGTGTCATTTGGGAAGTCAGCCTGTAGGGGTCTGGCCAGCGTTGGGGTGGGCCCAAGCTGTTGCCTCCCTCGCAGCCCATGTTGGTGGCCGGGCAGTGCCCCAAGCCCAGGCTTTGGCACTTGCGGGTCTTTGTTCCAGGGCCCACTGCTCCTCCGAGAAGAGTCGTGGGGCTGCCGTGTGCATGGATGCGTCCCGAGCTCTGACCAGATGCTGGAGTCCTCAGAGCTGGCCTGGGGGCCGGGGCAGGGGCTGGGGGTGCTTGGTCTGGTCACCGCTGAGATTCCACAGCTGGGGACTGTGTGTCACTGTGTGCTATTTCTCGCAGCTCCTCCTCAGTCTTTGTACTGATTCCTCACCTGCCTGTCCACCCTGTGAGACGCCCCTTTAAGCTTGTGGCGCAGCCAGCACCAGGCCTGGGCAGCTGCTGCCTGCTCCAGTTCCCTGGGTCCCCCTCCCCCGCCCCCATTTCAGGCTGTGTCCCCTGTCCCCACCCACTGCACTCACTCCTACTAACAGCACTGTCCCCTGGTGTTGAGGAGAGCAGATGGGCTGTGAGTCTACAGCCATCCCGTGGGTGTGGCGGCTGGAGAGCACCTGCGGGCAGACCTGGACGTGAACCCCGGCCTGGCTCCTTCCTCGCTGGGGCTTCGTAAATATTGTTACCCCTATTGGAAGAAAAGGAAAAAATGGTGTTTGAATGTGTCTCCCAACACGCCGTTCCCTGCGCTTTAACTAGTGGTGATTTCAGTGGCATTTTTGTCCATTTAGAATTAACGATCATGCCACTTCAAGAAGGTGAAGGCAGGGGTGGCCCAGTGCCCATCTCTCTGCCAGCCTGGCAGCCAGGAGCAGACCCCCCAGGAGAGGAGCCCGCGGTCCCCACCGGGCTGGGCGAGGAGGGGTCCTGGGTCCCGCACAGCGTGTGCCAGGCCCGATCTCAGGCTGGGCTGTACCACGTGTGTGAGTGTCCCGGTTCCGACAGCGGATCAGACTACGTTCGTCCTGAGGTTCCGTGGCCTGGAATGACAAACTCCCGCCAGCCTGGCCGGGGCGTTGTCCCTCATCCTTCACAGACGGTTTTACAAGGACTTGCCGAGAACCATAAATCTCATTTAGGGAGGAGTTTATTGTATATTTGGAAAGAAATGTAGTCTTCTGAACATGAGTCTTGGTTTTGTTAATTTGGATATTTTAAGATGTTTTTGATTAATGTGTTTATTAACTGTGGCTATGATGGAAGCAGAAATTAGTAATCATGACCAGAGCAGAAATCTCTTCAAAGCGTAAAGATGATAAATGACTCCAATTACTTTTGGGCTCACTGGGGCCTCTTTTGCACAGGGTCTCCTGGCTTCCAGCTGAAATACATGGTGGACCCCGAGTTCCTGAAACCCGGCGAGCAGCGCTGGTTCATCCGCTACCTGGCCTCTCAGACGCTGCAGGTGGACGTCTGGGACGGGGACTCCCTGCTCCTCCTTGGGTCTGCCGCCGTCCAGATGAAGGTAGGGGCTTTCCTGCAGGACATGCACGGCCAGCGTGCCGTGGCCCTCGTGAGACAAGTCACCGCTCCGAGGTCCATCTGCTCGGTAGTGGCTGTCACTATCCAGCACCGTGGTTTAGATTTTTTTGTTTACTAATTAAAAACAGTGCCTCATCCTCTGCTTTGTGAAAGGAAAAGATTTTTCACAAAGTCTGAATTCTATAATGCTAGGTGTTTGCTCAGTGAACTCTTGGGATCAAACTCAGGTATCAAAACCTGGTAATGTTACCTTTTGCTCCTTTGCATGTGGTCATGTCAGTTCCCCGCGGGCCTGGCCCATGGGAGGTGGCCTTCCAGATGGAACGGCGGGAGGCGTGGGTGACTGGGAGTGAAGTGTTCTCTGATTCCCGTTATCAATTACATGAATTGTGCTTTCCCAATTCTAATTGAAATTAGAATCCGTTGTTTTAATTGTGCTTTCCAATCTCCTCGTGCACTGAAACCTAAATCCATCCATTCATTCACTCTTTTTCCCTGGGGTTTCTCCCCAGGCCTTCTGTCCTGGGGACCCCAGATGGTCAACGTAGAGTTACCATGGCAGTGCCTGGGCCAAGGACTGGAGCCACTTGCACTCGTGGACGTGATGTCCTGAGAATTTTCCTCCCTGCCTGTGGGGTGGAGGTGGGATAGAGCTCCTGTGACTCTGAAATTCGTCCACTTCGTTACTCCCACGTGGCTACTTTCCTCTGGACTCCAGCTGCAACCGCCCCTGGCCGCTTCCTATTAGCCTTGTCCCCTCCAGTAGCTGCGTGGCCCCTGAGCAGTGCAGATCCTGTCCTGTCACTCCTCTGCTCCTTCACCTGCCATGTGCTCCTGGGTGGCCCCCTGTCCCTTGAGTGCAGGGGTTGGGGGTCCCCAACACCAGGCTCCTCCTCCCCTGGTGCTTTGCCTGCTCCTCCCTCCATCCCACCCCACTGGCTGTTCCTGTGACTCAGTGTCCTCATGCGTGAGGAGCAAGTGTCCTCTAGGGATGGGGGAAGTTGGGGCACAGTGTACGAAGAGCGCTCAGGCTGGGGTCTGCAGGCGGTGAGGACCAGCAGGTGTCGCTGCTATTCTATTGCCTCTCCCTGGTTGTCTGTTCCTGCTGGGTTACTGGGGCCATTGCCGGTCTGTCCCCACCCTGGCCTTGACATCCCTGAGGGCAGGGACTAGGTGTTGTCACTTACATGAAGAGCTCCTTAAACACTTACGTTTGTTGACACAGACTTGGATAAATTAAAATTAAAATTTACTTTTCTCAAAGTCTTTTAACTTTAAGACTTAGGCAGAAAAGATGGAAAACTGAGATAGGGAAAGATAATCCCCTGTGACTCCAGATCCTGAGATGGTTAAGATGCTCTGTCCACCCTCTGATAGATCTACCTCCTGCAAGGCGAGGGCGCATTTCACCTTGTTTTGCATCTTCCCTGTTGTTGGACGTTCCAGTGATTTTTCCTTCTTCTAATCGTTGTAGCAGACATCTTGAAGTTAAATTTTACAGCCGACTTCTAGCTGATTTCCCAAGGATAGTGAAAATAACGTACTGCTTTGGCAATGAGAGCAGTTACTTCTGGTGACTGCTGTGGGCTTTGTTCGACGTAACCCACAGCCCAGCCCTTTGGGACAATCCTATTGTCATCCTGTTTCTAGTGGAGAAGATGAAGCCCAGGGTCCCCCTGATGATGACCAGAGCAGAGTTTTTGGCCCATTTCTTACTCTGAAGCTTTTTCTCCCCAAATGGCATGTTCCCAGCAGTGGCGTTCTGCGGGCTGCAGGCACGCGGAGCCAGGCAGGGGTGTGGCCCAGCGAGGCCCGTGCTGCGTGGAGGCGAGAGGACACCTGAGTTTCCAGACACTTGCCCTTATGGGCCTTAGCTTTTAAAAAAAAAGTACCTTTTCCATTTTGATAGGTGAGAAATGATACCTTGTTTTTATTTGCATTTCCTTCCTTCCTAGTGAGGCTGAATATTGTTTCTTATATTTGTTGGCCGTTCTCCAGTCTTCACAGTCTGGCACGGAGATCCTCACGACCTGGCCTCAGCCCAGCACCCTAGCCGGTCCCCTCAGGTCCCTCAGGCCCTCCTGGTGGGAGGACCCGTAGGCCACCCTGCGGCTTAGTCCCCTGGGCGTCTCTGTGCCTGTGCCCATGGCCCGGCCTGCCTCCTCAGCCCTCTCTGCCCACAGGCTCCTCTCCTGGAGGGTTTCCCTGGGAGCACTCGCTGTTGCAGCGCCGGCTGGGCTCCGTCCCCATGGCTCCGTTGCCCTCCTTCCCATCTTGCCCCTGCGGAGGGGCGGCTCCTCCTGGGTGGCTGCCAGGCCTGCTCTCGAGTGCCCGTGCCTGGTGGTGTTTATTCACTGGGTAAACTGGGTTGTACTTCACCTAAGAATTGCAAGAAAGACCCCAACAATGAGGACTCCTGCCCGTAAGAAGCTGCCTTTCTTGGTGGCTCGGGAGCTGCTTCCGCCCGCAGGGCTGCTGGGAACGGACGCCGGCTTCCGAGCGCGTGTTTCTCCCCCACAGCACCTCCTCCGCCAGGGCCGGCCGGCCGTGCAGGTCTCGCAGGAGCTGGAGGTGGTGATGACTGAATATGAGTGGGACACCATGGCGGCGAGTGGAGACGTGACGGGATTTGGCAGGGTCAAGCCCATCGGCGTCCGCTCGGTGGTGAAGGGCCGGCTGTACCTGACCTTGGCCAACGTGGGTAAGAGTCCCCCCGGCTGTGCCTGGCTTTGCACCATTCTCCAGCAACCGCCCGTCTCCCCCACTAGCTTGTAAGCTCCCTCAGGGCAGGGGCCACGTCATGGGGGCCATGTCGTGGACGCCACATGCTTCTAGCAAATCAGCAGAATCCTTACTAGCTTGGCTGCTGAGCATCTGTCCTCGGCCCCCGAGTCTGTCCTGGCGCCGGTTGTTTGGGATTCCCGATTTCTGATCCTGATGTGAGGTGAGTCATCTTAGGCTCGCCTGCATTTTTCTTTTTGGTGCTATCCATGGGGCATTCTGTGACAATCCTCAAATAAAGTGACTGTCTCTAGGAGCGGTTTTCATTTAGAGCAGCAGCCCATGGAACTGTTTCATCATGGAGGGGAGAAAATAGCAATGTTCCTGAACTTTCATACAGCTCAGGAGAGAAGGATGGAGAAATGTTTCCTTCTGGTCCAGCACCATGACCTTGTGTCAGAGATGTCCCCAGGGCTGCTCATCAGAGAGGCCGAGCAAAGTCCCTGTCTCCATCCCACGTGCCGCACCAGTGGTGGGCAGGCGTTGGAGCCGGCTGGTGCAAGAGGGTCATCCTGGGACCGTCCAGAGGCTTCCACAGAGGGCTCTGATGGGCTGGTAGGCAGGGACATCATGGGACCCTGTAGGGCTTGTGACAAACCCACTGACTCTCCCTGGAGGGTACTCTGGAAGGTTTGGGATTTTTCTGGCAGAATTGAAAACACAACAAAACTAAGCCGCTTGAGATTTCTGGGGCTGTGTCTGTCTGGAAGGGACTCAAGAACTCTGTCATTTATTAGGGAATTTTCCATTCCTCAAAACCCAGCCTGATTCTAAGCCCCAGAGCCCCATGGGCCACATCCACCCGTGCTGACAGCACAGAGGCTAGCAGCCGCAGCGGCAGAGGAGGGAGCGGCGCACAGCTCATTAAGTCTGCTTGGAGGTTTCTGCCTGCTTGTTTACAAATGTAAAATCCGAGGCAGCCTGGAAAACAGACAATATGGAAACAGCAGAACTCAATTAGGTTCTGAGAAATAAATGAGCCACATGTGAGGAGCAGACATTATTCAAAGGCTCATACGACGAAGGGAGTTGCAAGAGGCATTCTGCTCCTGTGACTGCGTTGGTTGTTTTTATATTTAATTCACCAGCCCACAAATGTGCAGTGACTCCAGGTTTTAAAATCTTATCTTCAGAAGAAAGATTGGCTCCATTATGTTATCTCGAATTGTCATTTTCATACTTTGCCTGCAAGAGGAAGATAAGCTCGTGGAAGAGCGAGTCCGAGATAGCAGCGGAGAGACTCCAGCGCCGGCGGGACAGGGAGAGGTCGGGACAGAGGACAGAGGCCGCCCGCACACCCTGCGTTTCAGTGCAGGAGCCGGGGCTCCTCTGTACAGTTGGCAGTTTTTAGAAAAAAAGTGTTGTGTCTTTTATTTCTTCATAAAACTGGTTATTCTGTGGAAGATCGGGCAGCTGTCTGCCAGCAGCTCGGGCGACGGCTGAGGAAGCCTTCAGGGTGACAGCACCTGGAGGCTGCACCTTGGCCCTGGCCCTGGCCTGCTCCCTCCTTCGCCGGCCACATTCCCAATGCACATGTCTCTGTCTGAGGCCACGCGAGGCAGCCTGTGCCACAGACAGGGACACAGCTGGCCGCCAACTCGGCCCAGGGCTCCTGTGGCTCTTATGGTGGGGAGAGGACCGTCCTCTTGCTTGGTGCTCCTCTGAGGCCAGCGCTTCCACTCTGCCGCAGCCTCCTTTGCGTTTCCGTTCAGTGAGCATCTGTTACAAAGGGATTGCAAGGACCATATTGTTTTCTTCTGTCGCAGTGGTCCTGGTTGTGAAATAGGACAGGAGCTCGCTTGTCACTTGTGTTCTGCAGCCTTCCTGGAGGGGTCTTCCCGGGAGAGGCAGGCGTCAGGGCAGGCGGCCCCACAGGTCAAGCGTCCGGGTTCTCAGGGGACGGACGTCAGCAAGCCACCACTTCAGAGAGAGGCAGGTGGTGATGGGCTTTGGCAGATGGCCGAGTGTGAGTCAGACACTTGGTGGCTTTGCTCCAGCTGCGGGGCTGCCTCAGGAGCCCTGTGTGTTTGGAGGGAATTTCTGCCCCTGCAGCAAATGTGCCGGTCCCAGCGTGACCCTCCGCCCCGCTGAGGGGAGGAAAACCTGCGCCAGGTAATGAGCACAGATTGTGGCCTCCTTTGCTACCCTGACCCTTCCTGAATGAGAACGAAGTAAGATGCAAACTCATCTCTTCAGTTTGTTTTCCCGCATGTTCTCGGTGCAAATGTAGTAAGAGGAAGTGGACTGAAGCCCAGCAGTGTCCCTTGTCTGTAAGGTGACACTTGGGATCCTGCTGGTCCCACCTGCTGCAACTGTCGTCATCCTTAGCCCCCATAAGAGCCTGAGCTCCAAGGACAATGGCTGTTGCCCCCTCGAGCTGTGTGGACCCATCCTGACCTTGCAGGTTTCCTTGGTCTCTGTGTACTTACCGGCATGGTGCGTCTTAGCAGGCTTAAACCAGGCCAGTGCGCATTCCGTTCCGACGTGGGTGGACCAAAGGTCTCCTTGTCTGTGATTCAGGGAACCTCTAGCAATCGGATGCGGGTGGTTGAGAAAGATTCTGGGTCCCCCCCCAGCTGTGGGATGGGGTCTCTGCTGCCCACAGGGAGTGGAGGTGCTTCGTGCTCACCCGCTGGGCAACGGAGAGGCCCCTCCTTGGAGTGGGTCTTTGGGACGTGACAGAGAGCTTGCCAAGACTGTCAACCACGAACTGCCGCCCCTGCCACAAATTCCCGTGGGAAGAGATGCAGACAGCGGGGAGCCTGCACCAATGCCGCGCTCGTGGGAAGGAAATTGGGGCACCGGGGGCCTCATGGGCTTCATCCCCATCACGCGGAAGGCAGTGGGGCCCCCGGCGTGAACATCAACTTCAGTGCCTGGAGTTCTGGCTCTGGCATCGGCGGGCTGGGCCCTGGGTCAGGCAGTTGTCCCCTTCCTGCCCCACACTCTGTCACTGCCCTGTGCTGCTCATTTGTCTGCCATTTCCCCTCACAAGTCTGGGAACTGCTTGAGGACACCGACCGTTTCTTCCTTGTGATGTTTGCCCCGTATCTGGCGCGGTGGTGCAAGGCTTCACAGGTGACTGAGGAGCAAGTCCGAGTGCTCATCTCTCCTCGGATTCCGAGCTCGGACTGCAGAGGATGGAGCGGGCTGCAGGCCATGAGATGCGAACATCTGTCCGCGCAGAGGGGCGCAGATGTTGGGTCCAGGACCTTGATCCTGTGATGACAAGCTGCTGTTGGGGTCACCAGTGGATCCCCTGGAAGCGCAAAGATGCATTTGGGCAGAGACTCAGTGGCCTCAGCTGGAAGGGCTCCACTTTAATTGGACGTGGAAGATGGAAGCCCCCCGTGAAGAGTGTGAAAGCAGAGGTGGCGGTGCCATGTGGCATGGTAGAGGAGTGCCTCTGGGGGCCCTCTGCAGGAGGAAGCAGAGAAGACAAGAACAGTCCTCCTTCCAGGTGGAGGGAGTGGACACTGCAGGTGCCACAGGGAGGTGGGTTGCCTGCAGGCAGAAGCACAGTGCAGGGCAAGTGAGGGAGAGAGAAGCTGCGTCTTTGTGGGGTGTGGCGGGGTCCTGAGCAGATGGGGAGGTCAGTGCTGCCGTCCTGCACGTCACAATGCTGACGTCAAGGTCAAGGAGAAAGAACAGTGGGATAGGGTGGTGTCAGCTATTGGGGCATTGGCCAGAATGACATTCCCATGGGAAGAGATGACCGGATAAATGTGTTACTGGCCTTCCTGGTTGCTACCAGGGGTGGGGGTTGGCCCTGCCGTCTAGCCCTCCTCAGGGACATCCACGAGTGCTCTCTGGCCGAACCTGGCCTCGAGGCAGACTTCCCAGCATGTCGAGCAGGTGGCTTGGCTCCGTGTTTGAGCACCCCATGAGCTTTGAAGTTGCCTCCGGGGACTGCTCTGAGCAGTGGAATCCCGAGTCTGTTCTGCAGCGTCCTGGAGCAAACAGCGAGCGCTTCTGTAGCTTGGCCGCGGTTGCTTCCTGAGCTTCGGTTTTGAAAAAGCCTGTGAAGAAGACGGCAGCAGGAGCAGGTGACCAGGAAGAGGTCTGGCCTGTAGGAGGTGGCAGAAGGCCAGCCCAGTGTGGGCTGAGGTCCACAGAACACTCTCTAGATGACCAGAGGAACTTAACGATTATGAGAATGTGGGTCCTGTGAGGGAAGGGACTGTCCTCGTTGCTGTACGGAGCCGATCGGAGCTTTCAATCCATCTGCTAGGTAAACTGTCTGGAATTTTGTGGGAGATCGATCTCAGTCTGTCTGTAATTTCTAAATCTAGTCTTTTTCCACCCCCAGACTGGGGCCTTTGCCCTGCAGTCTTTGGTGGGGGATGATCTTCTATTGAACTGATGCCTTGGGCGTCGCCAGCTGCAGTTCTGTATCCGGCTTGCAGGTCCTTTCCGAAACCCAGGCTGCTGTTCCCTCAGGTCTGGAGGGGGTACACTCACTCACAGCAGCTCAGGGACCTGCTGAGCTCCCTTGAAGGATGGGCACTTCCTTTCCAACCTGTTCAGAACCGTTCTAGGGAGAGATATGTCTGTTAGGCGGCGGGAGGTGAAAACTCCACCTTCATCATCAGGAGAGCCCGGGTTGGACAGAGAATGTGGCTCACCTTTGTGGGCACCTGGGCGTGCAGTGCACCCAGCACTGAGCTCGCCCTTGAAAACAGCAGCTCCTGGCAGGCAAGAGGGGAGGGAGCCCAGAGCAGCAGATGGATCTGCCGAGGGCCAGAGGAGGGGCCCAGCCAAGCAGGAGAGGCCCCCTCCCTACCCTGGGCCTGAGGGAAGGTGGGAGCCAGGGGTCACAGAGAGGTGAGAAGCCCAGGGGAAAGGGCTCCCACTTCTGATAGCTCCCAGGAAGGTTGTCAGGATGCCCTGGGCCTGTGGGTATTCAACACTTTCTCGTTGGAATTGGGGAAGTCAATAGCACGAGCATTTTGTGTGCAACTTGGGTAGTTCATTTTGCAACATGACTTCATTAGCTGTGCTCTGCCTCACCCCAGGAGTTCCGGCAGAGGTTGTGGGTCCTGACCTTGCCGGAGAGCATGCCCATGGGTGAGCACCGCGTCCCCTGGGATACTCACATTTGCAGGCCCATAGGGCCCTGCTCCCATGGTCACGTGTCTCCCCATGGACATGCTAATCCTGAGGCCACACCACTGCTCTCCAAAGGCATCTGTTATGGAAGCAGCTCTGGTGAGGGTTCTAGTTTGGTGAGGCGCTTTCACCCTGGGTTGTCTGTGGAGTCAGATGTTTGCACGCAGGAGTGCACACAGGCTTTTCTGTGAATAGTGCAACCTTCAAAAGGCTGAGGTGAGTTGTGAAACAGCCCGCCTTGCGATCCAGGGAGGCAGAGGTGGGAATCCGCATGTAAGTGAACTGTGGGCGCCACGTGCTTTGATTTGTCTCGAGGAAGTAGAGGCTGTTGCTGAGATTGCAAGAGAATAAAAACACCGCAAGACGAAAGAGTTCAAAGAAAAATAAGCCCCTACCTTTCGTCCCTTAATTGCAAGACAAATTCAAACCAGAGAGCGGCGCTGTGGGATGTTAGCATGTCAGAGGGTGTGGATGGGATTTGAAAACTGCAGCTCCTTATGTGGTGGATTAATCTGTTTCAACAGACTCCGATTTGGTATTAGTATCTTATGCCAGGGGTGTTTTTCATTTAGGTCACTTGTGTGAACAGAAAGTGAGAAATTCTAGCTCATTGCCACCGTCCAGATCTCGAGTCATCTCGAACGACGGAGCCAGCCGCTTCCCTGGAGGCAGCCTCCTCACGAGCGGAGGCCCGAGACGTGAGTTAGCTGTCGGACCCACGTGCGGGTGGGTTGGAGGAGTAAGGTGGAAAGCTGCATGCGTGTGCACGTGTGTGTGTGTACATGTGCATGTGTGTTTGTGGTGGAGTCGATACCCCTCTGCGTCTAGGGCCAGGCTGTGGCTGCCCCTTGGGTCTGGGGAGGCGTACCCATTTAGAGCAGCTCGGAGACCTGTGAGCTCCCTTGGAAGGACGAACACTCCCTTTCCATCCTCAGTTCAGAACCATCTAGAGAGAGACTGTCAGGCAGCTGCAGATGGAAACTCCACCTGTGTCCAGGAGACGTGGTGCTCCTGGGGACCCACGGGCCCCATCAATCCCCCACATTCACCATGCCCAGCACCCTCCAGCCCGGGCTCTGCAGACACGGAAATGCTAGTCCTGCAAGTGGCATTTGTGTCTGATCAGGGGAAGAGTGAATGAAGAAGGGGTCAGGATGAATACAGTCTGATTTTTAAAAATGAATTTGAAATTTCCCATGCTGTTAATAGAAGAAACAAACCAGTTATGAAGCTTGGGAAAGAAAGAGCTGGGTTTGGTGAAAATGTTTTTCACAGCAGGGAAGCTCTGAAGTTTTTTCCGTCCCCTTAAAATGTAAGACTTCACAGACCTGAATGGAAAATACCTGTCACTTGAATTACAAGTGGGAAGTGCTCTTTCAGTAGCATTTCCCCCAGTCTTGCAGACGATCTTGTGTGAATTGAGAGCCGCCATGAGCTTTCTGTGTGGATGGCCCCTGCTTGTTGGCCTTGAATGGTTCTCCAGGGAGGATCAGCGCTGTGGCTTGTTAGAACTGGGAGGGTCCTTTGGGTTGCCTCTTGCAAGGCCTCCAGGATCCCCCAAGTCCCCCGAAACTCCAGGTACAAGTCTGTACATTTTCCTGGGAAGAGGGGGCCTGAGATGCCTGAGGGGGTCTGTGGTCCGTGATCTATGAAATAAGCAAGGTGACGTCTATTCTGGGCTGGATTCTGCATTTTAATATTGAAGAAACCGAGGCAAAGAGAGGTCAGGGGACTGGGCCAGATGTGGTCAAGGGTGGTGGATTTGCCTTGGAATCGATTCCCTGCTTTGGGGTCGGTGCTGCTTCCTCCCCAGTGGGTCCCTGTGACCGTCTGGAGGGCAGGTGCAGAGCCAGCTCCACGGAGTGGGAGGTCCCCGCACTCCAGGAGCAGAGGCTGAGGTCGTTTGAAACCTTGGCCTTAGGTTGTCTTCAAGGAGCTGGAACCAGGAAGAATTTGTTGAGAGGATTGAGAACTCCTGGGGTCAGGGTCCTTCAGTTCCTGTTGTGATCAGAACCAGGACAGGAGGTGTCCGCTAGAAAGCTCAGGTCTCACCCGTCGGGTGAAGTCCTGGGGTTAGGAAGCCACACAGAATTTTAAAAAGGTCCTCAGTGCTTCCTTCCTCCCCAAGTGTGGTCCCGCACGGTCGCTCGGAACCAAGAGAGATGTTCGTTGGGTGTTGCAGAGTGAAAACCTGAGCCCACTGTAAGCCCCCAGCCTGCCCACGCGGGGCTGTGGCCACGGCAGCTCAGACCCGATCCCGCCTGGGCCTCCCCTCACGCCTGTGCCCCAGAGACACGTAAAATGTTCCTGGGGCAGCCATTGAAGGCCAACTCGTGGCATCTGAAAAGCAATTAATGGCTTTGAGATGGAATGGTGGCGAGGAACCTGGAAACAGCACTTGCTTGCCTGTGACAAAGGAGAGGTGGGAGAGGAGACAAACGGCTGTGCCGCGGCGAGGGGCGCTTTGCCATGGCTGCCCACGTCTGCGCATGGAGGGCTGGGGAGAGGTCAGGCTGGTGTGCTTCCTGTGGGAAAGTTCTGGCGGTGCCTGAGAGCCTGGAAGGACCCAGGTCTAAGGTGCGGTGCCCCTCACCTGCCCTGCCTGTGCCGGGTTGAACGATTGCCGTGGCCTCGTCAGAGCGCAGTTCTGCTGACGCCTTGAGCCCCAGCTCTGTATCAGAGAGGAACTGTCCACCCAGTGTGGCTGCTCTTTTGCCTGCTGGCGCCGGGCTCTTTGGCTTCTGTTTGCCAAACGGCTTTCGTCGTGTGTCCAGGCTGTGAGTAGAGCCACCCTGGAAGGAGATGTGCTGCCCCGAGGCCAGGCAGTGCGGGGCGGCTGGGCACAGAGCTGAGAGCAGGAGCTTTGGGCCAGGCCTGCTCGAGCTCCGCCTGCCCTGACAAGCTGGGGGCCTCTGGCCACGGGTGCAACCCCCGATTCCTGATGTGAACTCCGGGCTCACGACACCCCACACGGGGCGTGTTTGAGGGTCGAATGTGACAGTGCGTCTGAGGGTCAGGACGGTCTCCCGGAGGCGCTGCCTGTGAGCGGAGGCTGGCAGTCCTGGGCGAGGGTGTCAGTGGGCCTTTTAATGTCCTGAGAGAGTGAGTTTCTAGAACACTGACTTGTTCCCCTAGAAAACCACCTGATGGTAACTTTGTATCTAAGCACCACGGTCAGAACTTTTACTTTAGAGGCTGGTGTAAGGGGATGCTGTGGCGACCACGCTGTAGGGTCACCACCAGTACCTGCTTCTGAGCTGTGCAGGCGGGGCCTGCCAAAAGAACCAGACGCGCTCTGCGCTCCCTCCCTGGATAAGGCGGCCCTGGGAGCCCGTCCCGTCTGCTTCTGGAGGGAAGGGCGATGCGGTACGTCCACCCTGACTACTCCTCTGACCCTTCCAGTGGGGAAGAACGTGGTCCAAGCGCAGAAGTTGGCTGATGTGGACAGCGAGCTGGCCGCCGTGCTGCTGACCCACACCCGGGGGACCAAGGCGCCCCAGGGCGCTGGCTGCGAGGTGGATGCCGTCCGCAGGCGCAAGCTGGAGCGGATGCGGTCCGTGCGCCTGCAGGAGGCCGGAGGAGAGCTGGGCCGGCGCGGGATGAGCCTGTTGGTGAGGGTTTGTCGTTGCGCTACTGCCTGTCCCCTCCTCCAGCGCTCGCTCACCTTCCTCCCGCTAGCTGCGGAATGTAAGAGAATTGGACTTCTTCAGCCACAGGGGAAATTTTCAAGTCAGAATTATCAGGAGAGCTTTTAATAAAAGCCGATTCTTGGGCCTCCCCCCTGGAGATTCTGGTTCTAACTGGCTGGGGAGGGCGCCTTCGGAGCCTGGGCTTTTAAGGAAGTTCTGCAGGCGATTCCGAGGTCCCCCAGGTTTGGGGACGAGAGCTCTGAATGACCTACGTGTCTTGGTTGCCAGTGTAATTATTCTGACTAGAAAAGTTTCCTTTTTCGGCTGATAATCTAAATAGGCCCTCTAGTATTTTGCAGCTAAGAAATAGGTGGAGAGAATTGTTGTACCTTGTGGGTTCGTAGAAGACAGAACCGCAGGTTCATCTCCCTGGGGTGGGGGTGGGGGTCGCGAGTGACAGAAAGCCCAGCGCGGTGGCCTGCAGCGTCTCCAGGGCCCGCCCTCTGGTTTCTGGCTCAGCCACTCCACGTGTGAGCAGGCGTCCTGACACGTCGAGCCTGGGACCGACTTGGTCACCGCTCGGTTTTCTTCACGCAGCAAGCCTGTCTGTAGACACGGTAGCTGGATCGTCCCAGGGCAGTGCCGGCCTGGGGCTGCATCTGGCCCCTAGGGCCTGTTCTCCCTACCTCCCCTGCCCTCTGTGTCCTGGCTTCACTCTCCGGCCCCTGCAGTGACACATCCCAACAGCTGCAGGATTGCTCCTCGTGGGAGCAAAATGGTGGCTCTAGTCCCAAGTTTCATGTTTTCATCGGATGCCAAGAGCCACAGAGAGAGCTTTACTTTCCAGAATTCCAGCACAGGGCTCCCTGGGCCTCATCACTCTGCCGGGGCAGCGGGTCCGTCCCTGAACCAGTGCCTGTGTCCCCTGGTGGGTGGGCTGGGTGCTGGGACATAGGGGCCCAGTGAACCTCATCACCCTTCCCAGCATGTAAGGTAGGAGTGTGGCTGATGGGGACTAACGTGTCACTTCTGTTTTACTGATGACTCTTTATTGATAAAGCTAATAATGGAAATTGGCTGATATCCATAGGCAAGCGCATCTCCTAATACTGAGCCCGGGGCCTGCAGACATACTCACCCCGGCACGGGTAATGCCAGGCTGCTGCGGGCCTTCTCCTCAGGCAGGTCTTGTTGCTAGACCTACAGCCTGGACAGGAGCAGTGTGAGCACTTGGTGCTGTCTTCAGGCGGGTGGATCCCAAAAGAAAGGGGAGAGGGAGGGCAGGGCCGTGCCCGCCTGGCTCACGCTCTGGCATCAAGAGTCACCCTGTCTCCTATGGGGTGCTCGGCTAACGGCGTCTCTGCGGGATGGAAGGAGGCAGGAGTGGATGGGAAGGTGCCCTCCTCACAGCCCCCAGGTTCATGCCGTCCCTACCTATCGCTTTGACCATCAAATCCACGGCGACCCGGGGCATGGCCTCACTGTGCCTCGCCCAGGAGAGCCAGTCTAATAGGCCAGCTTCGCTCCCGTCTCCAAGTGGCTACACCCCTAAAACCCATCCCTGTGTCATCCTGGGGACCACTCCACTGGTGGACAGAGTAGATTCTGTCCCCTCAGCTGGGACGTGGGTCAGAGCAGTGCACTATTTGAATCCCAAGGCTGAAAAGCTGCTCTCTGTTCTGTTTCGCATCCTACCCCTGCCCGGCCCCCTTGTCCAGCACAGCCTGTCAGAGGTTCCACTGTGTTGAAAAGCTGTGGGGACCGCAGTCTTACAGAGGGAGGCCTCTGTGTCAGCACGGCCACCTCCCGTTTCCAAATCCCGGGGGGAGGTTCGAGGCTTGGCATCAATGCCTCTGCAGAGGAAAGGCCAAGGTTCTGGATAGTAGAAAGGTCATATCCAAAGTCATTTAAGTCAGAAATCAAATTTCCTCCTCACCTTTTGAGTTCAAGTCTGAAAGCATTCGAGTCAGCCTGTCCCCTCTGACATCACGGCCTCCTGGAGTTAGACTGAAGGTTGCTGGTGCCTGGAGAGTTTTTGGAGCAGCTGCAGCCTGGCTGACGCTGAGGCATGGGGGTGCCCTGTCCAGGCCTCAGATACTGCACGGCAGCTGTGATGGGCCTCCCTTTTCACGCGAGGCACACGAGACAAGCAAGCCAGTGTCCACGCTGCAGAGCACATCTTGCTGGCCGAGACCACTGGGTCCCTGGGCCACCAGGGAGGGGTGGCCAAGCCTCGCTAAGGCAGCGTGCGGGTTGTCCACACTCTGTGCTGGGGTGTCTGCACCCTGACCCAGTGTGAGGTCATTTGGGGCACTGAGACTCAGCGCAAAAGGAAGATGTCCCCTCCCCTGGACTCTGGTGCCACACTGGGGACCTGGCCAGGTGAGCCCTGTCACCAGTCTTAGTTTTGAGGCCATTTTCTCCTCTTTTGTTTGAAACCGCTGTTGCCTGTTTGCCACCGTGCTTGGCGCCAGCCCCGCAGCTGCGAAGACCTCTCAGAGCATGCAGTGCAGACTCCCCCTCCCTGGGCCGCCACCTGCAGGCCAGGGGAGAGGGGAGCGGGGCTGCTGTGTGGACTCTACAGGGGAAGGACGGCCAGTGAATCCGTCCAGCACCAACTGAGACCCACCCCGACCACATGGTTAAGGAAGGGGGTGGGCCTGTTCTGGTCATTTTCCAGAAAAAATTGGTATTTGGGGTGGGGGTGTACAGTTGGGGGCCAGCAAACCGTGCCCCTCGAGGAGGGTAGCATGCCCAGGACTGTGTCCACCCACTGGCCCCCGTCTTGCAGGCTCAACAGAGCGTCCGTGCACAGCACTTGCGAGACCTGCAGGTCATCGCCGCCTACCGGGAGCGTGCCAAGGCCGAGAGCATTGCCAGCGCGCTGAGCCTGGCCATCACCACGTGGCACACGCTCTACGCCACGCTGGGCACCGCCGAGTTCTTTGAGTTCACGCTGAAGAACCCCCACAACACGCAGCACACGGTGACTGTGGAGATTGACAACCCTGAGCTCAGGTGGGTCTCGGCAGCCCCTCCTGTCGCGGCCCCAGCCCAGGTCTGAGTCGGGCACATCCGGGCGCCTCCTCTGAAGTGGCTGGAGTCCACCTGCTCCGCCGAGGGCCACTCTGGGTGGGTGGGCTGCGTCCTGCCTCGGGGCCCTGCCTGGAAGAATTCCTCCCTCCCTAGCGTCGTCGTGGATGCTCAGGAATGGAAGTGCTTCAAGGACGCCGCCGGCCTGCACACGCCGGTGGAGGAGGACATGTTCCACCTGCGTGGCAGCCTGGCCCCGCAGCTCTTCCTGCGCCCCCGCGAGACCGCCCACGTCCCCTTCAAGTTCCAGAGCTTCTCCGCGGGGCTGCCAGCCTCGGCGCAGGTGTGGTTGTCGGACACATGAGGGAAATGCCATTCAGCTAGATGACAGTGGGAAACCAAGGACACCCTCAGGTTCTGCCCGTGTTCTTCCTGTGCCTGTGCCGCTGCCCGTTACTCAGCGGGAGCCGCGACACCCGCGCTGTGCGTGGCAGCCGGACCTTCTCCTCCTGCCTGGCGGCTCTTCCTGCCTAGTGCCTGTCCCGAAGTCTGGACTGTCTCCTCCTAATTCTCTTTAGTAAATTGGTCAGAGGTTTTCTGACACCTTGGCGGAGCAGTGGCTTGAAATCTCCTAGCGTTTCCTGCTCTGCAGTTGATGTCGCTTGCCCCCCTCACCGTGGCATTGCTCCCCACAGGAGGTGCAGCCTTGGGGGTGGTGAGCGTGGGAGGCATGAGCCGCACCCGTGGGGGAGAGCAGGAGGGGCGCGGGTGTTTCAGCTCCCAACTGACCCTTGGAGGCAGCTCTGTGGGAGGGTGGTCGTCACCTGAGGTGGGCTTGAGGGACTCCCGAAGGTGCACAGTTTCCATGCTGGCTCTTGGGACAGGCCGTAAGGACAGTGGTGGGGGGAGGGACTCAGGCAGATTTGGGTTATGATCTGGGATCTGCCACTTCCTACCTGACGACAGCCTCAGCTTCCTCTTTGGTGTGACGAGGCTGGCTGACGACAGTCGCTGCCCAGGGGTTGGCCTGAGAGTGAACGAGATCATCCTGAGCTCTTAGCCAGGGGTGGCAGCTCCTCCCACGCGTGCAGGTGCTGGTCACGCAAGAGCGCCACCTGCTGACCCACTCACGCTGATTGGTTTCTCACAGGCCTCTGCTGAGCTGAGCTCCGAGAAGGGCACAGACGCCGGCTCACCTTGGACATCCAGCACGATGCCCACCAAACGTGCCAAGGTGAAGGGGTGGAGGGAGACAGACTGGTCCCGGGCAATCCAGAGATTTCCCATGGTCTTGCAGTGCAAGCCGGTGTCTCCCTAGTAGACTGAGCCAAGTGTGTCACCAGTTTGCTGTCACGTGGGTCCTTTTGGGCCTGACCCTTGTGCCCTTCTCTGCCCTCCTGGTCAGGCCAGGTGTAGGGCAGGGGTGGGATGGGGGCCGGGCCTTGGAGGTAGACTTTCTTCATCTCCTAGCAGGGCAGTGGCAGCTTGCCCAGATGCTGGGCAGCCCGAGTGAGGGTCTAGGCTGGACACGTCCCTGGCAGCTAGCCTCCTTGCCACCCTGCATTCTCTGGGTGTGAAGCCCAGCGGTCCCCGTGGCTGCTGCTGTTGCCCTCGAAGCACAGCTCGCACAGCCTGTGGCCACTGCACCAGCCTGACCCACGGGTCTCCTGGTTGCCTGTGTGCATGCGTGTGCGTGCGTACGTACGTGCGCGTGTGTGCGCGTGTGCGCGTGTGTGGTTCTTCCTGGAGTAAGTGTTTTGTCGGGAGCTACCCTGAGACTATGTGTGTGTCCTGTTCTTCGTCACACTCTTACCCACGGGGTCTCAGCGTCCGCTGATGACGCTGCCCCCGTCGGTAGCTGGTGTGGTGGTTGCCCAGCAGGGATTTTCAAATCCCATTGTCCCCGCCTGCGTTTGTCGTCGGCATTCTAAGTTGGACAGAGCTTCGCCTTCAGCCCGTCCATTCATTTTGTTTATTTTTTGTATCTTCCCGAACTGCGGATTCCTATTACTCATTTCGTTACATCATTATTTATTTTGCTGCTCATGCTCGTAACATCCCCGACTGACCAGCGGCAGCCCCTTCGAGCTGTGTCCTTGTGCTTCTCTGAGCCCTTCCTCGTCTGGCACAGACGCTCCAGGCTCAGCTTACGTTCCCCTGCTCCATTTCTGGAACATCAGCCATTTAGCTAAGTTTTCTTTGGGGGGAGGATGATACTCAGAAACCAAGATCTGGGTGCTCAGTGTGCTTGTCATTGCTGGGGTGTTGCTGCTGCTCGTACCTCTCAGCAGCGAGACCTAAGAGGCGCGTGCCTGTACACACGCATATGTGACGTGTGGTGTCTGGGGTGCATATACGTGTGTGTAGGGGCACAGACTTCTGTTTCTGGCTGTGTTGAAGACCGTGAATTTACACCTTTTCTTCCAGTGCCAGTCTGACATCGCAGGGTTTACTCCCACTGTCTGTCTTTCTTCCGTGTTTCTAGTTCCCATTTCTGCTAGTGAGAAACCTGGCTTCCATTTTCTTCAATATATTTTCTTATTTGCCCAATTCCTCTGAATATAACCCATCCGCTGACCACGCTGGTCAAGCCCCTTCGGTCCGACGCTGCTGGCCACGCTGGCTGTACGTGTGCTTGTGTGTGTTTCCCAGTGTCATTGCCAGCCGGAGCAAGGCCACTGCAGTTAAGATTTCTGGGTGGTGCTTTTGTCCTAGGTCCTTTTTGTCCTGTTGTTTTAAAGTTACTTAATGAATTCTTCTCTGGACGGTTATATCACCAACTTGATACACAGATTTGTTGCAGTTTATTTTCAATACATAGAGATTGCTTTTTTAAAAATTTAGTTTTAAATTTAACTGAGAACATTTAAACAAGTCCAAAATCAAACTATAAAACAAGATATATTCAGAAAGATCTTGCTTCCATTCTTACCCCTCCCCCACTCTTCCTCTATGTGTGCTTGTGCATATGTGTATAAGCATGTGCACACGTGTGTGCATATATGCGTATACATGTGTCTGTGGGCACTTTTTTGTGTGTGTGTGTGTGCTGTGATATAGATATCTCTTTTATCTGCTGTGTCCATTTTTGTCTCTTTTTTGGACATGTGTTTTTTTTTTGTATATCTTTTTTTAAAAACAGGAGGCAAGTTTCTATGTCTAGTCCCTTCAGTTGATGCCCGGCCTCTTTTTACCGTCTGGGATCAAAGAGCTTGTGCCAATGTGCTCGACCATGAACGCAGCGACCCCCAGTACCACCCACGAGGACCTGGTGGCGTTAATGTTGAGATCCTTCTAGAATGACTTCTGCACAGACACACGCAGGGTGTAGGAAGGCGGGATTACGGGTGGAGTTGTTTTTGGCGTTGGGCCTGCAGAACTTCTCCACTGGCGTTCAGGGATGCCTCACTTGGAGAAATGGCAGCAGCGGGTCCACATGGGACCCTGTGCTGGGTGCCGGCCTGGGCTTGCTCAGCGTCCCCTCACGTGGGCCCCTGCCACTGCAGGCTCTGTCCCTGCCTCTGTGATGGTGCCTGAGCTTCCCGTCTCATCTGAGGGGGTGAGCGGGTCTTGGTGACGGGGGAGATCCCTGCGCTGCCGAGGGAGGGACGCGGAGCTGCCCACGCACCGCCTGCCAGTCGTGACGCCGGTGTGGTCTGCTCGCCTGCAGGTCCTGTTCCGAGCGGGCGGTGGCAAGCCCATCGCTGTGCTCTGCCTCACCGTGGAACCGCAGCCCCACACGGTGGACCAGGTCTTCCGCTTCTATCACCCAGAGCTCACCTTCCTGAAGAAGGCCATCCGCCTGCCTCCCTGGCACACACTTCCAGGCAGGTCCCCTGCTGACCCTGCGGCCGGCATTTTGCAGGTTCAACTGTTGAAAACAGTGTCTCCCCAAGGGTGGCAGATGGCATCATTACTTCATCCCCTGGTGCCGTTACATCAACAACATGTGGTGCCACCTGCCTTTGTGATCCGAAATGGCAGCCTTCCTGCCTGCCGTGCAGTGCCAGGTGCACACGTGGTGGCTGATTCCACTGTTCTAAAAATCGGCTCCCGTGGTCCAGGTCTGTCCCTATTAGGTGGGGGTGGGGGGTCGTGCCTGGGGGACACTTGCTGCCTCAGCGGACAGCCCCCTGTTTCCAGTGGTGCCTTCAGAGCACAGTGAGGCCTTCTGTGCTCCAGAGCGCTTCTTGGTGCTTCCCTTTCTATGGTCCCCTGAAAAGGTAGCTGGGAGACGTGCCACGTCGGGGCGGAAGGGCCGGTGTCCTCGCGGGAGTGCACGGGGCGCTGGTGCCGTCCCGGGTAGAGGTGGGGGTGTCCATTTGCCCAGCAGGTGTTTGCTGAGCACCTGTGACAGGCCCTGGCCTGTCCTGGAGGATGTGACACGCAGGGCTGCCTGCAGCTCAGGCCCAGGCCGTGGAGACTTTTTTGACGTTTTCCCTATTCCAGGTGCTCGGGTGGGAATGCCCGGCGAGGAGCCCCCAGTCCACGTTCGATGTAGTGACCCGAACGTCATTTGTGAGACCCAGAATGTGGTAGGTTGTGCTGTGGGCCCGGCTCAGGCAGGTCCTTCCCGCGAGTCCCCTCCCCACTGCCATCCCCTGCCCTTCGCCGGTCTCCTGGGGGCCTCTGCGTTTTAGGTTTTTGACTAAGTGGTTTCTTTCCAAGGTGCTAAAGGCTATTGCGACATCCTTATGGGAACTTTATGAATGTGTTTCTAGTTTTTCCACTAGCAGATCAGTTCCTTGATCATCTGAATTTAAATTTAAAAAAGGCATGAAGCAAAGTGAATAAAGTGAATGGTAATTAAGGCACTTATTAATTACCATTGTGTAAAGGATAACGGTGATAATTGTGTTATGACTAGTTAGGAAGCAGGATAACATCTCCTGCAGAATGTAATTATCGAGATCCATACAAAATCAAGAAGCTAATGATTTTCTCCTTTGCAGTGAACAGAATAGTGAATTCCGACTAGTACAGAAAATTAATAAATTCGCTGGGGTAGGGGCCGACTCCCTCCTGCTGTGGCCAGGCCAGGCTGGGTCAGGCCGAGCTGAGAAGGGGCGGCACGCGCCCTCATGTGCCCCCATCCGTCGGCAGGGCCCCAGGGAACCTCGGGATGTGTTTCTGAAGGTGGCTAGTGGTCCAAGCCCGGAGATCAAAGACTTCTTTGTCTTCATCTACTCGTGAGTGTGCAGGCCCCAGGTCTGGGGACAGGGTGGAGGCGGGGAAGAGGCAGGTCTGGGAGCTGCTGGTGTTTTCAAAGTGGGCCCAGCCCCTTCCTAAGCTCCCTAGCGGGAGCTCCTCCGCCCTCTGCTTTGGGAGGCGGGATTCTGCTGGTTCTGTGGCCAGCCCGGCCCTGGGCAGTGTCCTCTGTGCTCTGGAGCGGCTCACGCAGCCTGAGAGACGTGGGACGTGTTGTGTGCCCACCAAGAGAGGAAACAGCAGTGCCAGGAGTGGCCCAGCTGGCTGTCGTCATTGTTTCCGTGCTGAATCTTCAAGCTGAACTCAGGGAATCAGGCTGTGGTCCCTCCTGGAGAGACGGGACATGGCCGGCCATTGTCCTTTATGCCCGAGGACGGTGGTGCAGTCGCCTCCGTCTCTCACCTTTTGGGTTGGGTTGTTCCTTTCCTTTTTTCTTTTGAGTTGGGTTTTCCGGGCCTTTTGGGATTCTTTCGGGGCGGTTTTGACTGGGGGGTTCCCTTGCGTTGTTCTTGGGAAGGGGGGGGGGCCGGACCTCACCATCTGTTTGGGGACTGAGGCTTGTCCAGGACACATATTTGGCCTGTGCACCCTTGGGCCGGGTAGTGTCCTGGGTGAGAGACGCGAGGTCTAAGCCGCACCGCCACCCCCAGAGCGTCTGGTGTAGGTGGGAAGGCGAGAGGCCAGGGGTGAGAGCAGCCGGGCCCAGCGCTGTCTCCTCGGCCCCCGTCCTCCAGGGCTGTCCCTGTGCGGCCTCCTCAGCCTCCTGGCAGCGCCCGTCCACCTGTCTCGGGTTGGTGCTGCCGTCCTCAAGGACAAGTGCCCACGGCTCCTGTCCTGCTGCAGGGACCGCTGGCTGGTGGCGCCCGTGCAGACGTGGCAGGTCTATCTGCACTCCCTGCAGCGCGTGGACGTCTCCTGTGTCACAGGCCAGCTGACTCGCCTGTCCCTTGTCCTTCGGGGGACACAGACAGTGCGGAAAGTGAGAGCTTTCACCTCACACCCCCAGGAGCTGAAGGTACGGCTTTCTGGGGGCTCTTCTGGGCCCTCCCCTCACCCTGCCCTGGAGACGGGACAGCAGGCATTTGGCCGCAGTGCAGCGGTCCTGATGCTTTTACAGCACCTTCAGTGACCGATGCACTCTTTTACCAAAGCCTTCATTAAAATCGCCTTCTATGAGACCTGTCGTTGGGGGTGAGTGACATATGAATAAGCCCCAAGGCCAATTTTTAGAGTTACTGAGAGGTCAATAGTAGCGGGGACTCTGGAATCGGCAAAGCCACAGTCACACACCTGGATAGTGAGGACAGCGCGGATCCCAGCCAGTGTCTTAAACCGGAGCTGGTTTCAGTTCTGTCTCTGCTGAGGTGGCACACGGGGTGGTGACCGTGTACGAGGAGGGGCCTGCCCAGCGCAGACCTGAGACGTGGGCTGGCCCTGCACAACCTGTGGCCCGGGCTCCCCGGCCTGCCGGGCTGCAGGTGCTCGGGGAATTCCTCGTTTGCCACCCGCGAGAGGCTCTGCCCTCAACCTGCCGCTCTTGTTCTCGAAGACGGACCCCAAAGGGGTCTTTGTGCTGCCACCTCGTGGGATGCAGGACCTGCATGTCAGCGTGAGGCCCCTCAGGGCGGGCAGCCGCTTCGTCCACCTCAACCTGGTCGATGTGGACTGTCACCAGCTGGTGTCCTCGTGGCTCGTGTGCCTGTCCTGCCGCCAGCCACTCATTTCCAAGGTCTGTATGTGTGACAACGAGGGCTGAGGGGAAGGGGGCTCCCTGCCAAGGCACCACAGGGCCTCAGCCATGTGCCTCGGGCCAGCAGCGCTCGGGTTCTATGTAGGGCTGGGGTGGGGAGTGGGGGGCTTGCTCCTGTGCTGTCTGTTCCCTGGGATGGACGCCCCAGAGAGCCTGTCTGTCCCGTCTACATGGAGGTCCCCTGGGTCTGGGGCACATGCGGTGCAGAGTAGGCTCAGGAAATCCTTGAAAAAGGGCCCAGCGGCTGTTCTCTGAGTCTGGCCACAGCATCCTCCTGTCCCTTCTGTCCACAGGCCTTCGAGATCACGTTGGCGGCAGGTGAAGGGAAGGGCGTCAACAAGCGGATCACCTACACCAACCCCTACCCCTCCCGGAGGACGTACCACCTGCACAGCGACCACCCCGACCTGCTGCAGTTCAAGGAGGACTCCTTCCAGGTGCAGTGGGCTGTCCCAGGGAGGTGTTGGCTTCTGCTTCCTGCGGTGACGCCTGGTGGGTGGGCGACCTGGAGGAGGTGGTTGGCACTGCCTTTAGGAGTGATTCCGTTGAGTCAGGAGCAGTCTTCAGAAAGTCCTGGGAGAGTGACAAGTGTCACCGTATACTTGGGTGACCCGATGTTTCTTCATTTGCCAGCGATTTAGCAAAGCTTCTCCCAAGAATGGGAAAGAGCGGTGTGCCCAGGGTCTTCACCGTAACACTGCAAAATTTATCTAAGAAAACGAGTGTGCTTTGGGTCTGGCTAACGTGTCAACCTGATCCCCAGGCACTGGGGTCTCTGGCAGGCTGCAGGTGCACCCGAGGGCTCATAGTCCTTGGTCAGCTCCTGCGAGCTGCTGTCCTGCTGGAAACGTGCACGACTGTGTGGAGAGGTGGCTGAATGAGGGAGCGGGGACAGCCCGGGGGTGGACACTGGGATTTTGACGCTTATTTCTAGGTCGGAGGAGGAGAGACCTACACGATCGGCCTGCGGTTCGCCCCTGGTCAGAGCGTGGGGGAGGAGGAGATTCTCATTTACATCAATGACCACGAGGACAAAAACGAGGAGACATTTTGCGTGAAGGTTATCTACCAGTGAGGGCTGGGGCGCTCGTCCTCCCTGCAGCCACCGGCCCCTGCCCACGTGCCTGCACTCGCTCTGTGCTCTGTCCTGCCCATGGCCTTTGGCCCTGGGGACCTGCCGATGACCTGTGAACTTGGCTGAGGGCAGAGCCCCTGATCACTTTTGTAACGCCCGCGTCTGGTTGAGCTACTGACAGCCACCGAGGTATGAACGTGAGCCCCGCGGTGGCTCTGATGCAGCCTCTGCCCGCAGTGCACACGAGGCCTGTGCTGTCTCCATCTGTAACTCTGTTTTGATTTGCTTTTAGCAAAATGTATTTTATGAATCATCCCAGATGATAAAATTATGTTTTTCTTACCGGATTTTGTATAAACATAATATATCATTTGCTATGCAATGTTTTATACTTCCATTAATATTACTTCACATCTGGTTTTTAAGTTATTGAGCAAAATATTATACTCGACTTTTTCATGTTTTCTCTTTTGACAGTTTTCTTGGCTTTTCTGTCTACAGCATAAGCCTGGTTTTCCCTTGAGGACAGTGTGGCTGGGACAGCCAGGTGGCTGTGCTCTGCGCCTTCATGGGGAGTCCACTCAGGCCTGTCCCAGGGCGGGGGGTGTGTTGCTGAGACCACAAGGGCGACTTCTGGGGGTGGGGGCAGGAGTCCGGCGGTGGAAGCGCCAGGGGCTGCGGGTCCTGCTCCTCTGAGTGGAGGGGGTGTGTCACTTCTGGCAGTGACCTGACAGGGAACACACGCCCCACTGGTACTGCAGTGATTAAAGTCTGCTGTTCGCAGGTAAGTTCGGTGGCTCTCAGTCCTGCTGCCTCCGTGCAGGCCCCGACGTGCCACGGTGCTTAGCTTTCAGAAAGAAATTCCGCGTGCACTTTAGTTAGATCCTGAAGGTCGAAACTGTGGCTTTCTCTTGCATCCTTGCCAGGCGGAGCGTGGAGACAGCTCGAGTGGGCGGCACTGGGGCAGCGTCTCCGTATCCGGTGCTGCGCTCTGACGGCTGCGCTGCGCTCCGCTTCCCCTGACTTGGAGGACTCCGGTTTCCCTAATGCCCTGCCAGAAATGGCCGGCGCACCTTTTCTTCTGAGGGAGCTGGATTTTCTCACAGGCTGGCCCCACCGTTGAGTCCCACCCAAGCGAACGATTGTAAGATGCCCAGTCCCCACGCAGGAAGCTCTTGGTGGTGCAAGGCAGCCCGGTGCCGGTTCCACCCAGCCCTGTGCTGCGGGCGGGGTCCGGATCGGGCCGGCGGCAGGGTGCTGTGCTCACGGACGTCGGTGATGAAACAGAAGCCACAGCTGTTAAGGAGATTCATCCATGGGCTGGAAAGTCAGTCGTGTGGATTTTTCCTTTTAACATTTTTGAAGTCTAGATCTCCCCACTTTCAGAGTGTCCCTCCTTTTAGGAAGCTACTGAAACATCCGTCAGAGACCAGGGCGGCCACTCGTCCGCTCACTCACTCGTCTGTAACTGTACCGCCTGCCTGCTGTGGTCCCTGCCTGTCAGAACTTCCGGAAAGTAGGGAAGGCAGGCGGTGGCAGGGACGTGTAGCTGTCGCTGGCCTGGAGCAGCGAGGGAGGGGTGCAGCCTCTCGTGAGAAGGTGGGGGTGGGGGAGGCTCCTCGGAAGACGGCTGAGCCCTGGAGGACGAGTCGGCCTAGGGGGCGAGTGGGGGAGGGGAGAGCCTCCCAGGCAGAGGGCACAGCAGTGACAGCCGAGGCCCTGGGTGGGGACATGGTGTGCCAGGGCCCTTAGGAAGGGCCCCGTGATGCTTGCCCCTTGCTTGCGCCCACACACATCCGACCTAGAGTATGGATGGAGCGCCCCTGCGTGCCAGAGGGGACAGTTGTGATCCCTGCCCCAGGACCTGCTTTCGGGAGGCCCAGATGATGAAAAGTGGGGCCGCCGTGTCCTGGCAGGCAGGGCTGACAGCCTGAGGACGAAAGCAGGGTGCGGCATAAAGGCGGGGTTTGCCCCAAGGAGGTGGCATCTGAGTAGAGGACGGAGCGGCAGAGGGACAGAGGGACCACCAGAGCCAAAGGGACAGCCAGGAGTGGAGGCACGAGGGGGTGAGGCCAGAGATGGGTTGGGGGCCGTGCCAGGCCGGATGCCTTGTGAGCTGGTGGGGCGGGCAGGCACCCTGCCCCGGGGGATCCCTGGCCCTGATCCCCAGGCCTCCGGTCACACGGAGCCCAGTCCTCATGGAGAGGGCTGAGACCCCATGGCCACCTCACTCCCACACTCCACCGGCCTCCTCTCCGCCAGGCCCCCAGCTCATGCTCTGCTGTCTGCCTCCTGCTGGCTCCCTGGAGCACTGTGCCCTCGCACCCCTCCACAGCTGCCCACCCTTGAGTGCTGCTTCTGCCGCAGCTGGGGCCCCTGAGGGCTTGGAGCCTGGCTTGGGAGGGAGCTGCCACCAGCCGGGCAGGACACCCTGCGGTCCCCTCCCAAGCTGGGCCTGGCAGTGGGTGTGAGACTGGGGGTCTCTTTGCCCTTTCACATGAAGAGGCATTGGTGGGTGCTCTTCTGGGCACAAACCCAGGTCCCGTCCACTGTGTGCTCAGGGTGTAGACGACGGCCTCGTCCCTCCCTTTATTAACCTCCAGTGTTCTGAGCCCACGCCCTTGACTTGGAGCAGCATCTGAACTTATTTTGTTTTCCTGCTTGTGGGCCCAGGCCTGGCTGACCTGGGGAGCCCGGGCTTGACGTGAGCAGGCCGGGCCCTGCTGGGATCCCGAGGCACCGCGGGGACCTGCCCGATAAGGCTCTGAGCCAAGTGGCTGCTCCCTGCCCGCACGAAGACAGGCCACCTTTCAACGAGAGCTGCAGTTTCCATCTGGGGCGGTTTTTCTTTTCTTTTTCTTTTTTTGAGACAAGGTCCGGCTCTGTCGCTTGGGCAGAGTGCAGTGGTGTTGTCACAGCTCACTGCAGCCGCAAACTCCTGGGCTCGCTCGAGTGGCTGGGACCGCAGGTGCCACTGCAGCTTCTCTGTTCTTATTAATAGTAGAGACGGGGTCTCACTCTTGCTGGTCTCGAACTCCTGAGCTCAAGAGATCCTCCCATCTCGGCCTCCCAGAGCCCAGGATTATGGGTGTGAGCCACTGCGTTTCTTAGTAGTGTTACTTTGTTTCTCCCCTCCCGGGTGAAAGCTACTTTAAAATAAATGGAGTCAACCGAAAGCCAGAGGAGCTGTTTGCTTTTCTCATGTCTCATAATGATTTAATGCTGTGTTTGTCTTGACTTAGAAATAAATTAAGGCGTTTTTAAATTGTTGCACCAGGTTCTAAGAGGTTGGGGAAATGGCGGTCATGTGCCCCTGGCAGCCCTGTTCCTCCGGTGGCTGGGGCGGCTGCCCTTGGGAAGCGCTACGGGTGGGACTGTGTCCGGCGGGGCCCAAGCACAGCGGGGTCTCCCTGGCCCATGCTGGACACTGCCTTTGCACACGGGGCAGATAAACAATGCAGAGACCCTTCCTCCCAGAAGGGTGCCCGAGCTCCACATGTAGTGGAAACCTTACTAGCTGGGACACACCTGCTGGTGATGCAGTGGAACACTCTGGACTCCAAGCCAAAGCTGCGTCTGAGCTCGTCCTCAGGGAGGCCGTGCGGAGCCCGGGGAACCTCGTCTGTTGGGAGATCCGCTTCGGAATGGGCAGGCCGTGTGTCTACACGCCCCTCACCTCTGAAGGGGCCTTGGGAGCCCCTGCGAGTTGGAGGATGGATGACTAAGGAATTGTCGCCTGTAGTGGGGTGAGTGGTGTCCCCCAAACTCATGTCCACACAGAAGCTCAGAATGTGACCTTATTTGGGAACAAGGTCTTTGTAGATGTAATTAAGGGAAGGATGGATATGACATCATGTTGGTTTAGGGTGGTCCCTAAATCCAATGAGAGTGTCCTTGTAGGAGACACAAAAGAGCCCACAGCAGATAGCCATGTAGCGACTGAGGCGGATGGGAGAGAGGCAGCCACCAGTGGGAGCACTGACTGTCCCCGGAGCTGGGAGAGGCCTGGGACAGTCTCCCTCAGAGCCTCTGCAGGGACCCCGCCCTGGCCACGCCTGTGGCTCCAGCACGGTGGGAGAGGTAATTGCTGTTTTTTTTTTTTTTGAGACAGAGTCTCACTCTGTTGCCCAGGCTAGAGTGCCGTGGCGTCAGCCTAGCTCACAGCAACCTCAAACTCCTGGGCTCAAGCGATCCTCCTGCCTCAGCCTCCCGAGTAGCTGGGACTACAGGTATGTGCCACCATGCCCGGCTAATTTTTTCTGTATGTATTTTTAGTTGTCCAGATAATTTCTTTCTATTTTTAGTAGAGACAGGGTCTCGCTCTTGTTCAAGCTGGTCTCGAACTCCTGACCTTGAGCGATCCACCCGCCTCGGCCTCCCAGAGTGCTAGGATTACCGGCTACTCAGTTTGTAGCAGTTTGTTACGGCAGCCTCAAGACACGATATGGGAAGGGTTTGGGGGCCCACACGGCCCCAGAGGTCTTAAATATTCATGTAACCTGCGAATCCGGATCTGTTGTCCTGGGGAGGGAGGCCTGTTGTAATCGAGGGAGGATCCCCTCCCCTGGGGAACCTTTGGTGTGACAGATGGCGACAGGACCCAGCGGCTGCGCGGAGGAGCAGCGTGGGCCTCCGTGTCGTCCGTCCTGACTTGATCTGAGACTTAAGTTCTGAAGGTAAATTTTATCGCAAGAATCCAACCTTGGAAGAACCGTGCTCCAAAGTGATGTGATTCTGCCCGGAGGCAGAATCTCTAGGACAAGGGGCTGTAGCGATGTTTAAGGGGAAGAACAGTCCACAGACCCTGCCCGCGTGGCTCAGACAGGACCTCAGGGGCCCTGAGGGAAGCGGAGAGGCCTCCAAGGCCGTCCAAGGCCCTGGCTGCAAGGCCGGCCTGTGCTGTCCACCCTGCCCTGCTGGGCCGCTCCTGGCCGCTCTCCTCGCCTTGGCACTGGCTCTGCTGTCCAGCGCTCACAGCTGCCAGCGCGACCGTCTCGAATACAAATGATCCTGTCGCCTCCTTTGTGTAAACCCTCCAGTGGGTAAGACAAGGACAAGTGTCCTGTCTGGGGCCGAAAGGCCTGTCCTCTCCCAGCTCCATTCCACCCTCTCTCCCACCTCGCTCTGTGCTTCTGCAGCTCTCTGTGCCCTGGTCTCCTCGGCAAAGTGGGGGTTCTTGTGGCTCCTACCGCGCAGGACTTCCGTGAGGACAAAACGAGCGGAGCAGGTGGGGCGCCCAGGGCAGCAGGTCCTGTGTGGTGGACTGCAGGGCTGTTCCTGGTCATCGTCTGCGCCTCCCACCTGATGCCATCTGACCAGCAGTGTCCTCGTGGGAGGGGTGTTTTTGCACTCCCTGCCGGCAGGCTTGGCTGCAGGAATGTGGGCAGAGGTGACACGGCCCTGTTCTAGCAGGCCCCTTCCCTCTGCCCCCAGGGTCCCGTCCGCAGGGTGCTGAGGATGGGGGTTTCTAGTTAGTGTCGCCTTCTCTAGCCAAGCTGGCCTCCCTGCCTGGGTGTCCTGGGCTGCCTGTCCTCCCTCTGTTGGGCCATCAGCCTGCAGGAGGCTCCGTGTGGCTGGGACTTGCGTGGAGGTGACTTGAGACTGAGCCTGGAGGGTGGGTGCCCCCAACCCTGGGCCCCGGGGCAGGGCACGTCCCCTCTCAGTGTCCTCCCTCTGCATCAGGAACAAGAGCATGCGCGGGGAGAAGGATGCTGCGTGGGCAGCTCCTCATACGGTGAAGCTTGGCCTGTGTCTGGGTGGGTGGCAGGCGGAGAGGAGGGCATGGGGGGGTCAGCCTTGTTCAGTGGAATTTGAAGTCCTCAAGTGTAGCTGTCAGGCTTTCGGTTCACATTACTGACCACCCCTTAAATGAGAAATCATTTAGATTTTACCCCTTAATTCTACTTACCAGGAGCTCATGTGAACTGATCTGTTTTTGCACTAAATTTGCTGGACTTTCATTGGACCAACACTATTAGTCAGGGATCTTTTGTTTGCAGGGGATAGATATCCAGCTCAAACCAGCATTGGCCAAGAGGCCCCTGTGATTGCCTCTCATACCCTCTGGGGGAAGTCGGTCTTCAGGCATGGCAGGATCCAGGTGCTAAGATGGTGTTGTCAGCAGCCTACGTCTTTCCATGTTTCCACTCTGCCTTTCAGGCTCTTCCTTTAGTGCAAAGACAGCTATTTTTCTTCTTGAGTGAAAGTCCCAGGCCTTACTCTCTTTACCTCTGGCCAGGTCACTTGTCCATCCCTGAACCTGTGACTCGATAAGTGTTCAGCCCTGGAACTGGAGTGCGGGTAGAGTGAGAATGTCGGGGGTGGGTGCTGGCCACCCGCGGGGTTGTTAGGGAAGAAGGGGGTGGATGCCAGGCAGGCCAGACCCCCAAGGTCTGCTTGGCCATTAAAGAGCTCAGAAGGGGGGCACGGGCCACAGGGAAGCTGAGGTCTGCTCGTGGCAGCCTCTGTGCCTTGGCCCCCAGATGGAGCAGTGACGTCTGTCTGTTGGTTCCTGTACTTGGCCCACCCCTCAGGGCCTACCGCTATTGGGGAGTGGGATGCAGCGGGGACACCTGTGGACACTTCTGGGTGGGGTCCAGCCTCGCCACACAGCATCACCCTGTGCACTGCCAGACGCTGCTGGCCGCCTCCCTTGTGGGCAGCAAGAGCTCAGTGATGGCGGTGCCCTTGCGCATGGGCCTGGCGAAGCACCAGTGTCCCGCGTTCCCCTCCATGTGGGAACAAGGTGTCCCCACCCTTCTGTCTTCGGAGCAAGAGTCCACAAAATCCTTGAAATCACATACAAGATTCTCTGTGCACAGGGATGTTCTTGGAGGGAGGATCTGTAGCCTTCATCAGATTCTCAGAGCTGTTTAGAGCCCCCGGAAGGTACGAGCTCCGCAGAGCTGCTGCCGTTTCAGGAGGATGCCTCCCCAGTCTCCTCGATGGACCGACCACCGCCCGCCTGGTCAGGCTGCAGAGTGGCTGTGTGGGCCCCTCTGGGCAGTCCCCAAGCCTCCCTGGGGGTTTGCACCCCATGGACAGCCGTCAGCAAAAGCGCTCCTCAGCAGTAAGCCTTCTCGAAGTCTGCACCTGCCCCGTCTTTGGAGGTGTTGCCATGGCCCCCAAGCTGGGGTCCTGATGTCCCTCTGGGCCCCACACCAGTCAGGGCAGAACCCTCAAGGGGCCCCCAACTTATTCAGCCAGAGTCCATGGGATGGCCTCAGGCCCTGGCCATTCCTCCCCCTGTACTGTGGCTGTGGCCACGTGTTTCCTTGCTCTTCCTCAACAGTGTCCAGCAGGCTCTGCCCCAGGGCATTTGCACATGCCGTTCCCTCTTCCTGGAATGCTCTTCCTCCGGTATACACATCACTCACTCCCTGGCTTCAGCCAGGGATGAGCTCGGATGGCCTTTTATCCAAGAGACCTTTTCCGCTACCTGCCCCCAATCACTCTGACTGTCACGGCCTCATTTGTTCATTGTCTAGCCCCTGGGGGTTTTGTCTGAATATTGTCAACTAGGCGTGGGCCAGATTGCCTGCTTCCCTGCCTGAGTCCTGCTGCTGTCTGAGTCATATATGAGCCTGACAACCGTCCATGAGTCCCCGCCCCCCAACCAGCCTCAGCTCCCACCACCGTCCCCCGCTAGCTCGGAACTTCTCTTCACTCTGCCTGGACCCTTCCTGCATGGTCAGCTCTTCTCTTTCTTGTGGTGCTGTCTCCTAGGGATGCCTCGCCCAGGTACCTGTCTAAGGTCGAATCTCCCCATGATAGGTCACAAATGTGGCCACTTCTTCCATCGAGGTGGGTCTGTGTCCCCGCCCTTGGGTCCGAGGCGTCCTTGAGTAATCTTTGACCACCAGAATGTGGCAGGTGTGGGGTGGCATCGCCTCCGGGCGAGGCCCACTCTGCTTGCCGCTCTCTTGGGCTCTTGGGACCCAAAAGCCACATTGGGGACCAGCCCACAAGAGCCTGTTGCAGAATGAGAGACCACGTGGAGAGAGGTCCAGGTGTCCCGGCCACCCTCCGGCCCGTATCAGGCAGCCCCCGGCTGATCACAGACGCGTGAGGGGCCCAGCCAAGGTCACCGCGTTCAGCGTTGGCCCAAAGACCTGCCCGGCTGAGCCCTGGCCTGGATGCCAACTGCAAATCATGAGCTACACCAGTGGCTGGCGTGAGCCCCCGAGGTTTGGGGTGGCTCATCACACGGCACAAGCCGGCTGAGTCCCCACCCTCAAGCCATTCTGCGTCTTGCGTCTTTGGTTGTTGCAGTCCCTGCATGTGTGTGTTTGTTTGCCTGCCAGTTATCTCCGCTAGAATCAGATTCCAGAGGACACAGTCTCTCTTTTTCACCACTGAATCGCAACAGTACTAAGCAAATAATCATTGAGGGTTAGCATTTATGAAGGACTCGCCATACACCGGGCTCTGCTCTGTGTTTGCGATTAAGTCTTTTAATCTCCAGAGCCTAGCACGGTGCCCTCGGCCTGTCTGTCGAGTAGGTACTGAACACAAATGAAGCTGAATGCTGCTCCCCGGCCAGGCTGACCCTTCCTGAAGATTCCACTGCTTTCTGGAGGGGCCAGGGCTCTGCCCCCGGCTCCTGCCCCCACCACACCGTCTGAGCTGAGCAGAAAGGCAGCGACGGGGCGTGAAGCCGCAGGCTGCTGTGTCCTGGCTGCCAGAGGAGGGTTTGTTGGCTCCCACTTGGTCTTTTCTCCAGGAAGCTCTTCCCGCGGCAAAATCTAACTTTGGAAAACCTCAGCTAGCGAGTGGCCCGGCCGTGCGGCATTTGACAGGAGCGCTGGGGTCGGGTGCTCCGGCACAGGCTCCTAAGGACCCTTCGGCGTGACCGCTTAGCTGAGCTGAACTTTTCACCTGTCTCTCTGGCAAGGAAGCCTCCAGAAGTTCCCTCCTGGCTGGAAAGGGGCCAGGAGCTACAGTCACTCAACATTACTCTCTTAATTCTACCCTGGAATCTTCCAGTAAGCTTGGAGGGGCACTCCTGCTGTTCTCCTACTTAACACGTGGCACAGAAAGTGCTTCTCACAATGAGAAAGTTTCTCTTCAACCGTTTTCGTAATGATGGTAAAAATATAGTTGAACACCTTTATGGAATACTAGTTACCATGGGGACAGCCCTGGGGTTGTCGCCCTGAGGTGCCAAGGCCTGTGGCGTGACAGCCGGCTCCGCTCCTGTGACAAGGGCGTCACTCAGTGGGACACATTCACGCTGGCCATGGGAGCGTCGTCTCCTGCCCAATACGTCACGCTCAAGTGTGTTTTCAGAAATACAGATTATCAAACTTTTGCTCCTCACTACGCTAAGCATTAGCTTTGGACCTTTCCATCCCTTTCCCCAGTTGATGCCGGGTCCCGACTCTGACAGCGGCGTGCTGGTGCCTTTGGCGTCCCGAGGGGCATTTGGCAAGGGCGCAGGTCGCCAACGCCTGGGGAGGGGTTGGTGGCCGGTCGAGCCAGGCCTCTGCACAGGGCCGGGGGACACAGCTTCCCTCTTGGGAACGGTGACTTGCTGCAGTCCCGAGAGCCACAGAGCCGACAGCTCTCTGCCACTGCCACTTCGTCTTCCGCTGCTGGGACAGCAGCCCGACACGCCGCCAGGTGATGCTGCCCAAACGCCCTCCTTCCAAGGGTGTCCGCTGCTTGCTGAGACTGCGCCAAACAGAGGATTAGTTTGGGTCAACAATTTGAACAAATATTTAGGTTTGGGCTTGCTTCTCTGTGGCTGATTAATTCGGTTAGCTGATTATGTTAGGTCAGCTAATTTCACAAGTCAGCCCACGGACCAATTGTTTTGGGTCACCTTTTTTATTGAAAGGAGGAAGGGAGATTTTTATAAAAAACGAAATTATTTCTAACAGTGAAGAAAGTGAGTGTGCTTTGTTGTCCTCGGGGCTGGTCTTCTGTGTGTGCGTTTATGTCAAACGTCCTGTGGTTGGTCTGGAGCCCGCCTCGCATTCATTCCTGTGTGTCTGCGTCTCCACCTCTGCTAGAAGTTTCCTGGAAGAGAGGGCTGCACTGTTAGGGAACCATCGGTTTCAGGTTGGGCGCCCCCAGAGGAAGCGGATCATGCGGAGCGCGGTCGGGGAAGCTCCGGTGGGGATGAGCAGGGGGAGGGAAGGGAGCCAGGAGGGTCGTCTTCAGGCTACTCTGATGGAGACTCCGGCAGGGGAGCCCCTGCAGAGGAGGAGCTGGGGCACCCACCTCCCTGCTCCACCCATAACTGGTGGCTCCCGGATGTGCTCTCCACCTCCCCTGCTCCCTGAATCCTGGCCAGCCTCGTGCCGGCTGGCGAGTGGAGGGTGTTGGCAGCGGGATGCCAGCCTGGACTAAACGGAGGGTCCCAAGGGGTTCTGGGAAGCATCTGCCGTGGTCTTCGTGCTTCCTTCCAACTCACAGCTGGGGTGGCGGGGGAGGGGAGCATGGGAGGAATATTCCGGAGTGTCCACGATGCCTGCTGGCCTCGCCTAGCCTGCAGGGCGTTGCGCTGATGGGCGCCATGGCGGGGGCTTCAGAGGTGGCGCTCGGACTAACCTCAGCCCTGGTTCCTTCACACGAGTGACAGTAACAAAAGCTCCCTCAAGCCACCAACCTGTGGGCATGCAGCTGGGAGGCAGGGCCAGGCTGGCTTGATGGGCACCGCCCTTGAGCTTGGCTGTTTCCCAGACACCCCAATTCCTCCCCAAGCGCCCTGAGTTCTTGAACCAGAGACTCGAGCTGCAGCATCGACTCTTTCCCGGGTCTCCAGCCTGCCCGCCCTGCAGGATTCAGACCTGCCAGCCCCACGACCGCGTGAGCCAATTCCTTAAAATCAGTGCCTCACTATACACACCCTTTGGTGCCGTTTCTCTGCAGCGTGATGGGGACAGTCAGCTGACACGTGGACTAGCTGGGGGCTGGGGGCACACGGAGGAGGATCTCTAGGAAGCCGAGAGGCTGGTGGCTGTCAGGGACTGGCTTGTTGCATCCCATGGGGGCCTAGGGTGGGCGGGGACACCCCAGCAGGTGGCAGGAGGTGAGGGACACATGTTCCTGTAACAGGATGCAGAGGGGTCGAGGGCTGGAGAGGAGGGTCAACTGGTCGCTGGCCACCCGGACACGAGCTGTGTTCCCGGATGCGCCTTTTCCCTTTCCCGAAGCCCGGGGTGCAGAGGCCGCCCGGGCCCAGGGGGCTGAGGGCCACGCTGTGGAATGGCAGAGCGGGGAGCAGGTCCTGCCAGCACCAGCACCGTCCCGTGGCACGGTGGTCCTGCCGTGCCACCCTGGACTACGCCTGGTTTGTCCTCCAATGCCCTGGAGCTGGGCAGGGGAGGTGACTCAGGTCGAGGTTTGGGTGACTTGTCCAAGGTCACGGAGCGAGGGGGAGGGGGAGGAGGCATTTGAACCTGAGTCGGGGGACCCCATGTCCCGACCCTCAAGTTCCACACACTGTGCCTTCGCTTCCGCCCCAGGGGACAGAGGGAGAGGTCCCCGCGTGCCCACTGCCCTCCCCGAAGCCCTCGGCAGGCGCGCCAGGCATGGTCCTGCCATGGACAGCTTTTAAGAGGTGGGTTAGCGCAGGCTGAGTTCCAATCCATCACCCGCAATAACCCCTTGTGACAGGAAGCTGGGAAAACAGAGACAAAAATCAATGCGGATTTGGAAGCAGACACTGCTGGAAACAATTTATTATATTTCTAAAAGCGGCGTGGCCTGACAGATATCTGGAGTCGGGCCCCGAGGGAGGTCTGGGCCAGACCTGAGACAGGAACCCCGAGGCCGTGGGAGCAGGGGCCTCCCCGGGAACCTCTCCCTCACCCCTCCTGCCCCACGG
>NW_012135548.1:121491-159643 GCF_000956105.1 Propithecus coquereli | reverse complement strand
GGCACATCCTGCCGTCTCTGCAGCCCAGGACACAGCCATGGTGCCCCTCGATTTCAGTCCTGGGGGTCAGTGTGCTGACGGAGGGGAGCCCCAGGGAGCCAGGAGGAAGGTGCCCGGAGGAGGCCACCATGGGCGTAGACTGGGAGGTGCTTGGCCCCCTCCTGGTACGGGATCCGAGGGGGCTGCTCAGCCCTGTTCTGCACCCTCAAAGCCTAGCCTCGGCGTGGGGGGACTTGCGCCCCGAGGGGGCAATGTCACTGCTCCTTATGGTGTATGAAGCTGACGAACAAGCACCCCCTCAGGGCACATGCTTCTCTGATGCTCCAGTCGGATGAAAAGTGACAGCTAGTATTTCTCAGATTAATACTGTAAAGACTGCAGTATATCAAGGGTGCCACACAGGGTTATTAAAGTAGATTAACTGAATAATTTTCATAGAATAATAATATTTCTTAAGGATTATGGATGGACCCTGGTCTTTCCCCAGCTACCATCAGCCCAAAGTGTCCAACGGTGGATCTGTGTTCCCATTCAAGGCTGCAGAGCAACTTCTGTTTCCGCTGAGAACACAGCCGCTCACACCGGATCGGAGCCAAGCCCGGAGTCACGTGGAGAGGGAAGGCGTTAGCAGCGGCGACTTCCAGGCACTGCCTCGCAGGTAGCACGAAGACGCCTGACACCCAGCAGTTAGAGCAGCCTATGTCCAGGGCTGGGGGGACGGGCAGGGAGAGGTTTGTCCTCCTGGGCCTTTGGACTTGTCACCTTGGACAGGGCAGCTGGCTTCCGCCAGGGGCTGCCTCACAGGGAACTTCTGGTCCTGGGTGGGGATACCTGCGAGGGGCAGTGCCTTCTGACCCTGCCACCCTCAGTGCCCACCGTCCAGCACAGCCAAGCCGGCCATGTCCCAGCCAGAGAGGGGGGGGCCCAGCTGCTTTGAGGCCCAGGCCCATGGGCAGGCGCCAGTCTGTAAGGACCCCCTGCTCCGCAGACTGCAGGGCGGGCCAGGGGCCTGGAGCAGGGAGGGGGCGGCTGGGGGAGGCTGTTCCCAGGGAAGTTCAGGCTCGGCTGGGGATTAAGGCCCCGGCTGCTGCGGGGAGCCGAGGCGAGATGCATACAGTGATAATGTGGCAGCTGTAATTAGGGCTTTTTTCCATAAATACATATGGCATTCAATGAGCGAGGGGGATGGAGGCTGGATTTATAGCCACTGCCCGCCGCGCGTCTCTGTTCGGGAGAGGAGTCCGGCTTCCCCTCGTCCCTCTGACGAGCCGGGTCCTGGGGCCACAAGAACTTCTGCAGAAATCCTGGCATCTGCTCTGCACGGGGCTCTGGACTCTGGGGGACGGTTCCCCGCGCCCCATTCTGCCTGGAGGCGCTTATGCTCCAGCCCCTGCCAGCCCTGAGATCCTGAGGGCAGGGCTCGCCCCAGACCCAACAGGTCCGACTGACATGAAGTGTGTTGACGGGTGGGCTTGTTGGGAAGAGCCGACTCGACCCCATCTGGCCCCGGCAGTGCCCTCCTCAGACAATCACAGGTGCCGTGGACAGCAGGCGCTGTCTTGTCCCCAGGGCCCCCACCATCCTGCCCACGGTGGCGGTCCATAAACTCTGGTCTGGCGGAACTCACCAACGCCAGGGGCAAGAGCGCCCAGTCCAGCTAGGATGCCTCCCTTCCACCCTGGGCACCACCGCCCAGACCGGCCCCTGCCAGGCCTGACCTGCCCCGAGGCCCAGGGACCCACAACCCCACACCCCAGTGTGGCCCCTGGGCCTGTGCAGGCAGAGTCACCTGTTGCTGCCGGGGGCTCACCTGGAGGGCGGCCTCAGAGACTGTGCCTGGCAATTAGACCGCTTTTACTACATTAGCTTTCGTGATACGACTAACTTCTGACCTCAGCAAAGGCACCGGGTAGTATCGCGTCTCAGAGCAACCTGGATCCACGAATGGATGGTGAATACGCGGACGCGGTCTGTCCTTATGGTGGGGCACCAGGCGGCCGTGAGACGGAAGGAAGCACTGGCACACGCCACACCACGCGCCGGCACACGCCACACCACGCGCCAGCACACGCCACACCACGCGCCGGCACACGACACAACACACACTGGCACGTGCTATGCCACAGACAGACTTTGGAGGCGTTACACGGAGTGAAAGACCACACATCGTATGATTCCGTCTATGTGGAATGTCTGGAACAGGCAAATCCGTGGTGGTGGCCTGGCGCGTTAGTTAGGGTGCTCCACCTTCTCTCTGTCTGTGCGTGGTCCCGTGGACTGAGAGGCAGCCGCTCTAAGGCGTCTGGTTGGTGTGTGCATGTGTGGGCATCTGTACATGTGCCTGTGTGCAGGCATGTATGTGCACACGCATGTGTCTGTGCGTGTGTGTGTGCCCCCAAGCTTTGTAGGAAACATTTCAATCGTTGCGTGCTGGGAGCAGGGAAAGGTGATTTTCCGTGACTGTGATAGCCGTTAGGGTGTTGCATCAGGCAGGCAGGGGTGTGCTGGGGCGAGCCGAGACCTACGGGACCCAGGTTCCAGCGGGCCCTGTCCTGGATTTCTCGTGTGGCCTTGGGTAACAGAATTCAGCCCAAGCTGGTATCGAATGAGGGCGTGTGTCGGGTGGGAGGGCATCTGGTGCTAACTCTGTCCTTCTCCTCAGGGTGCCTCTGAGACTTCCGGGGGACCCCCCACTCTACAGGCTGTGCCTTCTGAGCTGTCACCGGAGGTTGGGAGTGAGGCTGTCTCAGTCGGGGGGCGCCTGGATGAGACAAGCCTTATTATAGCTGCCCTGGGAGCTCTGGGGCCTGAGCTGCCAAATGGGGTCCCGGCTGGGCTCCCTCTGGCCGCGGCCCCCCGAGTAAACTGCAGGGGGGAAATTCCAGAGCAGCGGCTCTGGAGCCCTGGGGCATCCCCGTTCTTGCTACGGAAGCTGGACCTGCCAGGACATCGCACCTGGGGACCAGGGACCAGCCAACGTGCCTGGGGGAAGCCCGGGTCTCCCTGCCACCCTGGGAGGAAGGACGTAGTCTCCGTTCTGCTCAGGCTGCCAATGGAGTTGTCCCCAGTAATGACACCAGGCGCATATGGCTGCCTGTCTCATCATTCTCCTAACATTTCCTTAGATTCTGGTACCCATCAAGTGAATTCACACACAGGGTGTCACCCCCTGTCCTCCCCCGGCGGGCGGGGGGGATCTGAGTGCTCAGGCGGGTGGACTGTCCTTCCCTGGCACCTCTGCCAGGGACGTGGCCGTAGGGTCCCAGCGATCTCAGACCCCTGGGGAACGTCCTGCTGGTGGTGCCGCCCTCCCTTGGAGCATGGATGGGGCACACTAGTCACTCAATGAAATATAAGCGTGTGTTTGACTCTTGCTCGCCTCTGAAGACAATCCTTCTAATTTTATTTTTATTGGTCTAAGACGGTCTGGGCTCCTGGAAATTATAAACTGTAGCTTCCTGCTCTGCTCCCGGCCACTGCTGTGTCACCACTGGCGGGACGTCGTCCCGGCTTCTGCCCCAGTTTGCATCTCATTAGCCGATGATGCCGCGGGTTGAGAAGGCAAACCTCCTCGACGGATCATCCTGGGGGTGAGAAGTTTCATCCCCTGAACTGAAACGTTTGGATTTCATGGGCCAATTAAAAAAAATGAAAAGAATAAAAAGTAGAGAACCAACAATGTAGAATGGCTGAGTTTTTGCTTGCTAAGTAAGGGCGTAAAAAGAATTCCTTCCAAACCTGAACCACCATCATCACCATCGTTTCATAAAAGAAGGAACATTTAAGTCCCCAGCTCGGGAAGGGCGAAATTCAGAATCCAGGCCGGTGCTTTACGGGGGTTTGTTCGAGTGGAAACTGCTCTCTGCTCCCTCCCCGATGGCAAGGGGGTGGCAGAGACTCACCAGTGAGGGGCCCTGGGGCTGCGCCCAGGCAGGAGACCCCTGCCTCAGCCTAGCCTGTGGTTTGGGCAGGCAGTTCATGGAAGGCTCTGGAGAGAAGTGGGAGGGGTGGAGGCTGAGGAGAGGCTGGGGCCAGGCCCAGGGGTACTCCTGGCCCAGCGTGGCAGGGCTCGAGCAGACCGGCCTCTGGGACCTCAGCCGTTCATGTCTCGGCCCGGTTGGCACCTGCACAGAGCCCCGGTTCCGCCACCGGCGGGCAGGATGAGGAGGGAGGAGGGGGCTTCAAGGCCGTGGGTCTCCGGGACTTCTGCAGGGGTGAGGCTGAGAACAGAGCTGCCCGCCTCCAAGTTCCGAAAGCAAATTGATTTTCTGTGTGATTTTAGCTGGTTTTCTGCCCTGGTGCCGGGAAGGGCTGGGCCAGACTCAGCTTTCTGGGTCCCGG
The DNA here is from genome assembly GCF_000956105.1 of Propithecus coquereli. Lineage (NCBI taxonomy): Eukaryota > Metazoa > Chordata > Mammalia > Primates > Indriidae > Propithecus > Propithecus coquereli. The sequence goes on along the minus strand of NW_012135548.1, from coordinate 155,302 downwards.
GCAGGCTGCAACCCCCAGAGAAACAGGACGGATCACGCACTGGCGCAGAGGGGAACGTCGCTGCCCCTGGCCACCCTCCCGGCCGGGAGTGCGGCGCTTAAGGCTGTTTTTGTTAAGAAACAGCACTGGGTGCAGGGGCGGTGGCTCCCTCTGAACTTCACAGCAACAGTGGGTTTTATTGATATTTCTCAGGAACTGCCGCAGGATCGAGAGGAGGGTGCTTAGAGATTCTCTGTTAAGCAGAACAGGTCCTTGTGTGGGGGCTTCCTAGGAGGAGACTTCAAAACACACCCCGGGGCTGCCACCTGCCTCCCAAGCCTTAGAAGTTTTGTGTAAACCAGAAGCGGAGCTCGGGTTGCACGCGGGAGGGTTTCCCGCTCTCAGAAGGCTGCGAAGGCTTTGCTTAAAAACACTTCTGGGAGGAGAGAAACGACAACAAGCAGGGGACACAGTGGACTGAAGTAAGCACTTGGGGACATTAGAGCTGGCCGGAGCGAGCGCTTGCAGTTATTGGGATCATTTATAGGGACTCTGGGAATGGCCCTTCCGAAGGGGGAGGAAGCCGCAAGCCCTGTGCTGGGGGAGACACGGGGACCCAGAGCCAAGCCCGCGGCTGCTTTCCGGGCTCCGCTTCTCATCTCCCAGTCTTGGCCGCAGCCTTGATCCGACTCTCTGGGAGTGGAGGGAGGAACTGGGTTGCGGAGCCTGCACCAGGGGGAGAGCTTGACCCCAGGCTGGGCACCGCTGACAGTGACAGCCAGAGAGCCCCGGCGAACGCAGGAGGGCGCGCAGCTGGCGTCTCCCCCAGGGCGGGAGGTGGGCCTGGCGTGGGGCTGGCTGGGAGGGGTCCCAGGCGGAGCAGTGCGCTGGCTGCCCCTGCACACCTGTGAATCCCGCCTCCCTCCTGGGGAATTTTGTCACCTGAGGGAACCCTCCTGGCTTCTCTAAAGAGGCTCCTGAGTCTGTCTCTGGGTGGCATTTTCTGGAAGCTCAGGTGCTTCCTGGCTGGATGAGAGTCCCCCAATCTCTCCTCTGCACCCCCTCCCCTCACCATGTGCTCTGAGAAGACGAGAGGCAGAGACGCCCTGCCAGGGGCGAATCAGTGTGGGGCAGCTCCCAAGGCCCTTCCCTGCAGCAGGGGGCTGGGGCCGCTGCTCCCTGTGCGACTTCACGCCGCGTGTGCTCCTCTGTCTGTACTTGAACCACTTCACGCCTCAATGTGTCTGAAGCCACGTTCCCCAGAGCGACTGTCCCCTTCAGTCACCGACTAATGCCTGGAGGCTTCCTTTGCGCTGGGACTAGGGAACGTGCCCAGCAGGAGCTCCAGTCCCCGTGGAGCTTGCATCTGGGTGATCCCTGTGTGTGTCCACACCGCCGCGCCAGGGCAGGTGCTCTGCGACCCCCCGGCAGCACCCCCGCCCTGCCCAGGTGGCCTGCAGCCGGCTGTGCTGGTTGGACGATGCCCGCAGCAGAGCAGGCTCCGGGGCTGGCTGATTTGGAGGGCGCAGATGGGGCAGGCTGGGAAGGAGCAGGTGGAGGGCCCACACGGGGCCTTTCCACTCAGAGCTCAGACGGCTCCTTCAGAGGTGCTTCCTTCCCTCCACCAGAGCAAAACAGTGGGCAGCGTCCAGGGGCTTATGCCTCCCTGTCCTTTGTGCCCAGAGGCTGCCGAGGCTGCTCCCCTGTCACTGAGAGCATGTGGACTTGGGGTACTGTTTGGGGGAGCACCGCTCCTTTCTCCATCTGTCCCAGCCGTCTGTTTCTGGGAGGTCTGCCCGGGGTTAGGGGTGGAGTTTGTGATTTGGGGAAAGGGGGGGGTTGGTTGCTCACTGAGACGTGGCCCGTGGCTTTCCACGCCCAGGTGGAGCCGGGAGGTGGGGGCCAGGCCGGGTGCTGCCTGCCTCCTCCAGGCCATGCCATGTGGAGGGGGTTCTCCCCACTTCCTCCGCTTCCAGAGCCAGGCTGGAGGGAGGGCAGGCCCAAGCTCTGGTGTTCAGGGCGCACGAAGGCTGGAGAGGTTTCTGCATGATGGCCGGGGGCCTCACTCTGCTCGGTGTCCCCTGCTATGGACAACGGCCGAGCAAGGACTTGGGGGAAGGCTCTGGGGGGAACCTCCCAGGTGACACTGGGTGAAAGCGTCTGAAACTGAATTTCCAGCACTGCCATCTCGAATCGGAACCTGCAGTGACAGGAGCACCTGCCCAGGATGCCACTACCTGGAGTTCAGGGAACCGAGCTGCTCTCTAGGGTGGCAAGAGGCTTGGTGACCTCCCGAGCGAGGTGGGCAGCTGCCCCGCACGGGGGCCCCTTACCAGCGGCCTCGGAAGTTGGGATGAAAGACTGTGGACGCCTCCTAAGGAGAAGCCAAATGGACGCGTAGGTCCCGCCTGTCTCTGACGTAGTGATGAGCTCCCTGGGCCCAAGCTCTGCGGCGCGTCCCGCGGAGCCATTTGCTCTGGGCTGTGAGTCCGGCTCAGCGGACATCCTTTGGGGAGCAGCGGGTCAGGCCTGTGTCCAGACTGTGCCCTCGGATCCTAACCACGTTAATGCCACAGGTGAGGGGTGGGGCGGCAAACCCAGTGCCTGCCGCTCCCTTGGAGACGCACCGTGCGCTGCTGCGCTGGGAGGGGCCTCGAGGTCTGGTCTGGGCTCCACTGGGGAGCTGAACCCGGTTCCGCCTCGTTCCACTGTGGCAGGCTCCTGTGGCAGCCCACGGGCGGCGCCCGGAGCACTGCACGAGGAGAAGTTGCGGGTGGTGGCTGCGGCTCCCCAGCCCCTCTGGTTTCGTGGGAGCGTGGCCGGATTCCGGAGCGCGTGGCAGCCCGCCCGGAGGGAGCTGTGTGCGGGCGGGGGGCACCGAGTGGGGTGTGCACAGCCGTTTCCGCCCTGGCCGCACGAGCAGCTCCGCTTACCTGATTCTCCGACACCCGCGGGCGTCCAGCGATTCAACTCAGTCCTGACCTGACGCACCTGGAGCCGGCGTCGGAGCCCGCAGGTTAAAGGGCTCAGCCCATCAGACGGCCCCAGTGCAGGTGCCAGCGGCCATCCCCGCTTCTGACCAAGCAGATAAAAATTGGGGTTCCCATGACTCCCTCTCCGGGTTTCATAATTTCTAGAACAACTCACAGAGCTGAGGAAAGGTATTACCAGTTTATTATAAAGGTAATAAACAACTCGGGAGCAGCCGGGAGGAGGAACGCAAGGGAGGCCTGGGGGGTGCTAGGGCCACCAGGCCCCTGGGTGGGGGACCCCTGCTAGCCCCTTGTGAGCATGAACTTGGGCTCCCTGTGAACAACCACAGGCGCCACTGTACTCAGGAAGTGTCACGGGTTTCTGGAGCTCTGTCCCAGGAACCACAGCCTGCGGGGGTGGTCGTCTGCTGTTCAGTGGTCAGGTGCCCCAGGCCCAAGGTCCGATCCCAAGCCACAAAGTCCCTGCCATGCTTGCACTGTGGCACTGTCCCTGCGTGGCCTGTGAGCTTTCCATTCACGTCTGTGGCAGGGCTTCCAGGGTGGACGTGGACGTGCCTCCCGGGGTCTCCCAGGTGGTCACCCTTGGGGTGGAGATGTCTGTCAGCCAGTGCGTCGTGCTGGGTGTGTCCGTGGCTGGCCCTGTGCCGGGTGCTGCTTTCCTGTCACTGCCTCTGCAAGGACCCAGGACTCTTGCCAGCACGGGCGGAGCTTGACCACGCACCATCTCGAGACTGATTTATTTGCCATTGTTACCAGAAAGGGCCTGTGTGAGATTAGTTCAGTCCCGACAGGTGCACGGGTCCCTGATCCCCTTTGGGGACCCCAAGGGGACAATCTGAAGGCCAAGGCAGGGGAAGTATTCAAACCCTCCTTCTCTCTGAGGGCGGCTGGTGCCAGGTGGCAGAGAGACCTTGCCCAGGCTTCCCCGCTGCTGGATCTGGCTTTACTCGCGCCAGATGCCCAGTGCCCTTAACGCCCCTGAGCCTTGGCTTCCTCCGATGTGTCACAGGGACAAAGAGCGCGGCTGCCTCGGACGCTGGTAAGGACTGACCAAGGTCACTGGCGCCCAGCCCTCAGCCCAGCACCTGGTGCTGGAGAGTCCCCACTGGTCGTTTCTACCGTCACTGTCACCATTTGTTCTCTGCTACGTCCGCGGGGCCTGGAGTCGGCCTGGCCTGTCAAAGGTGCCTGATGGCGGCCGACGAGTGAGTTACTGCTCTGGTATCCTCAGCTTCTGCCCCGCCTCTCCCGCCTGAGAATGCTGCGGGGAACGAAGGCGGATGAGGCCCTCAGGCCCCTGCTTGGCCCTGCAGACGTGCTCTGGAAGGCTCCGTCAGGTGTGTGGTTCCCAGAGGCAGGGGCAGCCTGTTGGGTCTGCTGTGGGTCCTGGAGGGGTGGGAGGGAGGACTTCCCAGCTGGTGACTGAGGGTGGCGCTGTTGGCTCACAGCAAGGCCGAGGTACGCGAGAGAGGGGTGGGGGAGGGGAGCTGGGAGAAGCCCTCTCTCCTCCAGATGCCCCCGCAGGGGCCAAGTCCACCGTTGAGTCCCCTCGAGGTCCTAGGCTTCCCCAGTGGCCAGGGGAGGCCCTGGAGATGGGGAGGGGAGGGGTCTGGGGCAGGGAGGAGCCGCACAGGCCTGGCGAGGGAGCTAGCGTTCTCTGGCCACCAGCTTCTCCTCTGACTTGGAGTCCTGCTTCTGCTTCCCTGTCGGCTGCTAGCTGGGGAGGGGCGGGCAGTCAGTTGCTATTGTCCTGTGCTGAGGTGGTACCTGCAGCTGTCCCAGGGAGAGCTGGCTGGAAAGGCTCCGTCCTCAGGCTGTCTTGCCTCCTGCCCAATGACTTTCCTGGGGCCCAGGGGACCCCACAGCCTTCCCTAGAAGGAGGCTGGACTGGGCACCCTGCTGGCTCTGTGCCTGCTGCCCTTCCAGACTTCTGCCCTGTGCTGGGCCCCTTTGTGAGTGGACAGGCAGGATTCAGCACCTACGGGTGGAAGCTGGCACTGAGCTCCCAGGGAGAGGACCATCCCCGCCCTGGATTCTGTGATGGGGGATCCGCTCCCCACCAGGGGCTGGGAGATGGGGCTCCGGGCCTGTGCTCTGACACAGGCTGGCAACCTCGGACCAGTGGCTTTTCCTTTCCAGACCTTGATCTTGTCCTCTGGGAAATGGGAAATTGAGCAAGATTTGATTGCTCTCCACCTTGGCTTTGGAAGATGTTCCTTTCAGCTGGATTTGGCCTTTTCTTCTCCATGTTGCTTTCCCTGATCTTACTTGTCCCCTGGGCTGCTGGGCTTGCATCCCCTAATTCCTCCTGGTTACCTTGTTTTTGGGATTTTGTCTCCTTCCCTGCATCATCACCACTCATATCACCACCACCACCATCATCACCATAATCACCATCATCATCACCACCATCACCACCACCATCATCATCACCACCATCACCATCACTATCATCACCACCATCACCGTCATCACCACCATCACCATCATCACCACCATGATCACTACTGTCACCACCATCACCATCATCACCAACACCATCATCACCACCATCACCATCATCATCATTATCACCACCATCAATACCATCAATACCATCATCACCATCACCACCATCATCACCATCATCACCATCACCACCATCATCACCATCATCGTCGCCATCATTGTCACCATCACCATCACCCTTATTGTCACCAGCCATCACTACCACCACATCACCATTTACCATCACCACTGTCACCATATTACCATGACACGAGGTGCCACTGCCACAGTTCCCATCTACCATCACTACCTCCTCAGCCATTACCACCACCACACCCTCATCACAACCACACCCCTGTCACTTAACCCTAACCCTAAGCACGACACATTATAGTCACCACTACCTTCTATCTGATAGAAATCTGATAGGATTTCTGAGCTTCAAATAACATACAAATTCTTTGTAGTGGACAAAAGGCAATATTATTTGGTAATGATGGTTTTTATAATAAAGTGAGGTCCCACTTGGGAAGATAAATGCTTACCACAAAGATAAATATGGGTGGTTTGCTGAAGGCTTTCTGTAAACAGTCTGACTGTGTATTTCTACAGCAATTTCTCTTACCCCAAGGACAGACTTGTGGGGACCTCCGAGGAGCAGGTTACCCTACCTCCCAACACCAAGTGCAGATGAGACCCCCGCGTGGCCTGTGCTGCCCTGTGCTGGGTGCCTTTGCTGGGCTCTCGCGCTCTGTGACCAGGATGGAATAGATGGGAGGGTGTGAGGGACTGAGCGCTCAGCCGTCCCCACTCCTGGCAAAAGGAGCCGAAAGGGAGGTCCTCTTGCCAGCAGGTCAGGGAGACCATGTTCACCTGGGAAGGACGAGGCAATTTCTTCTTGCTGCTGGGGGAGCATGGTGCCCAGCTGCAGCTTTTACTGAAAGCCATTTTGACGGTCGAGCGGGCTCTGCGGTGTTGGTTTTGAGCAGCTGAACACTGTAGAGTTATTTGGTCTTGTAAACGCTGGGGTGTTTTCTCTAAAGCTGCTTAAAGGGCCGTGACTGTGGGCCGAGGAGAGCTCGGCGGGAGATGCTCCAGCCCCCTGCCAGCAGCCTCCCAACCCCCTAGGGCTTTTGCTGTCCTCTGGTGGCTCTGCCGAGACCGCGCAGAGTGGACTGCGCAGAGCGCTGGTTTCCCGCAGCCTTCTGCAGCAGCGCTGGTGCGCCCAGCCGGCCAGGGCTCCTCTGTCGTTCGGCTTGTCTGGTATCTGTACCCCCTTCTGCTAATAACAACCCTGGTTATGTTTCCCATGGGGGAGAAGCTCCTCCTCCACTCCCGGTCCATTGGGGTCTCACGGCTGGGCAGCCCCCCTGCCTCGCAGTCCACTGGGGAGTAGGTACAGCGTCCAGGCCTGGCCAGGCGGAGTTTGCTGTTGGTCTCTCCAAAATAATTGGATGCCTGACCCAGGTTGACCCAAGGAGCTTCAGTTTTGGGACTTCTGCTAGAATCATTTGGGAGAGAAAATCTCTTTATTCCAATCCTGAAGCTAGTGGAACGTGGCCTACAGCATCAGGGACCGTCTCAAGGAGTGAGCCTGTCTGGGAAAGAAGCCAGCAGGGGAGGGCAGAGCTGAACGGCAGAGAGAGGGACTGAGTCCCGGTGACATTGTTCGAGTGCCAGGACCAGCCGACTCAGACTTGTCCTGGAATTGTCAGTTACAGGAGCCAAAGTGTCCCTGGCATGGTGGAGCGGGTTTGAGTTGTGTTTCTAGCCAACTAAGAAGAGTCCTTAAGTCAGCCTGGATCCCTCGCCTGGAGAAAATCACTGTGATTTGGAGGAAAAAGCCGCGAGGCATTGGGGGAACCATCCCTGCATTCCAAAGTGTGTCAGAACGGCTTTTGTCGGGCGCGTGGGTGCTGGTATTCTTCTTCCACCGTTTCTCCAGGACTTGGGCTCCTGCCCAGCCCTGGTGACTCTCGGGGCACAGCTGGAGGGGGAGTGACGGTGACTAGATGCGGGGTGAGGCCTGGTTCAGGCGGCAGGTCCTGTGGCACCTGTGGGTGGTGCAGGGGGGGTGGGGTGTGGGGCGAGGGCAGGGAAATCCCCTTTATTCACTTCCCGGTGTAGCTTTGGGATGGCTCATGAGTCTGGTGTAGCGCAAGGACCCAAAGACCTTTTTCCTTTTTTTTTTTTTAAAGAGAACCTCCCCGGAGCTCACAGCAGGGGCCCTCAGCTCCATCATCATTAGCACCCTGTTTTTTTTTTAAACTGATGATTTACTATTGAAGTATTTGTAGAGACGCCAAAGGAAGGAATCCTAAGTAGGGACACGGCAGTTAAATTATCTCAATGCATTTCTATTGCTTTCTCGCTCATGATTCCGAAATCTCCAAATTGAACCCAACCCTTCAGTTTCCAAGCTGTCAATTGGCGTAGATCTCAGTAGCTCTGTCAGGGCCACTTGCAGAGGACACATTTTACTCTAGCTGTTTTGCAGAGAGGAGGTCATCATAGGTTATGAGATGGCTTATAAAACTATTGGGAAAGCCGAAGAAACAAACTTCAGTCTGGGCTTGGAGGAATGATCAGGGAATTGTTTCGGTTAAATAGGGAAATCCCTGCTACAGCTGCAGGCTCCAGAACTCAAAAGCCCTTCCCACTCACTCAGGGCTTGCAGGAGTGCATGCATTAACCATAGAACACAAATGCCCTTCCCACTCACTCAGGGCTTGCAGGAGTGCACGCACTAACAGTAGAACCTGAAGCATGCCGGGAGCCTGAGCTTCAGTGGCGCCTGAGAGATGCCCTTTAACCAGCAGCCTCCACAGAGCAGGATGGCAAGCACCCCTCACAGTCCGCTCTTTGCTAGCCAGTACCCCCAACCCCTACTCCTTCCCAAATCCAACTTCCATCTAGGCTATAGCATTAGCAACAAGCTGCTCCTGCATAATGTGGTACAACCATCCCTCATAAGAGCACAGTGTCCTCCTGTGTCCCTGAAAGGAAGGACCCGAAATACCATCAATCACTATGACCCAAATTCTCAAATCCACCACCGACTGCATACTTGATTTAGAGTGGTAGGGGAGAGGTGGGGGTGGGGTGAGGAAATCCAACATAGCGTCCTCCTGCATTTACCTGGCCACGGGGACACATACTCGGTGTTTGGAATGTCTCTCTTCTCCCGCTTATGCCACGGTTTTGTCCTCGGTGAGCACTTACGCTGGTTCGGGTTCTTAACCTGGTGAGTTGATTCACATCTTTGTCCCTGTGGGGTCTGAGCTCTTGGTGGTCCTGCTTGCATGGGGTGGCTGCAGACTTTCACCAACACTGTTACGAGGTACTGCAGGAACAGGAAGCAGCCCCCAGATCGTGCGGGCTCCAGAACACTCCCTCCCCACTGAATGGCAGCAGCGCTATGTCCCCTTGGCATTCAGGATTGATCACCCCAGCCGGCAGGGTACTGTGGCTGTGTCTTCTCTTGTGCACTGGGAGGCTTGAGTTGTGGGGATGGGATGCAAGAATTTGAAATTCTACAAATAGTCCTTGGGGGCAACAGCCCTTGTTTCCCTGGCCCGGTGTCTGCCTGTGGGAGGAAGAGCAGAGTTGGTGTTTGCTGGCTCAGAGGACAAACCGTGTCCAACAAGACAGCCCTCCACTTCATGTGGCTTTGGCGTCCACCTGGTGCCAAGCCATCTTCACTGTCCTTCCACCATGCTGCACTGTTCCGGAAGGCCGACTGCTTCTGGGTGATGGGTGCAGGGCGAGACCAGAGAATTCCATGTGCGCACCTTCGTTTCCTTCTTGGTCTGTGAAATGAAGTCCTTTGCCAGGGGCAAAGTTGTGTGAGATGCCAGGGAGCGTGGTGAGTTGCGGAAGCAAATCCACATCCAGAGTAAACACCTGTCCCAGCAGGGCTGTCTGGCTCACCCTTCCTCCATGGGAGCGCCTGACTCTCCCATGCTGCCTTGCGGGGGCTGAGTTTATATCTGTCCCGTGCTCGGATGGGGTTGCTGAGCTCACACCATAATCTCCACCTCCATGTCACCGCGTCGGTCAACTTATGGAGCTCTCACAGGGGTGGCCGAGGAATGAGGCTCACTGACATCCTCAGAGTGGGTCAGCCTGTCCAGCTGATTACCGAGAGTCCCCTCCTCAGTGGGGACCAGATGTCCTCACACTCTGGGCCCATCCTGGGAGGCCGCGTCCCCGCACCTCCTGGCCGTCAGTCTTCTATTCTTGTTCTTCCCAAGCCGCACCACTGGGTCCAGCTTGGGGCATCCCTCACATCCGCTGTGCATGTGTCCCCATCCCTGTTGCCAGGACCCTGTGGAAAGTCAGCTGTACATCTGAAGTTGTGCCATTGGGAGAATTTCCCTTCTCCGCTGTGCTTCAGGGCCTGTCCAGGGCGGGGCTGTGACATGGCCGCACCTGCTGTCGCCGGGGCTGCATGGTGTGCAGAGCCTGTAAATCGGGCTGGGGTTCCGCTTCCTCAGTCAGCTGGTCGGAGGGAGACCATGGGATGGATGACGGGTGGGCGGAGGAGAGGTGGCCGAGCCATTGGAGTAGGTGCCCTGGAGTGTCAGGCACCTCTTGGTGTGATATTTTGTGTTTCCAGGACTGTCTTGGACCTGGTCTCTTGTATGCATCTTAGACGGGGCGGGCCGGGGCAGGGTACGCTGCTGCCTGGCCTGGATCTGGGCTTGGCCTGGTCGGCCGGACCCCATCCAGTCACGCCTGGTCCTGTGCATCCCTCAGGGACCTGAGACTAGAAGTACAGTCTCCGTGAGGTCTAGTAGCAGCTGCTAAACTGTGTCTCTAAAGGAAGCAGTTTGCTGAAGAGGCTGTGGTTTTGCTTCAAAACCCAAGGGAGCTGCACTGTGACTCTCCCACTGAGACTTGTCACAGGCTCTGCACAGTGTCCCCATCTGCCACAGACACTTCGGGCCCTGCTGGGGCTCAGGGATCATAGCGTTCCAGAGGCAAAGCTGCTCACACAGCAGCCCAGGCCCCCCCATAGAGCAGGCAGAACTAGGAGGGGGTGAGCCTTGAGCCTCTGTTTTAGTGATGGGCTGCAAAATGTAGCAGCCCATTTTAAATTTCTGGAGGGGATATCCTAACGCACCCCCAGTCAGGCCCCTGAATTCTAGAGAGGTTTGTCTCCCACGGTCTGGCATGCCTGGGTCTTGCCAAGGTTTCTGAGTATCTGCCCAAGACCTCCTGCTCCAAGGTCCTATCACTTTGGGGTCACCACTGTGGTGGAGCAGCCCGATGTCCCACGGGGTGCTGGGGTGCTGGGGGCCCCTGCAGGTGGAATTAGGACTTCAGGACAGAGAGCTGACAAAGCTCTAAGGTACGATAGTGGAATTGTATGGCTGCCTTTGTCAGGGTCGAGCAAAGGGTCTTTAAACGTGACAGACCAATAGCCGCATGCCAGTGCTCCAGGGAGGTGACTGCGTCGGGGGCAGAAGCTCCAACTGGAGTCACCGCTGAGCACGTTTGTGGTCATCCCCAGACACTCCCCAGGACCCATCTGCCTTCTGTGTGGGTGCGGCAGGTAGGTTTAATGGGATGTGGGAGGAGTTCCTGATAGTGACACCGGGGCCTTAATCTCCCCCAAGGAGCTGGGTCGCTTTGATTTACTAATTTGGCAGGAACAGGTACTTCCAGAGACTTCTCCTCGTCCTTCCTACCATAATAACACCCCTGCACGGGTTGGGGCCAGCACAGGATTCCGTCAGTCTTCTGAGAAAGCACACCAGCAAGTGGCCACTGTCCCTCGGGGCACAGCTGGAAGGAAGGCTGACGGCACACCCCGCCCTGCTGCCAGGGGAGGACATTTCCAGAAATGGCCTCTGTTGTTCCCTGTTATTCCAGGTCTTCATGCCCCTTCTGTAATGTGACCTTGCAGCTTCTGCCGTCAAGAGGTGGAGTCTGTTTCCTCTTGAATCTGGGGTGGGGGGGGGGTTGTGACTCGCTTTATCAGTGAAAATACAGAATATGACGTGTGCCCGTTCTGAGCCGCGGCCTCAGGTCTCGAGAATGTGCCTGCTTCCATTCCTTCTCTTGGAGTCTGAACCTGCTCTATAAGAACCAGCCCGCGCCAGACCCAGGGAGGATGAGACACCGAGGGAACAGAGACCGCCAGCCCGCCAGGGCTGCAGAGCGTGTGCCAGAGGCCAGCCAGGATCACCTGGCCCGGTCAGCAGAACTACCCAGCAGACCCGAAGCTGCATGAGCAATAATGTTAATACGTGTTCGTTGTTTGAAGCCACTCAGTTTTGGAGGGGTTTGTTCCGCAGCAGCCGCCAGCGGGCATAGGGTCCATCTCCAGGGAAGCCAGCCCCCTTCATGCAGAGGGCTCGGGTCTGTGCACTGACACAGGTCTTGGAACAGGATTGGGGCTGTGACTTCGCTGTGGTGTCTCCAGTCAGGCCTCTGTTCTCCAGGCCTGGAGAAGTTGTTTTCCTCTGTTACACGGATCAAGCAGGAGCACAGAGCGCTGCCGGCTTGCGTCCGTCCAGTTGCCCACGACCAGTTGGCAGCTGCTAACGCTGCCCGAGTCCAGCCACCTGACTGGGCCGCCGTCCCGCCCAGCCTGCTCTGAAACCCCAGGAAATTGCTTCGCCTTGTGTGAGAGCCGACTCTGGGCTCTCCCCGGATGCTGCGGACCCCTCGTTCCCTTCGGGGGTGGTCAGCCAGCCAAGCCTGGGCGTCCCAGCCTTGGCCGTGCCTCAACCACCCCCCGTTCCGATTCCGGTGAGGCCGGGGTGTCTGTGGAGGAGAACCGAATCATTCTGGGTAGTGCAAAGGGACCCGTTATAGGGTGTCGCACGGCCCGAGTCATTGGGAGGCCTGAAAAAACACACCTGAGGCTGAGTTTCCAGGAAGGACTTTTGAAGTGACTGCCTGGCATTGGCTGGTGGGGAGCTGCAGCCCTGAAGGTCAGGAAGCTGCCAGGGAGCCATGGATGCATGTGATTGGTGGACCCCACATCACACCCTGACTTCCAGCTGCAAGGGCTTTGGGAAATGTAGTTTTTGGCTTTCCAGCTTCCATAGTCCAGGAGGCACACCGGGAGATGGTGGAGCAGGTGGAGAGAGCCAGCAGTTCTCCGTATCCACACACCCGGTAATTCCCCGACACCACCTTTCCTGGGGCAGCATGAGCTACACACCATGTTGCCCTCGCCTCCCACCTGTTGGAGCAGGGTCGCCTTGGCCTCCATAACGTGTGCCTAATCCCAAGAGAGTCGGCCGAGGGCCACCTGGCATCAGCATCAGATCTGGGGTCTTTCTCTGCTACTTGGGGTCTCTCTGACCTGTCGCATGCTTCTGTGGTTGGGCAGGTTTGCTGAACGCTCATGGGATGTGAGATTCTGCTGCTGTATCACGTTGAGCGTGTCTGAGGTTCTCGGGGCAAGAGGTGCCGTGCTGCCTGATTTTGGATCCTAGTCTGTTACTCCAGGGGGTGTGACCTTGGGCAGATTATTTCATTTTTGTGCCTACTTTTTCATCTGTAAAATGGGCATAAGTATATTACACACTTTACAGGGCTGTTATGAGGACTAAAGTAGGTAACGTTTATAAAGCCTCTAGCATGCACACTACCTGGACAGAGTATACATTTGATAAATGTTCATTTTTGTTTATTATTATTATTGTAGTTAATGTTAAGGCGCCTGTCCCATGAGTAGTGGTCTACCTCCGTATGTTTGCTTAAAATAAAAATCTCATACAAATAGATAGTGAGAGCATGTTAAAGTTTAATTTAATTCATTAATGAATGAATTAATGAACCTGCGAGAAGTTAAAAATAGCTGGTTTGAAGAGCAAGTCAATGGGTTTATAAGTCTGTTGGGAAAGTCACGCTGTAATGAGCTTGCTAAGTGAGATTCAAAACTGGTTAATCACCAGGGGACAATGAAAGCATAACCTTTGGGGCCAACTTCTCCACTGAGCTATGAAACCATTACCCCTCACCAGTTTGGACAGGTTAAAACCCCCAACCTCACAGGGCTGCAGGGTGTTTGGACTCTCAGCTGTGGAGCATTGTTAGGGAAACAAAGCTACTCCCCCTGTCCCCTGCCCGGGGACCAGCTGCTAAGGCAGACTTATCTGAAAACTCTCCAGCTCTTCAGCATGAGATCGGGAAAGCGAGAGATAGCTCTATTTCCTTTTTCCAAGCTTGGGACGCATATTGTATTACTAATGTGTATATATGAAGTTCCTACTCATCATAAAGACATGGAGGAAAAACCCCCATAAAAGGACTATTGATTTTGCTGCCTCCAAGTGCATCCCACGCTTGGGGTCTTCTGGGTTTGCTCTGACCTGGGAGAGAAGAGAGAAGCGACCAGAAAGAACGGCTTCTGCGTGGGTGGGCATCCCGCGTAGTGGCCCAGGGTAGAGTTGACGCCCTCTGGTTCTGAGGCAGCCCTGGTTCTGGTGGGGCAGGGAGGGAGGACGTCAGAGCCACGGCGCTGGCCGCCCTGGGGAGGGAAAGTCTTGGCAGATGCAGGTGTGCTGTTCGGCTTCTCTTCTGGTCGGGTTTCCAACCGAGCTCGGCGCCCCAAGGCCACCTGAACACGTTCTGGAGAATTTGGACACGTTTAGGTGAGACACATAGAAAAGCATCTGACACAGTGTCAAGTTGGGGGATGGGAGCTCTGAGGTCAGCTGCTGCCCGGGGAGCCCAGGACCCTGCTCTGCCTTGGCCAAGCCCCTCCGGCCTGCAAAGCTTCCGGGAGAGGCTGAAGGAGGCAGGGACAACAGAGCAGTGGTTTGTTGTCAGCCGCCGCCGCTGGCCGGGCGGGCTGACGGCTCCATCTTCCCCCCAAGCCCCCAGACCCGAGTCTCAGCTCTTGGCACTTGCGTGGGATGAGATGTCACATCCACCAGTTTCAGTGGGAGAGGAAGCTGGGTGCATCCCGAGAGTGACATTCATCCCAAAGGTGCCAGGTGCGTGAGCAAAGGGGGCTCCTCCGGTGCCTGGCCCCGCTAGTCAGCTCTGCTGCCCCGCCTGGAGGGTGGCCAGACCCGCTCCTTCCTCACCCTCCCCACGCCCGTGCCCGGCGCCGTTGTTAGCCTTTCAATGGACTCGGCTTTTTAGCTAAGCACATTCATTTCAAAAGGGACAGGTACAGATATTATTGTCCTAAATGATACACCAGAAATATTTCTTTTCCGGAAATAAAAGATAACTTGTAAAAAGAAAATTAGTGAGGATAAAACAGTGTTTTTTTAACAGCAGCAAGTACTGGCTTTTACCTGAGGGCAGCTTTGTTTTGGTTTGTTTTCCCTTTTCTTCTCTCCCCACCTCTTCCTCCTCCTCCTCCTCTCCCTGTCTCTCCCTATCTCTCCCTGTCTCTCTGTCACTAAGAAGCTCTGGCAGCAATCTGAGAGGGTTAGAGAGGCGGTAGACAGATCCCCACCATGCGGCGGCGTCCCCTGTCCCCTCGAGCTCTCTCCGAGTGGGATCTGGTGCTATTCAGAGCAGGGTCTAGGCCTCCCCTGAGTCCTCTGTGGGCCTTTTGTGTCCCACACTTTGGGGACCTTTCCCCCGAGCCAACCCCCAGCAAGGAGGGAAATCTTTCCCGAGTCCCTCCCTCTCCCTGTCCCCCTTTCCACCCACTGGCCTCTTCCCTGGGCCCCCTCCCGCCACTTTGGGACCATGTGGTTTCAGCCTGTCTGGGTTTCTAGCCTGCTTTCCGTTTTTCTGCCCGGCTCAGGGTGTGGGCTGGCTCTGGGGAGCTCTGGGACGGCCTTTGTCACCTCCCCAGGCGTCCCCAGCCACTGGCTCACTTAGCTTCCCCTGGGCTGCTTCTGCTCCGGGGTGACGCCAACTCGGGCACCGAGAGACTGGTGACAGCCTCCTTTTTGCCGTCCCTCCGCCCTCTGTCCCCCTCCTGTCCCCATCCGCATCTTTGCAGGTACAAGCCAGCCGATGTTGTAGTCCTCGTTTTCCAGGCTAGGAACTTGGTTTTCCGCAGACATTTGCAGCACGCAGAGACCATTATCTTCAATAACAAAAGCCACTGGCAATTTCACTCCTGTCACGTGCTGGGCTCTGACCCTGGTGACTTGCATTTGCTGTCTCGTTAAGTCCTCGCAGTAACCCGTGGGGGAGGTGTCACCTCCATTTCACGCATGGGAAACCGGGATTTGGGACGACTGAGGGAACGCACCATGTCACAAGCAAAACCAGATGGAAATTCAGGCCTTTGTAATTCTGGAAGGCGGTTTTCTTTCTATAACACTGGCGGTTTGCGGAGCCCCAGAGACGCCCATAGAGCATGTTAATATGCGGGTCCCCGGCTCCATTTGCTGTCACCAGAGAGGAGGGTCAGAGGTCACACTTTAACCAGCTGCAATACATTCTGATGCCAGCCGTGGGGTGCTAGCCACTGGACACACCATGCTCCCTGCTGCCAGGAACACACACGGGGCTGCCGCTCTGTGGCCTGTGGCCACCTTATCTCCTACTTAGCTTTCTGGAAAGTAGAATGAGCTCCTGGTATTTCTAGATGAAATTTCTCGAAGACGTTTAGATTGAAGCAAAATAACATTTGAATGAGCCAATTCTTCCCCTTTTGAAAATGTCTAGATTCTAATAAGGTTTTAATAACATCTTTCCATAGCGTATTCTGGTGTCAATATACATAGAGCCAAACCTCACAAATTTTACACAAATCTACTGATGTTTCTAATACAACCCTACAGTCATTGAGGAAAGACTGGACTGTATTCAGAAGACTTTAGAGCCAGGCATGGTGGCTCACGCCTGTAGTCCCAGCTACTCAGGAGGCTGAGGCAGGAGGATTACTTGGGCCCAGAAGTTCAAGACCAGCCTGGGCAACATAGTGAGACCCTGTCTCTACATATTTGAAAAAAACAGAAAAGAGGAAGACTTTATATACTAAGGCCAAGGGAATATTATCTGCATAAAAAGAGAGAAAGCTTGAGAAGACAGTGGTTGAACATTTCCTTGTCCTGGGCACATAGGAATTCCACATTTCCTGGGTTCCCTTGTGGGTGGATCAGGGCCATGCAGCTGGGTTCTAGCCAATAGGATGAGGTCAGGAGTGACGTGTGACACTTTCAGACTTGGCCATGGCCATCCACGCTCCCTCTTCTCCTTGGCAACCTCAGAGGTATTGAGATGGCCGTATCACGAGAGGAAAGCCTGGAGTTCTGAGTCACCTCTTGAAGGAGAACCACAATTGCTCCCTGGCCCGCTGTGGACTGCGACACGAGAGGGTGTAGACTGTGCTAATGGGAAGCCACTGAGATTTTGGCATTGTCTGTGGTGGCAGCGAGTGTTAATTACCCCAATATGTCATTAGCCAGATAATTCCCTCAGCTAGAATACACCTTCCCCAATGATCATTGTCAATACAGATTGAGAAGCCATGGGCACTGCTGTCTTTATTCAAATAATTCATATTTATTTATCACGTATGAGGTCAGGCCCTGGGATAAATGCTTTCTTATATCATTTTAGTAAATCTCCGTGACAACTCGCCGAGGTATGGGCGTTGATATCTCCTGAGATATCAATGAGTTTTACAGATGAGAAAATTAGGACTCTGTAAGGTTTACACAGGCGGTGAGCGCCGGGGCTGGAGTTCGGACCCAGGCCTGTCTGAACCCCAAGCCTGTCTTCTCATCACTACGCGCACTAGATACATTGATCTTTTTGATACGGGCATGTCAGGGAGGGATTTGGGTGCAAAGAATAGCTGCGTGCCATTGGTTGCTCTGCCAGGTGCCCGTGCGAAGGTGTGGGAACAGATGGGGTGTTGGATCGAAGGTTCTGGGGAACGCAGGTTGAACAACTTTCCGGTTTGGCATCCGTTTTGGTGATCGGAAGTATGACCCCGTTATCTCAATTGACGAGGAGCACACACCCGCGTTGTGGGCGAAACTGTTCTGAAATCTGAGCCTGCTCTTGGCCAACCTCACATCTAATCTTTCCCAGGGAAGACTTCAGCTCGTTTTCAAAGCCGCTCTGGTCCTCTCCGTCTTATGTCACGTTTGCAGCCGATGAAGCGGAATCTCAGGTCTTCCACTGACCTGGTCGATACACCAGACCACCCCAATCTAGAAATGGCTTCTGAGGGCATTTCCAGTGAATGGCCTCGTTGTAAGGCGCGGGCTTGTCTGTTGAGATCCCTGGGGGGTGGGGGGTGACCTCATGGTCAGGTAAGGTGTCTGCTCATAGTTGTGCATGATTGAATTTCTGTTTTCGGGTTGCTTTGACTTAAAATTTCTAACTTCCCAAACTCAAACCTATGAAAGGTGTCCTCGTCCTCTCTGACCCAGTGGAGTCGGATGGAATCGGAATTCCCTTGTGGGCCGGTGGTTCTGGTCGTGCCGATCCTGCCAGCCTACTTGAGGCTACGTCTTTCTTGAAGTGAGTTTTGCGTAACTCTGAAAAGCTGAGCAAAGGCAAACACATTTAGAAAATGTCTCTAAGCATCACTGTTGACATATGCCTTCCTTCTGCTCTGCTTTGGCGAGATTTCCAGCTCAGGGAGGATCCCAGAGCGTACTCGCAGCCCACGGAAGGGAGTCTTGCTCTTTGGAAAGTGGCAACAGCTCTGGAATGGCGGGTGGCACTGTGCCCGAGCCCCGGGGCTGCTGTGGGTCTCCACTGACCAGGTGGAGGCTGTTAACACGGCTGACCCACCAGTCCCAGACTCTACCATGAATATTCATGAGCCAGTGGCCGAGAGGGAGTCAGGTTCTTTCCTTACCAGGCTGGACATGCTGTGGCTGCAGTTCTCTATGTGCCCAGGTGGCCCTGTCCCTGCTGGGCACGCACCCACCTTGTCTATCTTAAGGTCAGTCTACCCCCCAGAGGGAGGAAAGTGTTTGCAAATGTGGTACAGTCAGAAAAAGGTGTCATCTCCCTGAGACCGCTCAGGTGGAAATGTCTGTAGGTGTGCGTAGGGGTGAAGCTTTGTACCTAGCTGGTGTGGGCAGATGCTGCAAGCTCTGGAGGGGGAGGGAGGAGTCTGTGCGAGAGACCGAGAGAGTGTGCGTGCGGGTGCGTGTAAGTGGGTGAGAGTGTGTGTGAGCGTGTGATAGGCGTGAGTCTGGGCATAGTGTGTGCTCTCGCGTGTGTGCAGGGCAGGGAAACCATAGCCAGGAGCCATCGCAGGGAAGTAGCCTCAGCTCGGGAGTGGGTCGCCTGGGGGCGGCTTGAGCGACGACTGAGGGGTGGTCCCCGCACCTGCGTCCCTCTGATTCTCCCAGAATCCAGGATGAAGCTGGGGGAACGGATGGGGCTCAGAGAGGTGAGGTGACCTGCTCAAAGCCACAGGGCTTTCAAAGGGAGGGTGTCCATGGAAGGAGACGTTGCCATGGAGACTTGGTGGGTTCCCTGGGTCAAGAACAATGACAATGAAATTAAGGTTAAATTAGGTGGGGAGGGCTCCAGAGCGGTGTCCTCCTGAGCTTCGAGAGGACACTTGGCCCTTCTAGGGGGAGGAAAGAGTCACCAGCGCCCACCTCCCGCCCCAGCTGCCCCCACAGAGGCCAGGACTCTCTCACTCCTAGGACACCGGGTATTTTCATTAAAAAAAAAAATCACACAGAGTAAAACACGAGGATTTCCTGTTCCCTGGATTTAGGATTTTGTTCTTCTCCGAGCTCATAACGAATTTTTAAACAATGTACTTTGTGGCTCTGGTGAATATGAAACATGGAGGGAAGTGAACGGGTGAATAATTTATTTAAATGCTCCTCCATATGCTTTTTAACTAATTTTGTCACCTCGACTTTGATTTTGTTCCATCTGAAATGGTCCTCACTGGTCGGCCCACCACACGGAGACTGAGAAGCACGCGTGTTCAATCGTCGCGGTCAGGCGTGTCCAGACTTAGTGGTGTCCAGACTTAGCAGGTGGGGCACCCCCCAGGTCAGGTCCTACCATGAGTCCTGCTCTGCTACTTGTTGAGCTCTGCAGTCCGGACAAGCAGTAGAACGGGTGAAACAAAATACCCGAGCTTCCAGGGCTGTCGTGAGCACAGAGAAAGAGGGTGCGGGGGGGGTGGTGGGCATCTGACCCTTCCTCCTGGCCCTGCTGTCTCTCAGGCCTCGCGCAGTGCCCAGCACATAGTAGGCATCTTATCCATGTGCTGTCTTTCTCGAGTGCCTCTTATGCGCCGGACATTGTTCTAAGTGCTTGGAATACATCTGGGGACAAAAGAGACAAAGGTTCACATGATACTTTAGTGAGTTACGTCATAGACTAGAAGGTGCCATTGCCACAGGAAAAGGCCGAGCCTGGGGCATCAGTGCCAAGGGGGTGGGCAGGGCTGTGAGAAAGCGGGTGGCCACACTAGGCTGCGTGAGAAGATGATGCCTGGGCCAGTGCTTTATGGTGATGTGTGAATCCGCCCTGCAGGCGTCCGGGGAAGGACACTCCAGGCAGAGGGTGCAGCCCGAGCAGTGGACCCAGGTGGGCGCCTGCCTGCCACGTTCCAGGAGCAGCAGGGAGGGTGGCGGCTGGAGTGAGATCAAAGGGTTACGGAGGGCAGATTGCTGGGTTTTGGGGGGCCAGGGTACGGATGTGGGTTTCCCTCTGGGTGGAACCGGGGCTGGACCTGCAGGAGCCTGTGGACACATCACTCTGGGTGGTGATTAAGGGTTCACAGCTGGAGGGCCAGGGTTGCCTTGGGGAGACCAGGCGGGAGCCAGGGCTGACCCGGGGAGACCAGGCGCGAGAGGAGGGTGCAGGGGAGGTGGGGAGAGAGCCTGGCTTCCAGGCCTGTCTGGAATGTCGGACCAGCAGGATGGGAAGATAGATTGGGGAGCAGGTAGGTGGGAAAGCGAGGACTCGGGTATGGCCCCCCTGGGAGGATGGCACAGGCTCGGAGGGAGACGGAGGGCTCGGTCCTGGACAGGCTGAGACTGGGTCCCATGCTTCTGGAGTCTGGGAGGACAGTCTCAGCAGAAGATAGAAACTCGTAGAGAAGGAAGGAACTGAAGCTACGGACGGGTGGCTGACGGAATGGCATTTCTCACCATCCACACCTCTGGGTTCCAGCCTGCTCCTGCCGTAGCCTGATGAGTGATTTGCAGAAGGATATCTCCCGTCTGGGACCTGCTGCTCCCTGGTCTGTAACAGCAATCGTGACTGCTGTGAGCAATGTGACAGTGCTTACTATTGTGACAGGAGCCAGCGTTCGATGAGAACTTACTTCAGGCCAAGTCTTCCCCTAAGAACTGTACATGTTTCATCTCATCTAAAGCTCAAAACCCCAAGACACAGCTACTGTTACTACTCCCATGGCACAAACAGGATGAGGCACAGAGAGCTCAAGCAACTTTCCTAAGGTTGCTGAGCCAGGAGGGCTGAGATTCAGAGGCGGGTGGTCCCTGCTTCTAGGCCCTCAGGGGCTGCTCACCCTGCTGGGAGATCCTGCGCAGAGGAGCTTGGCCTGCAGAGGGGAACCCCAAAGGCTCCTTGCAGGGGAGGTGCCGGGAGGGAGCATGGCGCCAGAAGCCTCAGGCTACTTGATGTTTAGATTCCCGTCTTCTTCTAGACTGTTTGGATTTTGTGCAACATACGTTGAGCACCTACTATGTGTCAGGCCATGTGCTGCGTACTGGTGATACCTAAGTGACTCCGCATCTGCAGAACACAGAGCCTGGTAGGATGTGGACAAAGGCGCCTGCTGTTCCCTCATGCCATGTTTTCCCGGCACCTGGAGAGATGTCCTCGGTGCTAGGCCTGCGCCTGGAAGCAAATTGGTCTTTGGCTGAGTATCATATACATGTTGTGTTAGCTTGAAAAGTGTGCATGTGTGTGATTTTGGGTGCGTGTACTGCTACCTAGTGCACGTCTGTGAATGTGCTTTTGCGTGTGCATGTGACCATATGTGTGTCTGTGTCCGCCTGTCGGTGTGTGCATTTGTCTGTGGTGTGCCCGTCTATTCTGTGCGGTGTGTTTGTTTCCCAGTGTGGGCTGGATGTGTCTCTGGTGTGTGCACGCACATGTAGCTGTACGTTTGTGTGCGGTGTGTGTCTGTGTCTGTCTCTGTGTGTGCACGACTGTGTATTGTGCTGTGTGTGCTGTGTGTACACTAAGAAGGGCCTTACATGTGTGGGGATTGTGGGGGCCGGGGGTTACCCCAAACCACCTCCCTCCAGTGGCTTCTGCCTCTCCTGTTTACAGATCTTCTCTCATGCTCCTTATGCCTCTTCTAGAAACTTCCACCGCAACCTGCACTTGACTCTGTCACCCTGATCATTGTCACCATGTTTCTTCACTCCCAGAGGCCACGACTCGCAGCCCTGCATTTCTCCACGGTGGTTCTGCTCAGGCCCTGTGTGCTTTCTCACTCCAGCAGGAGGTTCAATGCTGAGGGCTGAAGGCCTCTTTGGCCACCTGATTTTCTCCATTTTTGATTGAACATGCAACAGAGATTCCAGCAAGAAACCTACAGGCTGCACAGAGCTCTTGATTCGTCCTTTATGGTAATGAAAGGAGCCACTACATTAATTATGCTGACGTTCATTTTATTAAGTGTGGCATTCCCTTTGATTTAGGAATATTTTTACCGCTCCAAGTGCTTTTAAGGAAGGATGTGGCAAGAGAAAACCTATTCATCGCTGCAGTATATTCGCTTCCTTTTCATAAATTGTCTAGATTGCATTTTAAGGGAGTGGAAATTGAATCTCGTCTTTTCTTAAAAATTGCCGAAGTCAATTAGCTGCTGAAGTGTTTAATTACGGGAGAAAGACTCGGATCTACACTCGAGTGGAGGCTTCCTGAAGAAGCCTCGTGGCCCAGCTCTGTCTGATCTTTCCTTATTTTTCTTCCCCAATTGTGTTCTCCAAAGAACCTGCCTCCCTGACGCTCGTGTTTAGGTCTGTGCCGTTTCTGAGGTGAGCAGGCACGGCGGTGCTGCGCCGTGACAGGGACGCTGGCGTAGGGGACCCACAGCCTGAGTATTGACGCACCTTCTTCCAGTGGCTTCCTTTGTCCCCAGAGGGGTGACCTGGAATAACCTGTAGAAGGATGCCCACTGAGACCTTGGAATCTTCTTTGTTTCAGTTCCTGACTCTAATTGTCAAGACCGAAGCAAAGCTTGTGGAGGGCGAATCACAGGAGAAACGAAAAAATCCTCACTGCCAGGCTCTTGCTGGGTATTAGGGGACACGAAGCCAACCTGTCACCAGGACAGCAGTTCCCTGGTGAGTCCTGGTCTGGCTGCACAATCGCGGTCTTCCTAAAACCAGAAATACCCGAGAAATCGCATCTCCTTGACAACACCCGGCCCGTCTCTCAGCACTTTCCTGCTGCCTCGACGCGGGGTTAGCAAACCAGCCGCGGGCACGTCTGCTGCCTGGCCAGTGAGGTCGCACCCCTTCCTTTCCTTCCGGTTGGGTTTGGGGGGGGCGGGTTCCGCCCGGCCGTTGGTTTTACCTTCTTTTGTTCTTTTAGGAAACGGGGGTTTGGTTTTTGTTTTTACCCCTTTGACCTTGAAAAATTTTGTTGTTGGGCTTTTTTTTCTTCTTATTTTTTTTTTCTGGAAGAAAATGGATGGATAGATGGCTCAAACTTTTCTGCCGTTGGGAAACTTGGTGGCCGGCACATCCAGGGCTCTGTGTGGGGCTGGACACGCTGGATGGCGTTTGTTAAGAGCATTGCTCTTTTCCGGTGGGACAAACCCCGGGTGGGTGCAGACCGGCCCACACGCCTTCGTGTAGGAGGACACACCACTGCGTTCACCGTCCCCACCCTCGGCGGAGGGACGTGGTGGAGCTGGCTCTGGTCAGCGGAGGGTTCCAAATGTCTTTGCTTTTAATGACGACAGGCAGTTTTGCCAGCGTCCGATGGCCGGGGGACGCAGCATTAGTGACGAAAGAAGGGTCCGGTCCTGGCTGGCTGTGAGTCACCTTGGCTGCAGGTGCCGGCAGGTCAGCAGGAGCACGTTAGCGCCCCGCCGTCCCGCTGAGACCGCCTGGTGCGATATCACTCAGCACGGCGGCATCTGTGTTCTAAATGTGGACATAAACTTCTTGTTTTACACTGAACTGAAATCGATAATGAAATAGAGCAGCCTTACATCAAATCCATTCTGGAAGGCTCTTGAAGTCCATCCAAGTGGCAGAAAGAGAGATGAAGGTAGTCAAAATATTCAGGCCAGGTAATTTTGCTCCTTTTGGGAGAGTCGCAAGAGGGAGAGGGTATGAGGCTTGAGGGAGTTTGAATAATTCTGCTGTTTTAACACGGCCGCTCTTTTCTCCGGGCTGCTGTCCAGAGTGGGGTATCGAGGAGCTCGGCTGGTTTCGCTGCTCTCTGGCAAAGTCCCAACCCGCCAAACTTAAACACGCAACTTGAATGATACCTACGTGGATTTTTTTGTTAAAAGATGTATGAAAGTTTGGTTGCCTGGCCTCAGAGTTAAAAAAAAAATCAATACAGAGCAACGTCTGATACCGCTCTCCCTAAGTGCTTGAATTATTGTTGTGTTCCTGGGGGACATCGCGACATGACCTCTTCACTCCCCGGAACTGTTGGGTCAACTGGTCTGTCCACGTCCAGGGAGGCCACGTGAATGCTGGCGAGGTGCTCCCACTTGAAGGAATGAAACGTTACAGTCCGAAGGTCAGGCCTCGGTGGGCGGCGTGTGGACGGGGATGAGAAGGGACCCAGTGAACACGAGGTCCGCAGGGCCCCCTGCCAGACACGGGGTGAGGTTTCTCAGCAGACCTTAGCATTTCCCTATAATCTGCCCCCAGGAAGATCTGGCCTTCCCAAATACTGTGACAACCTTGTAAGAGCTGAGCTGAGTAGAAGCATAGAGGGTATACTCCAAACAACTATTTTATTGCTGAGATATGTAAAAACACTCCATGTTTTTCTGATAAAAAGAAATCACAGGGTCTAGCCGTACATTTTTATCATTGTTTCAAAATGCCCTCTGAAATCATTTGTAGCTTGAGTTCCAAAGTACACAGAGCAAGTGGATATGTCTACATTTGGGTGATTCTCCCACAACAACCAGGGTGCTGTGGGACTGTCCAGTCCGCATTCCAGCCCTTTGGGAGGGAATCACTTCTGAGTGAACCAAAGATATAGGTGGATGGGTAGACAGGTGGGTAGATGAGTAGATAGGTGGGTGGATGGATGGATAGGTGGGTGGATGGGTGGATAGGTGGGTAGATGGGTGGATTGGTGGGTGGATGGGTGGATAGGTGGGTGGGTGGATGGATTGATGGGTGGGTGGATGGGTGGATAGGTGGGTGGATGGGTAGGTGGATGGATGGATGGATCCATCAATGGACAGATGGATGGATGGATGGATGGATGGCTCAACTGATGAACAGATATCCATATCAGATAGGTAGATAAAAGGGGAAAGATGACTGGATGCATGCATGGATGGATGGATGGATGGGTGGATGGTTGGAAGGATAGGTGGGAGGGTGGGGAGATGGAAAGAAGGAATGATTTCTCTAGTGGGGTACAGTGAGCCTATCACACTGCCAGGCTCTGGCAAAGAACCCGGAGGTCCCTGTATTCTGCCCCCGCTTCATTTCTCTTTGCTCAGAGCAAGTGCTTGCTGGGGTGCAGGAGGCTCACCCATTAGGCATCTCGAAAAGCACTGGCCTCTGTCTGAGGAGGGACGTCTTGCTGTTTCCTCTGCTCACCAAGGACTCCCACAGAGAATAGAGGTGTCTGAATTAGACTCACTCAGCTTCTGTTAAATTCTTCATGTCTGACCCAACAGGCTTGGCATTTTTAGGAGCATCATGTGGTGCTGGCTGATGTTTACGTGCATGTCACTGATGAGAGGTTCGCTGAGGAGGAGCCAGAGACTTGGGTGGCATTTGGTTGTGGCAGGCAAGAGAGAGGGTAAGATGTTAAGATGTTTTTTGGAAGGGCAGGTTTTAGGTCATTGCCCTAATTATTCCTGGGGTCATTCCTGAGTTCCTTGGCAAAGAGACTGTGTGTGTGTGTGTGTGTGTGTGTGTGTGTGTGTGTGTGAACTCACATGGTTGGGGCTAAGGAAGTCTAAGGGCTGGAGATCGCGGCTCACGTGATGCCATGGTGTTTCCTCTGGGGAGGATTGGTTCTTCTCAGCTGGGGTCTGGGGCAGTCCACCTGGCTCCTGGGGAACAGATAGGCCCCCAAACCACAAGGACAGAGAAGTAGGGGCAGTGTGAGGTTTCTGGATGTCAGCTGAGAACTGAAGGATGACTAACTACCCTCATAACTATGATGCCGGAATTTGGAGTCTGTTTTTATGAGTATGTTTTCAGGAGTTGAAAGAAGTGTAGCTCAGCTTTCTTTGGGATCAGGAACAATAAAGATAATGCATTTTCGAAGCATTCTTTAATTTCAGTTGCTGTCCCTGGTGCGTGTGAATAAGGAGATGACGGTGACAACGATGATGATGATGATGATGATGATGATGATGGATTGCAGCTGGTCCTTACTGAGAGTTGCGTTCCAGAGATTGTGCTTAACAGCCAACATACCTCATTTTGTTTGTTCCTTGGGACAATCCTCTGGTTTTATAGATGGGGAAGGCAAGCTCATAGCTTGCTTATTTCTAACTTAGACATGCACGCGGCTTACTAGGTGATGGCATCGACTCATGTACTTTGTAAATATTCTATTATATTGTAAATATTAACTTGTCCCCCACGACAACCCTGTGGCTTAGGTATTGCTACCACTATCATTCCCCACTTGTAGACAAGGAAACTGGCACACAGAGAGGACAGGTAACTTACTGGATGTCACACAGCTAGTAATCCCTAGCTGAGCTGGGATTCAAACCCAGAGTCTGTGCTGTCCCCGCTTTGCTGTGCTGCTGTCCTGGGGTGGGCGGTGGGGAGGACGGACCAGCGTGTGGGGCTGTGATTTGCTCAGTCACATGAACAGCTCATGCTGGCTGCCACCTCTCGCGCCCTCCCTTGCTGTCCTCCCACTCCTAGGGCAAGACAATGAGATGCCCCAGGGCAGCCCGCCAGGGCTGACCACGGCAGTGGCCTTGCTCACCCGAGGCTGCTGGCACTTGGAGCCCAGCCGCGGGCAGAAAGGGTCTCAGGAGTGGTTGGCTCCTCATGCACGCAGTGCTGTGGCTGGGCCTTGGCCCAGGGCAGGAGGCTGCCAGCCGGGTCCCAGCACCCCTGGGACTCAGTAGCGCAGCCCACGGGGCCAGCTGAGGGCAGGCAGTGTCCCTGCAGCCCTGGTGGCTTTGTTCCAGGGACATGTCTCAGATCTGCTGAGGCTGGCCACAGAGCTGCTGCCAACTGCCACCTCGCTCCCCTCACAGCTCGGATTATCCAAATGTGGTGCCACACCAGGCCGGCGGAGGACCCGGAGCCGCGGTTGGTTAAGTGGGGAGTCGCCTGTGGACCCAGCATCCTCCTTTCCCTCAGCGGGCCTGGCTCCTGCTGTCTATATCTGGGGCATCCTGGAAGGGGCCCGGACTGCACCCCCATGTCAGATGCCCCGGCTCATAGCGGGCAGTGAGGACAGGTGAGGCTGGGGGGCTGACCCTGCTGCAGTGCCACGTGGGGCCAGGCCACAGGAGTCCCCAAAGACCTCCCAAGGAATCTGCCTTTATTGTGGGGTGACAGGGAGTCACCGAGGTGTGAGCAGGTGAGGGCCGTGGTCAGACCTGGAGGTCAGGCTCTCCGCGCTTCTCTTGTCGTTAATCTCCTGTGGCTGTTATAGAAAATGACGGCATGGTTCAGGATTCTGGAGACACGAGGGTCTCATACGTTATGAGGTGACCTAGCCACGAAGGTCCTTGTTTCCATGGGCTTCCAGCCGCTGCCTGGCCTATGGACAACTGGCTGCAGCCACCCAGGGCCACGGCCACCCAGGGCCACAGCTAGCCGCAGGGAGAGGAGAGGCCTCCCGCTGGCAGGGCCCGGCCTGACACCTGGCATTTGCAGAGAGACCTGGATCCGCAGGCTCCAGAGAGCAAAGGGCTTGTGTCCAGTTCCCTGTGGGGGAGGCTGGGCAGCTGCAGAGGGGCCAGGGCTGGACTCAGCGGAGCCCTCGGTACTGCTTGCTCTCTGTTCACTGACGGCTGTCCCACAGCAGGCGCCACTTGTCCTGCACCTGCAAGGGGAGGTGAGGCTCCTTCTGATCCCAGCCTGGATTCTGGAACGTCTCCCCAGGCCACTGCAGGCCCCGCTGGGGAAGGCAAACCCTGGGAGGCCTGTCCAAGACTCATCAGTGTCTCCAGGCCCCTCCACCCTGGTCAGAGGTGCTACCACCTAGACATGGGGTCTCCCTATGCTGCCCAGCCTGGTCTCAAACTCCTGGGCTCAAGCGATCCTCCTGCCTCAGCCTCCCAAGTCGCTGGGATTATGGGTGTGGGCCACCATGCCCCATTTACCCGTTTATTGGTGAAGAAAAGGGAGCCTTTCTGCTTCCACTGCATTATTTCCTGTTAATTGCAGTGTGGAAATTCACCGCTGGTGGAAACTGAGCTTTTTAATAAAAGTCAAGCCCCTGCCCAATGCTGGCATCTCAGGTGAGACAGGAGGACCTGTGTCTAGCAGGACAGCCTGGAGGAAATCTGCTCCCCAAGTTGGGTTCCAATTAGAGGCAGTCTAGGGAATAGAAGCATTTTAAGCTGACTCTCGAGGCCAGTTCTAATTGCTCTGTTCTGGCTTTGAAATGCTGCTCCAGTCGGCCCCGATTCCTGTTTTTCACGGGCTGCTCCTCCTGGAGGGCCTGGCCGTGTTGTAGATCTCCCTGCATTAGTCCCCAGGTGCCCTCCCTGCATTTCCAGGCGGCTGTGCCTGGGAAGTTTCTAATTTATTGAAATAATAGACACTCTCCCGAGCACTTCGCTGTCTAGACCTTGCTGAACCGAGCCCATCTTCGCTGGGTGAGGATCTGAGAGTCTGCCCCACACGTGTGCAGTGTTCCCGGCAGAGCTGCGGGACCCCCTCCCTGAGCAGGTGCAGGGAATGTCACAGCCAGCCCCCCACCCCCCACCCCTCCCTAAGCCTGGACATGCCCGGGGCCTTGGCAAGAGAAGTAATGGGGTCAGCTGGGTCTGCTCTGGGCTTCGGAATGGGAAGGAAAACACAGGTGCAGCTCTCCAGCAGGTAACCCCGCCCTTGGTCCCTCCGCCCCCGGAGTCTTGGCATCAGCCCTAGGAGGCGTTCGGATGCCGGGCAGATCTGGGGATAGGAGTCCTCAGGGCTGATGTCCAAGACAGGATTCGGGAAGGGTAGAGACCTGTCTGAGGTCGCTCAGCTGTGAGGGGCAGGGGAGGAGCCGGTCCTGGGGTGCCCGGCTCTGGGCCGTCTGCATTGTGTGGCTGGCAGCTGCCAATCAGTGAAACCAAATGCGTGGGGTGAGAGAGCGAAATCTCAGTCCCCAACACGGTGGGAACGAAATGCCTTTGGGTCTGGGGGAAATAGCCGCGTGGTGTCCTGGCCTAGCTTACGTTTCTCCCACTTCTAGGGAGCGCCAGTGCCTGTTGGCTTTGACGGAGCCTGCTCATGGCAGGGGGAGCCACGGACCCCTCCTGGGCAGGGGAGAGGCAGCCGGGGTGGAGAATTTAGATCAAGACTCAGGAATCTCCCTGGAGACGGGAGGGTGTCGGACCCCCTGTGGCCAGGGCAGGGGCCCCCGCTTCCCCTCCCTCCGCGTCTCAGGCCGTGGCCTCCCTCTACACTGGAGGTCCCCACACCCCGCCGCGGGGCGGGGGTCCCTTCCTGCTTTGTGCAGCGCCCTCCACCCCTCCTCCCTTCACGTGCAGAGCGCTGGGCCGCGGAGAACGCCTTCAGTTTAGCTAAACCCTAGCGTGGGGCAGGTCTCTGTGGCTCGGAGGTAGTGGGGTGTGGCGCTGTCCCACGGCCCCGCTCTCTGCCTTATGTGTCCTCAGAAACCTCTGATCATTTACACCCAAAATCTCCCTCCTTCCTTCTGCTCATTTCCTCTTAACCATATGTATGAGACATATGTGTGCACGTGTTTGAGTCCCGTATGTGCAGGCGTGTGTGTGCGTGTGTGCAGGCGCACATGACCTGCCCCCGGCGGGCGTGCTGGCACTTGCAGGCCCTGCATCTTTAGGAGTCTTGCTTGGCCTCATGTGGGGCTCTGGAGCGGCATTGTCCCCTCGTCCTTGCCCTGCTCAGCACCCCACACGGGCGGGACAGGTCAGGGCCCTGCATGGCCACCTCCTTGTCACTCCGCTCAGCTCTGCTCACTTAGCTCTGGGTGATGTATCCTTCCCCACAGCTGGGATGACTCTCTCCTCCCGTTTGGCTTTAATTAGGTTCCATAAAACATCTCCTGCTGCGAGTTCTGGTTCAGTGATTACTATATCTTTCAGGTTTAGAGAAACCCGAATCTTTCCTTTTAGTAATTTAACAGAACATTTCACGCTGTAAGGGCTCGACGGCTTCCAGATCCTTCAGGCTTCTCCAGAGCAGCTCCGAGAGGTATTGTTTTCATCACCATAAAAGGCCAGTTTTCTTCTTATTCTTTCTCCAACGCCAACTGGATGCTGCCTGGGCCCTGGCCTCCTGTGTGTGGGACAGAAATCTCTGTGGTCTGTCCCTAAAGCCAGTGTGATAAAACCCAGTGGGATGAACTGCTGGAACCTTCCACTCTGCACCCGCCAGCCTGGGGCGAGGGGCTCTGCTGCTTTCCACAGTGTTGAGAATGTTCCCTTCTCTCCTGTAGCAGCCGCTCTCCACACTTGTGTCGGGCTGTGACGAATGTGGTGGGAAGGCGTGAAGCCACCCTCCCTGGGGTGCAGTGGCCTGGTGTGTCCATGCCCAGGTGTGCCTCTTGAGCCCCAGCCCTGGCCCCTTGCTGTGGCTACCACTGCCACCAGCCTGGACAGTGCTACAGCCTCCAAACTGTCCCTTTGCGTCTCCTGGTTCCTTCCAACCGGTTTCCTGCACAGCGGCAAAGTCACCTCTTGGAAACGTGCAGGGGACCCTGACGCTGTCTGCTTCCTGGCTGGCGGTGGTCCCCTGGCTCTGGGGATGAGAGCCCAGCTCTTTCCTGGGCCTGCCTGGCCCTGCCATGTCTGGCCCTGCTCCTTGCCAGCCCGTCCTCACCCCGTCCCCCGTGCCACCTGGGGGGAGGTGGGGCTTCTTCCTTCTGTCCTGTGGGCCAAGCTCACCTGCCACCTTGGGGCTTTCCAGCAGAGGGGGCCATTCGCACAGGACCCCTGCCATGGGGGTGGGGCGAGACTTATCCTGGGGTTTGGCAGGAGCGGTGGAGCCGCCCTCTGCCCCTCCTATGGGGGCGTCTCCCAGGGGCTGTCGTGGCCCCAGTGGGGAGGCCCTGTGGGGAGGGCCCGCCAGCATCCAGTTTGGGAACCCTTCCTCCAGCCCGGACTTTGTAGGAGTGAGGGGAAAGTCTGCTTCTCCTGCCTACTCCTGCCTTGCTTTCGGGTGGTTCAGACTCAGCCAGGGAAAGGGAGAATTGTTTCTTGGGCCCCTCTCAAAACCCAGCAGAGTCCTCGGTGTGTGCGGTGGTTTCCCAGCATGGCCGCTCCTGCTGCAACCACGACCCTCCCCAGACAGAGCTAAATCACAGCCTCCTGCTGCTCCCTTCTCGAAACACCATGCTCTTTTCCCTCCGGGCCATCGCTACCATTTGCAGCGGTAAATGCACCCAGGCGTTTTTGTTCTCCCCCACCGGGCCATGTGCTCCATGAAAACAAGGACCGTGTCCCTTTCACTCCTCACTGACAGCGGCTGCAGCACCTAGCAGGTGTCAGCACCCGGCCGGGAAGCTCACGGGCTGGGCGGGGTGGACCTGCAAATGTGACCACAGGCATGGGACTCGCTCTGAAACGGTTGCAAGAGCGGCATGGGGGGAGGGAGGGGTAGGGTGGGGGAGCCCCCCCCCCGTCACTCTCTGGGCTTTGGTTGCCTGGTCTGTCAAATGGGATCCTAAGGGTGGGGAGTAACCCTGGGGGTTTTTGGTGGGTAAGCAGATCAACGTGACCCGTATGCTTCGAGAACCTCTCCGTGGTATTTATCGGAGGCGCTACTGTGAACATGTGGGTTCCCAGCGTTAGATGCAAAGATGGGAGACACCTGGCTGCGCAGGTGAGGACACGGGAGACCCTGCAATGACACCCACCTACTGAAGCTGCTCAGGAGGCGGAGCAGCTGTGAGGGCAGGAGGTGGGCGTGCTACTGCCTGGAGCATTCTGCAGTGGGCTGACAGTCCCTCGGACCCCCAGCTTGGTGCTGTCTAATCCCGCCCTAGGAAGGGAATTCGGCTGCTGCCCACATGGGGCCCCTTGGAGTGGGGCCAGAGAGGGAGCGAGCGAGCCCAGCGGAGGCAAAGTCGGGCGGAGCAGTGGGGGTGCAGGACTCTCCTGCTCCACCGACCCTGCGGCCGGCTCTCGCTTGGTATCGAAGCTTGACCTTTTTCTGGAGGATAAGTGGGCTTGACTCTCGTGGTCCTGCACTGGAGGAGCGGTGGTGGCCTGAGGTGGGGGGCAGAGCGGGGCCCCTGAGTCTTCCCTTTCCCTCTAGAGCAGGCGCTGGAAGACGGGAGCGTGGCTCCTTCCACACGCACAGCCGCATGGAGCCGGACGCAGTCATGTGCTTCCGTGTGGATGTCTGTCTCTGCCTGGGACCGCAAGCCCACGGTGCCCAGAAGTGGCGCGTCCCAGGGCTCAGCAGGTACTGACTGGGAGTTTAGATGGGAGCACAGGCTTAGGTTTTGAGGGGAAGTCAGAGACCCCAGGTCTCCTGAGCTTTGCTGACCTCGCTGCTCCGGAGCAGTCCTCCATGGACTCATCAGGCCGGTCCCTTTGCCACTTGCCAGGCCCGGCCAGGCTGCCCCGTGCTTCTGCCCCTGTGCCTCTGACTTGTCCCAGCTCCTGTTGGCTCACTGCTGCCGACGTGTGTGCAGAGAGGAGCCGCCTCGGCAGGCCTGGGCTGTCCACACCCTGCACATTCCAGAGAGGCCCAGCCCTTGCCTGGCTCCTGGGAGGTGACCTCTAGGCCCCTGGCCTGTCCTGCCTGATAAGAGTGTCTTTGTTTACCTGGGGGCCTTGGGCCACGCTGGGTCCTCTAACAATGTGATTTAGGGTGGGGACTGGAGACTGAAGCTCAGCCACAGGGGCAGGCAGCCTCGACTACTGACCAACTCCTGCTCAAAACCTGGGACAGCGAGGCTCAGTTGGGCTTTCCTGGCCGGCAATATTCCACGTCTATTGTCACACATCATTGCTGGAAGAAGCAAGCGCAGTCTGTGCGACTGCACTGGGGTGGGCCAGCTGGGGGCTTGTACCTGGTCTCTCTTCAGCTCTGCCCTAAGCACCTGTTTGCTATGCCTAGTCTAGTCTTGCGGTTCCCAGCCCCTGGGCTGTGGCCTGTTAGGAACTGGCCATGCAGCAGGAGGTGAGAGGGCAGGAGAGGCAGCGAAGCTTCATCTGCATTTACAGCCGCTCCCCATCGCTGGCATCACCGCATAAGCTCCGCCTCCTGTCAGATCAGCGGCGGCACTGGATTCTCACAGGAGCGAACCCTACTGTAAACTGCGCACGCAGGGATCTAGGTTGCGGCTCCTTATGAGAATCCAATGCCTGATGATCCGAGGTGGAGCTGAGGCGGTGATGCTGGCGCTGGGGAGTGGCTGCAAATACAGATTGTCATTAGCAGAGAGGTTTGACTGCACAGTAAATGCGATGTGCTTGAATTGTCCCGAAACCATCCTCCCCACCCGCTATTACCCGTGGAAAAGTTGTCTTCCATGAAATCAGTTCCTGGTGCCAAAAGGTTGGGGACCGCTGGTCTGGTCTGTACCTTTCCCCTGTGATAAACCGAGGCTGAGGGCAGCAGTCTCCTGGGTTCTGTGAGTCTTCCTGGCAAGTCACTGGGTTTGAGGGTGGTCTTGGGGACCCCTGGATGCAAAGTGCCTCTGGAGGGTGGACAGAGCCTAATTAGACTTTTTGTAACTTTTAATTTTGATGTAATTTCAAATATTAATATATACCAAAGTTGCAAAAATGATACAAAATACAAGGAATTCCTGTATTCTCTGCCCCTAAATTCAACCATTGCTCTCATTGTGCCCGGTTTGCTTTGTCATTCCGTCTCTCCCTCTCTCTCTGTCTCTCTCTCTCTACGGATATGTCCAAATTTCTTCAACTTCCAGCAGTGTTCTCCGTACGGTTGGTTCTCATTGTCCAGGGTGGGATCCAGGATCGTGTGCTGCCCTTGGTCGTCGTCTGTCTCTGGTCTCCTTAAACCTGGGCTCGTTCCTCAGCTTTCTCTGGGACTTTTGGCTTCGACGTTTTTAGAAAAGAATGGGTGGTTATTTTGTAATGTCCCTTGACTTGAGTTTTCCACCATTTCCTCACATTTAGA
>NW_012135548.1:40576-120264 GCF_000956105.1 Propithecus coquereli | reverse complement strand
TATCATAATCATTTATTTATCATTATTCATATTATATATGTATAGACACATGCTTCATTTGTTTCCAATGGACTATAATCTATTACTATCGTTATTTATTTTTCTGCTCCGATTGTCCCAGATTTGCCTCCTGGGTACCCTCTGAGCTGGCCCTGGGCCTTCCGACAGCTCTGCGTCACCCCGTGAGCAGGTCCTTCTTTCAGCCACTCCCGGCACTCAGCTTTCTCTGTGGGTCCTGGCGAGACTTTCTCCTTTGGGTCCTGAGATACTAATCATGCTTCAGGGGCTGGGGGAACCTCGGGGCAGGACCTTCATGGGCTGACGGGGACGTGTCCCCAATAGCCCATGTGTATGGAGAAGGACGATTTTAGCTTTTGGAGGTGTGTGTGCGCGCGTGTGTGTACAGGATATCTAGGATGTCTATTTCCTATTTTCAGGCTTGGAGCGTGATTAGGTTAAATGCCGATGCCTCTCCGATGAAGCTGCCTAATGAGATGGGCAAGTTGTGTGAATACACAGTTGGCCACGGAGCATCAATGCCCGACTTAGCCCTCTTCACAGAGTAAGGAGCTTTTCAAATATGTGCCTTCAGGGTGTTTCCAGCATGGCGGGTGCTGAGCAGAGGTTCCCTCCCTGTCTTCTCTCTCGTTCCAAGGGCAAAGACTCTTGTTACGTTTTCTGTGGGCTCCAGATATCCTTGCAGCAGAAACTCAGCAGACATTTGTTAATTCCTTTGTCTCATTTTCAACTAGCATTTGTGTATGTGTGTGTGTACACGTGTGTAGGGTATATGTATGCATGTGCATGTGCATGTGTGGGACTGCATGTGCATTCTGTATGCATGTGTGTGCTCATGCAAGCATGCGTGCATGTGCAAATGCATGTTTATGAGGGTGCACGTGTGTATATGTACATGCCAGCATGTATGCATGTGTGCAGGCATGCATACGTGAATGTCCATGTAGGAGGTTGCATGAAGGAATAACCGACAATTGGCAAGAGGGATCCCGTCCAGCTCCCGTGTAGAGCTCTCCTGGTGCTTTCTGTCCACCTGCAGGAGCAGTGATTTATTTGGGTTAAAAAAGAAACAAATCCTTTCTGTGTAGGGTGTGCCAAGAAAAGGCATGGACATTTAAGAGAAAGACTCTGGGAGAAAAGAACATGTTACAAGCAATGTAAACTTTTGGGCCAGCCTCAGAGAAACTGGCCATTGCCCATCTGCCATTCTTTCCATCTGAGAGTGAGCTCCCCATGCTTGAGGGCATTCAAGTCCAGAGGAGCTCCCTGGGTAGGTTGGATGGGCTGATCTGTAGGATTCCTTCCTTCTCTGAGGGAGGATGTTTCCCTCAGACACTCTCACGATCCTTGGAGGAGGGTGCCTGGCAGAGTTTGCCTTGGTACCCCCTCCCCCTTCAGCACTCCAGTCCCCACTGGGAAATCCCAAGGAAGGATTCTGGTGCTACTTCTCACTAAAGTGGATATGACTGATTAGGCTTAAAGTGTGTCTCCTTCCAAGTCTGCATTTTTCTTTCCTTTTAATGTTTGCTGAGTTATTCCATGTGCCAACCTCAATGTCAGATACCTTTTGTGACTTCTTTGATTAAATTTTTACAATATCCTCGGGGATATGTGTGTGTATCCTGTCATCTTATAGGCAAGGCGGGTGAAGATCGGAAAGGTCAGTGATGTCTTCTGAATTTGCCCCGTCAGAGGAGATGCCATCCTAAATTCCATCCCGGCCTCGCCTGGGGCTAAAGAGCAGGGGCGGCTGCTTCTTGCCTCCCTTTCTAGGCCAAGGACTCTCGGCCATCGCGAACCCTCCCTCTTTCCTTCTCTGCCTGAGTTCCTCCTCCACTTCCTTCCATTTGTCAAACACTCTTGGAGCAGCTACCACGTGCCACGTGTTGGGGATTCAGCAGTGACCCCCATCCCTGCCCTCCCGGGGCTGCCCGTGTGCAGAGGAAGACGGAAGACAGATGCTTCCCACATGCAGCGGCTGCTGCCGTGATGGGTGTGTGCTAACGGGGTCCCGGGAACACGGAGGAGGGGCCCTGGGCTCAGCCTGAGGGAAAGGCAGGAAGCTTCCTGGAAGAGGGGTTCTTGGACCACCCCAGTCACACTCCTACCTCGGGGCCTTTGTGTCTGCTGTTCTCGCTGCCCGAGGCATCCTTTGCCCAGGGATCTGCTTGGATCCCTCTGCCTTCCCGACCACCACATCGAAACTGTCCTCCCTCCAGCCCGTTCCTGCTCATGTACAACGCATGACATCCCCGATCAGACCACAAGCTTCCTGGCTGCAGGTGTTTTGACTGCTGTCCTCATGGCCAGGCTGGATTCTGACCCCAGACAGGTGGAAGGAACTGGGCCGTCGCCAGGCTTGGGTGGGGGCCGCTCTGACTTGGCTTACGGGCTGCCCAGAGGGGCTGTTGCCTGTGCACCCAGCAGCCCACAGCAGAGCCCACCTGCAACAGGAGCCTCAGACACAACTGCTCACAGGTATCAACACCACTCATCTTCCACAAATTTCCCCAGGCACACGATGCTTCCTCAATGTAGCTGCACAAAGGGTGGTCCCTGAATAGTTACTAGTTTGAGGCAAGATAAGCACAGAAATTGAGAGTCAGCATTTAGAAAGCTTTGCAGCAATTTTCTGTGTAATTTTACATCTGTTGAATCTAATAAAAAATTTGGGCTTGTATCACGTATCCTTTTTAATTTCACTTTTATAGTCATTCATTTTATTGTATTTTACAGAAGTACTGCTTTGTGACAAATTGGAAATAAAAAAAAATGTGTCCTTCATCACGGATAGCTTGATAAGCCCTGCTTTTGAGAACTATCCTGTTTACTTACATTTGGTAGCATTTAGGGAACGCTTGTGGCCCGAGACAGTGGCCAGAACAGCGTGCTGAGTAGGAATGTGCGAAAGGGGCTTGTGGGGTGGAGGGGGGCGTAGGTCATGAGCAGCTGCTGGGAGTGGGCCCTGGACACCAGGAGGGAAGGGAAGGTGTGATTTCGAGTCTCCCAATGTCTGAAAGGCTGCCCTGGGGAGAGATGACCACTTTTGTGTCTCCCATGGGAGGATTAGAATTTTGTCTCCAGCAGATACTTAGAAATATTCACTGAATGAGAGTGTGAATTAATAAATAATGAATAATGTTTCATTCATCCATCCATCTGTCCACCCATCCGTCTGTCCATCCATCCATCCATCTGTCCATCTATCCATCTATCCATCCACCCTTCCATCCATCCATCTGTCCATTCATCCATCCATCCATCCATCCATCCATCCAACTGTCCATCCGTCCATCTGTCCATCCATACATCTATCCATCCCATATTTATTAAGCACCTGTTAGATCTATTTCGGGCCAGATGCTGTTGTGGGTGCTGAGGTTGCAGCAATGGGCAAAGCAAACCAGTCCCTGACCTCACGGTGCTGACATGCTAGCAGGGAGGGAAGTATAACAATTGCACTTTGGTGCTCCCCTGGGCCACCCCAGCCCTTTGCAGCTCACGGCTCGGCAGCCTGGTGCACAGAAGCTGACAGAACCTCTGGCAGAGGGTGTCGAGCTGCCCTGGAGGGTGGGCGGGCTGGTGAGTGAGTGGACAACGGGAAGGGAAGACTTGTTTTTAATTTTGATGTTTTTTTCTGTCCACTAAAGTAATGCATGTCCATCATTGCACAGTTAGGAGACACAGCAAAGGTTAGGGGAAAAGGCCACCTGTAACCTCACCACCTTTGGAAAATGCTGGTGGCCAGCTTGGTCTCTATGGCTTTTTTTGAGGGACAACATGGTGGTTTTAGACCACGGCTACCAAGGCTTTGCCACAACTCCCAGCCAGACGTGGCGTCAAGGCTTGGCTCCTCAGCCACTCCACGTGGGCGGAGCCTGCCGCCACCCACAGAGCATGCGGTGCGGTCTGAGACTTCTGTGGTGGGGTCATCAAAGGCTGGGGGGGGTTGCTCCTGGAGGCCTGAGCCACCATGTAAGAAACTCCTACCCTGCGGCTGCTGCCTGGGACGTCTATGTGTAGGTGGACTCTCTGGTCACCGGTCCAGGCGGAGCCCGTCCTTCGGTCACCCCAGTCCAGGTGCCAGCTGTGTGCGTGAAGACGCCACCTCAGGCGGATCCTCTGGCTCCCTTCCCACCCGGGCTGTTTGTGTCACCTCCCGGCCCGGAGCCCACGCGCAGAGCGGAACGGCCGCCGTCCTACGGCCCAGTTGCGGGAAGGATCGTAACATAACTGTAGAAACCTGAACACGGCCTCATTCGGATCATTAAGTCCAGTCTTTCTTTCTTAACTTGCTTTTTCCCCTTAATATGTCATGAGCATCTTTTTATGTCATTAAATGTTTTTCCACAACATCGACTCTAGTGGCGACACAGTGTCCCGTGGCACGGACGTGCTGTGACTCATCTGACCAACGCTTCAGGCTAGAATTGTCGCGTAACCAATTTCCCGTCACTCTGCCTCCCTCCCACCACTTCGCCTGGGGTCTGACACCCTCCGCCGTCACTGCCGTCACCCCCGGGGATGCCTTCCTGCCCGTCCTGGGCCCCGGCACCCAGACTGCGCCTTCCCCGCCCCTGCGCGGTCCCTGCCCTGCGGGGTCGCAGAGGCCCACACTGGGTGCCGCCAGGGCAGCCCCACACGGGCCTCCTCCTCCTGCTCAGCCCTGATGGCTCACGCTGGGTGGCCTGGGCCCCTCCTGCCCTCCAGCCCTGCAGATGCCCGCCTGGCCTGGCCCTGACTGACGGCTTTTGGACCGAACTGTTAAGGGAGGGATGAGGTAGAGGAAGATTAGGGCACTTGCTGAACCTGTGTCTGATGCTAGAAGTTTTATTCTAGGCCACAGGTGCCTGTTTGCCTCATACTACTAGAAGAATCTTTTTTTGTCAATCTCCTGTAAGTGTGTGAGTGTGAGTCCTGGGAAATGACCACTTGCTCTACCCCACTGTCTAAGGAGGCCTTCGAAAGGATGCCCGGCCCCGGCGCTGGGAAGCTGTTACTCCGCGTGTATTGACCGCAGCTGGGTCGAGTCTCCTTCCCTTCCTCTGGCACGGTTTTGTCGGCTGGCCTCAACCAGCGACCCGCGCCGCACTGACTGAGGCTCTTTCCAGGTAGCTCGTCTTCTGCAGGAAACCCTTTGTGGTGTCAAATAAAATAAGAGAGAAAACGCCCCAGGATTGTAATTTGGAAGACCAGAGTTCAAGGTGCCGCCCTCGTTTCTGGCATATATAGAATCCCAGCTGCTCAAGGGCCTCAGCTCATATCATTAGAACTGAAGGCTGTTTCCAAATTCATTCAAGCGGCAGGCAGAGTGGCTGGTGTCTGGACTTTGTCATCGGGGGTCCTTGCCACATAGTTGCTGATAGATCTGACAGAGTGGGACATGTCCCAGCACCGGGCCTGGCACCCGGTAGGAACAGTCAGACATCATGGTTAACAGTGTTGGTTGGCCAGAATTCAAACTAACTCAGGCACTTACTAGCTGTGTGACCTTGGGCAAGTTACTTGATCTCTCTGAGCTCCCCATTCTTTTTCTATGGGTGGGGATAAAAGCAGAAGTGCCATGTCATAGGTTGATGTGGGAATTCAATAGGATTATATATGTAAAGTCCTTGTTAGTACAGTGCCTAGCATATAATAAATGCTCAATATTGCTTTTTCTGGAGCATATTAGAGTTGCCCACGTGAGAAGCAGCTCCAACACCATCAAGGTCTGCCGCTCAGATAAGATGATTGTGATTTTCAGGTTGGCTCTCCTAGTCGTGACCTCTGTTTTCTCCGTGCACACTGTTTTCACACACCTTGCATGGTGTGTCGCTCTGCAAGTGCAAATAAAGTAACAGCCCTCTTGGTGTTTGAGAGCCTTTGTAAAGACCAAAGTACTAGGCGAT
The DNA here is from genome assembly GCF_000956105.1 of Propithecus coquereli. NCBI lineage: Eukaryota > Metazoa > Chordata > Mammalia > Primates > Indriidae > Propithecus > Propithecus coquereli. The sequence goes on along the minus strand of NW_012135548.1, from coordinate 114,355 downwards.
CCCCTTTGTTCTCTTTTAACAGCTTATTGAAGAATGGCTGGCGCACGGTGATCTGGGGGTCTCAGCCCCCCAACTGCATTCTTATTTATCAAAGTCATTTTGGCTATTGTAGGTGCTTTGCCTTTTTTGATCTCACATGAATTTTGGGATCGTCCCGTCAATTTCTGCATAAAGCCTGCTGGGATTTTGATTGGGATTGTGTGGGATCGATAGATCAGTTGTGACTTCCTCTTTTCTGGGATTCTTTTTGAGGAAGAAACAAGCAAACTTGTCTGACAGGCAGGCGAGGGATTTGGAATTTGGGATTGTAAGGCCCCGTGACTCAGTTTACCTGCCTGGCTCCTTGTGGGGCTTCTAAGGTCCTCTCGATTACAAGTCGTGAATAAAAATAAAAACAGCTAGTGCCCTAAGCACTCTAGTGACGTGTCAGTTCACTTAATCCTCACCCGTTCTGCCTGCCAGGCGGGCACCGTTACTTACCCCCTCCCCGTAGATGCAGAGGCGGAGGAGCCACGGGTCAGTAAGCCGCCTGCAACCACCGCGGCCAGACAGAAGGACGTCACTGGAACCCTGCGCCACGTCGCCTGCCGACGGCTCACAGGCCGTGTCGGAGGCTCCACCATATGACGCACACCCATCTCCTGGTTTTGGGATGAAGAGGTATAAACACCCCAAAACAAACCCATACCCGTTAAGCAATCACTACCCATGTCCCTCTCCCCGCCCCCGGCAACCGCTAATCTGACTTCCGTTCCTGTGGATTTGCCCAGGCTCCATGTTGCATATAAATGGAATCCTACGAAACGTGAGCTTCCGTGTCTGGCTCCTTCATTCCCCGCGTTTTCCAGGTCCCTCCAAGTTGCAGCGGGTGTCAGAACTTCATCCTTTCCATGGCTGCGAACTTTCCATTGCGTGGCTGTGCCCAATTTCATGTACCCATTCGTAAGTCTACAGACGCTTGGGGTGGTTCCAAAAATGAATTTCTAATGTGAAATATCTGGCACCAGGTTGGGGGCTGGACCCTTGAGATGTCCCTTCCCTTGTGACTTGTCCTCCTGTCTCCCGAGGGGGCCCGGCCTCAACTGCAGGTCCCTGGCGGGGTTTGGACTCGGGTCGTCCTGACTTCTGGCCTCTGTGTGAGGTGACATCTGGCCTCCGTGTGAATATGGGAGTGGATGTTGCCGGTTGCTCTGGGAGTTGCAAGCAGAGGTGTTGACTAGTATTTGGAGGTTTTTAAGCTTGGTCTCAACCTCACCTTCATTAAATCAAAAAATGTGTTAGAAATCAGAGGTGAGCCTGGCAGGGTGGGGAGGGGGATGGCGCTTCCAGCGGTTACTCCACTGCCTGCTCCTGGCTGGAGGTGCCTGACTCACTGTCAGGCCGAGGGGTCTGCTTGCAGCCCTCCAAGGGCGGGGGTGCAAGGAGCAGACAATTCCGAGTGGCTCAATTCATTTCTGCCGACGCTGGGAGTTGTGAGTGATGAGAAATCTCTGCGAAGTTCACCCAATTCCGCTCTTAAGATTCAAGGACGTGAGAGTGGGAGGGAGGAAGGGGACAGGGACAGAGACCCCTCTGTGTCTGCGAGAGTTGGGGGCGATTTCTCCAAATCCAGTGCCTCAGGGCCCAGCCAGCCAGTGCCTCCTGGCCCACACTGCCTGGGAGCCAAGCCAGCCCCTCCCCACCCCCGGCCCTTCTTGCGCCCCCTCCTCCAGGAAGCCAGTCTCAATCCTTCCCCTCCACAGGGATGACTGAGTCCAGGCTGAGCTGAGACCTGCAGCAGGGAACCTGAGAGAGGTGCCATCGACCCTGTCATAACCATCTTTACTGCAGATTGTTCTGCTCACGTGTTTGATGACTCTGAAGGTACAATTGTGGGTCTTCACAGAGTCTGATTGGTGACCAGCGGGACTCCGGTACCTGGCGAGGTTGTTGCCGGCAGGGCCTTGCTTGCCCTGGGGCCTGGGCGGGGCCCTTTCTTGGGCCTTGCCGCCCCGGCCTTGTGCTCACCCAAGGGCTGTGGGTGCAGTTCACAAAGGAAGGGGCTGCTCTGGCCCCCAGGGCCTTGCACCCAAGTCCTCTAAGATCCACAAGTGGCCAGGACTGGAGCTCTGATTTTCACTTTCTTTGGAAGGAGAGAAGAGCTTCACTCTCGGTCACAGGGACTTCGTGCCTCCTCCGAGGCTCTGGTCCTTGTGTGGCCCCTGGGAGGGAGTAGCAGCTGGTTGACAGTCTGGGCTTTGGAGTTCAGGACCAGTTTGTGCTAGTGATGTGGTGTTGAGCAAGCTACTGCCCCTCTGTGACCTTCAGTGTCATCTTCTATATGATGGGGATAGTAGCATACCTCGAGGGACTCTGTGAGGAGCAAATGCATATCTAAGTGCAGTTCCCAGCACGGACCGCGGGCGTGGTGAGTGACGGATGAGTGGGCCGTTATAATTGTTTGAGAAACTCAGTTGTCAGGTGGGGTCACTCTGCTTCTCAGGATTTGGAGGAGATTGCCCCTCCCCACCTCCTGCTTCCTCCAAAGAGTGCCCAAAGCCGCAGGGGCTCGTGTTTCTTGCCTCGCTGGATCTTCCTGTTCCTCAATCCCTCCTCCAACCGTAGCTGGCGGCGGCTTAAGCGTGAAGAGCTCCCGTCACTGCCCCTGACACAGCCCCTGACACAGCGTCATTTTCAGAGCAGGGTTCTCGTCGTTTTCAGAGCAGGGTTCTGTCCTCACCACTGCTCAGGAGATGAGCATGTTTCTTACATCTCCACTTAGGGGAAACTGAGGTGCAGAGATGCGAACATTCACCGAGGAGGTGGTGGAGCCGGGCTGCCACCTGGCTTCTAGGGACTCTCCACTGTTGTGTTTTACTGCTGCTACAGACATCTGCGGAGTTTGCGGCCCAGTCCCTAACAGGCCACGGACTGGTACTGACCTGCGGCCCGGGGGTTGGAGACCGCAGACTTATAGGACAAAGGTGAAGGAATTCTAAGGTCCCGAATCAGTTGACTTCGAGTTAACCAAGAGAGAGGTGGTCCTGGGTGACCTGGCCTAATCAGGTGAGCCCTTAACAGGGAGGCCCTCCCTGGAGTCCAAGGTTCAAAGCTGGAGAGATTCTCCTGCTGCCTAGAAGGAGCCACCTGCCATGTCATGAGAAGTCAGGTGGCCGGGACCTGAGGGTGCCTGTGGGAGCTAGAGTGACAGGGCCCCAGTCCTACAACTGCCAGGAACTGGATCCTGCCAACAACTGAATGGGGCTGGGAGGCCCCTGAGCTCCAGGTGAGAACGCAGTGACATCCCCTTTGCAGCCCGAGACCCCGCGCAGGAGTGTCCCCCCGAACCCCCACTCTGCCTCGCCCTGGCGCCTGGCCCACCATGCGCTGAGACAGGGCATGGCTGTCGTTTGAAGCCACTAAATTTGCATTCATTTTCCTGCAGCAATAGAAAACTAATAAAGTGATATAAATTATGCTGTCTCATTTAGAAGGTAAAAGTAGCTATCGTCAGTTTAGGTTTTAGATAATATCTTTTCTCTGCTTTTCAGATTTTAAAGTCTGATTCTTAAAGGACTGAAACCCACGTTCCCAAGTCCTAGCTCTGGGCTCTTCCAGGCTTCCCAGGACCTGTCCCTGTCATCTGCGCACCTTGTAGCTTCAAAGACTTTTGAAGGGTTCTGAGGGAGCGAAAGATCAAACCCCTGTTCACGTCCCTTCCAGGTGGATCGTGAGCGATTCACGAGTTCAGGTTCCGTTCCCCTCTCAGTCGGCCGGCTAAGTGGGCCACTTTTCAAAAAAAATTTTTTAAATTGAAAAATCCTAATTGTGTGTATTTATGGTGTATAAGGTGATATTTTGATCTATGTAAGCATGATAAAAACATTCACTCAAGCTAGTTAACATATATTAACATATCACTTCACCAACTTATTATTTTTTTTTTTTTTTGAGACAGAGTCTCACTGTGTTGCCCGGGCTAGAGTGCCGTGGCGTCAGCCTAGCTCACAGCAACCTCAAACTCCTGGACTCAAGCAATCCTCCTGCCTCAGCCTCCCGAGTAGCTGGGACTACAGGTATGCGCCACCATGCCCGGCTAATTTTTTCTACATATTTTTAGTTGTCCGATTAATTTCTTTCTATTTTTAGTAGAGACGGGGTCTCGCTCTTGCTCAGGCTGGTTTCGAACTCCTGAGCTCAAACAATCCACCCGCCTCGGCCTCCCAGAGTGTTAGGATTACAGGTGTGAGCCACCGCGCCCGGCCCACCAACTTATTTTTTGTGTTGAGAACAAATCTATTCTTTCGGCAATTTTGAAACATACCATCACCCCTCATTTTACTGTGTTTCATTTTGTTGTGCGTTGCAGACGCTGTTTCTACCAGGTGAAGGTTTGTGTTCACCCTGCATCAGGCAGGTCTGCCAGCAGGATTTTTCCAACAGCGCATGCTCACTTCGTGTGTCTGTGTCATATTTTGATAATTCTTGCAATAGTTCAGATTTTATTATTATTATATCTGTTATGGGGATGTGTGATCAGTGATCTTTGATGCTGCTATTGTAATTGTTTCGGGGCGCCACGAGCCACGCTTAAGTGAGACTATAACCTTCATCGATAGGTGTTGCGTGTTCTGACTGCGCCCCTGACTCTGTCACTCCCAGTCTCTCTCCCTGTCCTGGGGCCTCCCTATTCCCTGAGACACAACAATATTGAAATCAGGCCAATCAATAACCTTCCAATGGCCTTTAAGTGTTCGAATGAAGAGTCAAATAAGTCTCTCACTTTAAACCAAAAGCTAGAACCAGTTAAGCTCAGTGAGGAAGACAGGTCAAAAGCCAGGTTAGGCCGAAAGCCAGGCCTCTTGTGCCAAGCAGTTAGCCAAGTTGTGAATGCAAAGGAAAGTTCTTGAAGGAAATTAAAAGTGCTGCTCTCGTGAACACACGATGTTAAGAAAGCAAACAGCCTTGATGCTGATAGGGAGAAAGTTTTAATGGTCTGGATAGAAGATCAAACCAGCTATAATATTCCCTAAAGCCAACACTTAATCCAGATCAAAGCCCTAACACTATTCAGTTCTATGAAGGCTGAGAGAGGGGAGGAAGCTGCGGAGGAAAAGTCTGAAGCTAGAGGAGGTTGGCCGATGGGGTTTAAGGAAAGAAGATGTCTCCATAACACAAAAGCGCAAGGTGAAGCCGCAGGCGCTGATGTAGAAGCTACGGCAAGGCATCCAGAAGATCCAACTAAGGCAGTTGATGAAGGTGCCCACACTAAACAGCAGATTTTCAATGCAGATGAAACAGCCTTTACCGGAGAAGATGCCATCTAGGACTTTCATAGCTAGAGAGGAGAAGTCAATGCCTGGCTCGAAAGCTTCAAAGGACAGGCTGTGACTCTCTTCTTAGGGGCTAGTGCAGCTGGTGACTTTAAGTTAGCTAATGAGCCAATGCTCATTAACTATTTCAAAACTCCTAGAGCCCTTAAGAATTATGCTGATCTACTCTGGCTGTGCCCCAGCAACTGGAACAACAAAGCCTGGATGACAGCACATCAGTTCACAGCATGCTTTACTGAATACTCTAACGCCACTGTCGAGCCCTGGTGCTCAGAGAGAAAGATTCCTTTTGAAACATCACTGCTTACTGACAATGCATCTAGTCACCCAGGAGCTCTGGTGGAGCTGTACGCGGGGATGAACGCTGTTTCCATGCCGTGAACACAGCGTCCTCTGCAGCCTGTGGATCAAGGAGTCGTTTCAACTGTCAAACCTTATTATTTAAAAAATGCACTTCATAAGGCTGTCGCTGGCGCAGACAGTGATTCCTCTGATGGATCTGGGCAAAGTCAACTGAAAGCCTTGCGGAAAGGACTCACCGTTCTGATGCCATTGAGAACATTCGTGATTTGTGAGAGGAGGGAAAAATATCAACATTAACAAGAGTCTGGAAGAAGTTGATTCCAGCCCTGACAGATGGTTTTGAGGGATGCTGATAAAACCCAAATGGATGAGGAGTTGCTTCTTACGGAGGAGCAAAGAAAGTGGTGTCCTGACATGGAATCTACTCCTGGCAAAGGCGCTGTGAACGTGGTTGAAATGACAACAGAGGCTTTAGGGTATTTCATAAACTGAGTTGATAAGGCAGTGGCAGGGTTTTTGAGAGAATTGTCTCCAAGTTTGAAAGAAGTTCTACTGTGGGTCAAATGCTACCACACAGCATAACACGCTACAGAGAAACCTTTTGTGAAAGGAAGTCGATCAACGCGGCAAACTTCATTATTGTCTTATTTGGAGAAATTGCCACGGCCACTGCAGCCTTTTGCAACCAGCACCCTGATGAGTCAGCAGCGGCCACCATCGAGGCAGGACCCTCCCCTGGCAAAAAGAATATGACTTGCTGAAGGCTCAGATGATCCTCAGCATTTTTTAGCAATAAAATATTTTGAATTAAGGTATGTACATTGTCTTTTCTGACATAATGCTATTGCACACTTAATAGACTACAGCATAGTGTGGACATAACTTTTGTATGCACTGGGAAACCAAAGGATTTATGTGAGCACGTGAGCACCTTTAGTGGGACATTTGCTTTACTGCAGTAGTCTGGAACAAAGCCCACGGCATCTTCAAGCTCTGCCTGCGCAGCATGTTATTATTAACGGCGGTCGCCACGCAGGGCAATAGATCACTACAACGTATTCCCCGAGTTTAGCTGAAACTGTGTGTCCTTTGATCAACATCTTCCCTTTCTCCCCAGCCTCTGATAACTACCTTTATTTTTTTTTTTCCTTGAGATTGCCTTTTTTAGACTCCACATACGCGTGAGATCATACGGGTTTTGTCTCTCCGTGCCTGGCTTATTTCACTTGGCGTAATGTCTTCTGGTTCCATGCGTGTTGTCAGAAACGACGGAACTTCCTGCTTTGTAAAGGCCGAGTAGTATTCCATCGTGTGTGCGCCCACCTTTCCTATATCCGTTCATCTCGTGCTGGACACGGAGGTTGCTCCCGCATCCCGGCGATGGTGATAGTGCCGCGGTGAACACGGGGTGCAGGTGTCTCCGTAACACAACGATCTCCATCCCTTTGGATACGTACCCAGGAGTAGGATTGTTGCACCCCATGGCAATTCTGTTTCTAGTGTTTTGAGGACCCTCCATGCCATTTTCCAACGTGGCTTTACTGATCGTCATCCCCACCGACAGTGCGCGGGTTCCTTTCTCCACATCTTCCCCGACACTCGTTATCAGTTGTCTTTTTTATAAGAACCGTTCCAACAGGGGTGAGGGGATCTCTCCCGGTGGTTTTAATTTGCGTTTCCCTGATGACTAGCGATGCTGAGCATTTTTCGTACATCTGTTGGCCGCTGGCATCTCTTCAGGGGCTCAGCATGGTGGCAGCAGCGTCTCTGGGAACGCAGGGCCGGTGCGGCAGCCTCTGTCTCTCTGCTTCTTTCTGTCCCTCCTCTTCATTCTTCCCTGTCTTTGTGGTCCAGGTGTCTCCATCCAGGTGGCCTCCATGGCCCCTGAGCTTCCAGGTCACAGAGCAGCCCCTTGGAGAGTCAGCTTCTCCTGGCTGCAGCTCCACGTCCCCAGGAGAGATCTGACTGGTGCGGGTGGGGCCAGTGTGCGCTCCTGGTCACCAGCTGCTCGTGGTGGGTTGCGGGTGGGATCTCGCGGAACAAGCAGCGCTGCCCAGGCCTACTCCTGTGGACGGGGTTGGGGAGAACCTCCCAGAGCAGGGTGACCATTGGCTTGCGGGCTCCGGTATCAGCAGAACGGCATTTGCAGGATTCTCAGTCGCAGCTGGCTGTCCAAGGTGTGAGGGTCGGGGGGCCCTGCACAGTTGGCTTGCCCGGCTATCCACTCAAGAAGTGTCCTGCCTCCACGCCGACCCCTGCAGAACTGGTAAACCCACTGTGCCAACTAACTGGTTGAGACATCTGAAGCTGTGTGAGGGGTTGGACTACCTGAGGTGGCCCAGGCCACAGCTGTCCGGGGATCTGACTTCAGTGCACCTGCGGGGCCTGGGGCAGCACCGGTTCATCAAAACGTGTGTCCGTATGAAAACGCAGCCACCACGAGGGTGCAGTGAGACCTTCCTCCCTGGAGAGCCTGGCGGTTGGCCCATGGCCAGTCCTCCCCGATCCAGTTGCTTTTCTCCTGCTGGTCAGTGAGACAGGACTCGCCCCACCTGCTGGGTAGACCCTGACCCTCGGAAAAGCACCAGTGGCGAGATCCAGTCTGTTTACACGGCAGCGCCACTGCGATGAGGTGCGTCTAGCCTCACTAAGTGGGTTCTTTTAAGAGTAAAGCTGTCAACGATCGGATACAAAATCCTCATGCCACACGAGCGACTCTATTAAGGGCCCTCAGTTGCAGCCAGACCGAGGGATTTCGAAATGAAATGATGACTCAACGGAAAACGCATTCGACAAGTTGCTGAAAGTAAAAAATAAGCCTTGGTCTGGGAAATGACAAAGACCTCAAACAGACGTTGTCAGGATACAATAAAGCCGAGATGGATCACGTCGGAGGGGAAACTCGGGTGCGCGTTCCTGGCGCAGTGAGCGAGGCGGCCGTGGGGCCATCCATCTCCGTTCCCAGTTCCCGCAGACGGAGCATGACAAATGGCCGGGGAGGCAATGAGTAAACATCACATCCTTCATTTTGTGAGCACAGGCCCCGGGCTCACCTTGCCGCAGACCCGAATGAAGACAGGTTACCTGGCGGGGGAGGGGCAGGCGCACTCACCTTTAGCTCCTCTGTGCAGCCCCACCAGTTTCTGGGAGAAATGGCAAGACAGTGCTCAGGGGCTGAGCGGCGGACTCGTATTTATTAGCAGTGGCACGATCGTGCCTCTTCGTCTGCTGCAGCGGACCCTCCCGACAGCACCTGCTGTCCCAGCTCGCGCGTCCCTGCACGGGGTGCACGCCGAGCCGCTGCTGTTTCCGCCCCTGTCCCCTCACTGCGCTTCAAGCCTCTCCCAGGCAGAAAACAGATTTGATCTCCAGCACTAGTGCCTGGCACAGCACCTGGCACATAGTAAGTGCTTAAGAAATGATTGTTTAATAAAGGAGGTGACACCAGGAGAGACAGAAGACGTTGCCCATCCAGGCTCTGGGATACGTATCTGTGTGTGTGTGTATCTCTGTGTGTGTGTGTATCTGTGTGTGTGTGTATCTCTGTGTGTGTGTCTGTGTGTGTATCTGTGTGTGTGTGTGTGTCTGTGTGTGTGTGTGTATCTGTGTGTGTGTGTGTCTGTGTGTGTGTATCTGTGTGTGTGTGTATCTCTGTGTGTGTGTGTGTATCTGTGTGTGTGTGTGTGTGTGTGTCTGTGTGTGTGTGTGTGTCTGTGTGTGTGTGTAGTAAAATACACACAATGAAATTCACCATTCTAACCGTATTACGGTGCACAGGTCAGTGGCAGTGAGCACACTCACTGTTGTGCAACCGTCACACGGTCCGTCTCTAGAACTTTCCTCATCTTCCCAAATGGAAACTCCACATCCACTGAATGCCAACTCCCCATCCTGTCCCCAGCCCCTGGGAACCTCTAATCTACTTTCTGTCTCTGTGATTTTGACTCCTCTAGGGACCCTGTATAGGACAGTATTTGCTGTTTCGTGACCGGCTTATTCCACTTCGCACAATGTCCGCAGGCTCATCCACGCCACAGCGTGTGTCGGGAGTCCCTGCCTTTATAAGGCGGGATGATACCCCACTGCGTGTTGAAACGCATCTTTTGAGCTGCTGGAATGGGCTGAGGAGGGGAAGGTGATTGAGCGCGGCAGTGTCTGAGCGGCTGGGGGCACTGGATTTGGGTTGGGTTCCGGTCTGGCTGTTCCTCTTGCCCTCGGCAGCCTGGGGGACTGTCTGAGCCCTGAGCGATGTGCGGAGGCCTCACGCCTCGTGGGGCCGCAGTGACGCTCCGACACGCTGGGCAGGAGATGCTAACGGGGGCTTTTGTGCATGCAGGGACGGAAGGCTGGGGTCAGGGTGGACTTTGCTCATTCAGAGTGGAGGCAACAGAGAACCGAGTTGCCGTGAAGTGGGGACCTGACCCCCATTTCCAGCTCAAACTGGGGACCCCGGGCTTTCCCAGCAGCAGGTCCTGCGCCCCCATCCCCGTGACGGTCCAGGGACTGCCTGTTCTCCGTCAGTGGCCAGAGAGGGGCAACGCTGAGTGACGGGGCACTGGGCTAAATGAAAACCAACGAGCTGCCCGCGAAGGCCCCGATCCCATTACGCGCACCGCAGTGCTCGCATCCTCGTCTCCTCTGTCCCTTTTAGGTTGGGCCTGTCCACAGCCATTAGAGCCGCTTGGTCATGAATCTGTCACTTGGCTGGAACCGGGCTCCATTCTGAGCAGACTGAATTTGTCTCTGCATTTGTGCGAGTTATTTATTTATTTATTTTTTTAAGTAATCGCCCGTTTTGCCCGCATTCTTCTTGTCTGTGTTGTGAATGTTCTTATTTAAAGTGAAACCGGGGAGCTATTGTTAGCCCAGGGATAGATCAAGGGACCATACAAATGTGTCAAAATGTGCCATGACAAATCTAGGTTATTTTCCTGCAAAGACATTTTGCAGGCCCGGATTGAAAGTCAAACAGAGCTTCAAAGTGTGCAATGTTCAAAGTGTTCCCGTGGGCTTTGATGAAAGGCGGTGCATCCATCCGATCCGACGGCGGCCTTGAGGCAGGTGACAGGGGCTCGCATGCAAATGGGCCCCTGTGGAGTCCAGGCTGCTTCCCTGGGGAGGGCGAGGGCTGCTTTGGGGACAGCCCAGTAGGCAGAAACGAAGCAGGTCTGCTTTGACACGTCAGGGCCAATCGCAGTGACCGGGTGGCCCAGGACACAGAGTGGCTGTGCTCTAGGCCTGCTCTGTGGCTGTGCCTCTCTCTCACCGTGGGCAAAAACCATTCCTTCCCGGGTCTCAGTTCCCATCTGTGAAATGGGAGGGCTGTGCTGCGTGGGCACGAGAATCCTGCCGGCCCCAGTCTCCTGTGCGTGGAGGGTGACGCTCCCTGGGCTTGTGAGGTGCGGGAGGCCCCATTGGGCCTGCTCTCCAGCCCAGATGTGCATTTCCAGCCTGCCTATCCCTGCCAGGAAATGTGGGCTCCAGCGGGAGACTTGGCCTCTGAGGCGTCCGGGGAAGGACTGGGGTTCCCTGGATGCTTCTCTCCCTGTAGGGGTCCTGGGCTCGGGGCTGCATGCTGGGTCTGGCTCCTTTTATATGGTTGTAAAAAATATATATTTTGAGTCATTCTGTGTTTAAATTTTTAAAAATAATTTGCCAGCTTTTAAAGAAAATTAAGTCAAAGTCTATCTTTCTTTTGAAAAACAGGAAGATCTGGACATACTAGGCCGACATTCCCCCATGGTCTTAATCACCTGGACCGAGGACACAGCCGACCCTTTTAAACAGGACAGGTGCTGTTTACCACACTTGCCGCCACTCCCTACAGCCTCCCTGACCCAAGCCCACTTGCCCGTTGCTGTTTGTCCCTAACCCTCACTAGTTATTCGTGTTGCCTGCTGGCTCCTTGGGAGTTTGAGATTCAGCCCTGGGAGGTGGAGTGGGGCCAAGGCCAGTTATCCTAGAGCCCATGGCTTGGGTCTAGGGTCTGGTTCTGCTGCCAGCGGCCATCGGCCTGAGGGCACGTCACTTAAGCTTTCGGAATCCCGGGTCTTCATGTGTACGTGGCCACAATGCTCTCAACCTCAGAGAGTCACGGCGGGCACTGGCGAGGTGATATTTCACTGTAGAGCTTAGTCTACTGCCTGCTGCCTGGTAACAGTAATATTAGTATATATTAATATTATAAGGTAGCAATATAATACGTGCGATAACAATGTAACGTGCAATAATTGCAACAACAGCAGCGTGTGCAGTGTTTCCCAAGGCAGGCGCCGTCCTGAGTGTCCGACAGACATTACCCTATCTAATCCTTACAACAGCCCCTGTGATGCAGGTTCCCCTATTAGCATCATCTCCCCACTTTGCAGGTGAGGAAACTGAGGTGCAGAGAGGTGAAGACGCCAGACTGTCATCCCTGGGAAGTGGCAGAGCTGGGATTTGAATGCAGGTTGTCTGGCTTCCAGCCCTGTGCCCTCCGTACGGCCAACATTGAGTGTAGATCCGAGGCGTGAGGCTGTCTCCGGCGGGAAGCCAAGCCCAGGCTTCCTGCAGCTCCAGTGGGTCTTGGGTCTTGGTCCTCCTGGGCGAAGCTGCATGAGCCGGTGATGGGAGGGGCAGGTGCGTAAAGCAGGGGGGCTGGGGACGCCGAGGTGACTTCATCTTCTGCGGAAGCCCAGGCTCTGTCCCCACTGCCCCCCTCGCAGGGCCGTCTGGCCTTGTTCCAGCCGGGCCCTGCAGCCCCTGACAGCATCCTCAGTGACTGCACACGCAGGCCATCGCTCCTGTCTGCGGGAACCTCCCGCGCCGGCACAGGAGCAGGAGCCTTGCATTTCCAGCCTGCTTTTGCAGCTTCATGTCAGAGCTCCTCCTGCCAGGAACAAAGTGACAGCAGAGCACTGCGAGCCAGTTAATCCTGTTAGACAATTCACAGATCTGACGCCAGACATACTTTTTGAAACCTGAGGGTGCGTGCTGCGAGTCAAGCGAGAGCCTCACGTCGCTTTCAGAGGCTTGCTGCCCCCCAGGGCTGAAGGGCCGCGAGATAGCCGGGCAGGCGGCGGAGTTTTCGTGCAACTGCACTGGTTGGATTCCCGCTCGTGGCCAGCGAGCACTTCCCCCTTCCCCGCTGGAGTGCGGAAGAGCCGGCACATGAAACGAGGGGTTGCCTCTCGCCTCCCAGCCGGGCAGCACGGAGACGGCCCGGCACACTGTGTCACTCACCCAGCAGGGCCAGCTCGACACAAGCAGTCTGGGCCGGGTCTCTGACTGCCAGGGGCAGTGTGTCCCTGTGCTTAGATAGTCAGCCAAGTGGACCTGGTCCTTCTCTGCCACTCGAAAGTGCAGAGGCCTTGGGCCAGGGCCTCACAGTGCTTGCCTCAGTTTCTCTGTCTGTTGAATGGGGTGGTAGTTGAGCTGATCTCCCGGGGAGGCTCGGAGGCTTGGAGAGTGCCAGGTGTCCCCAAGCAAAAGGCATTGAGCCTCAGAGCTCGGGGGTCCCTGTGCCCTACAGGGAAGTGTGGCAGCAGCAGAAGATGCCACATTCACCATCAGACAGAACAGGTTCTTAACTTGGAGGAGTGGGGTTCATGGACCCCTTGTGGGCTGCTTCTCAGACAGAGACGTGACATGCTGAATTTCCAGGGTGTGCATGTGTCTAGCCTCATGCGGGCTGAGAGCCCCCAGGATGTGCTGGAGATTTTGGAGATCTTTTGAATGCCCAGGGAGACGTCCCAGTGCCCCTGGCCCCTATGTCTCTCTGCCTGGCTCCCCAGGGCCTGTACTGAGTGGCCCTTTCTGTCCTCCAGGGGGGCCCCTGGCTTGGTGGGTCCACACCCCGTCCCTCCTGGCAGCCTTCCCCTCCTGTTCCTTTCTCTTCTGCACAGACAGAACTGCTAAATGCCCATCCCCACGGGATGGCTTGTGGGCTTCCCTGTGCAGCAGGCAGTAAGGGGCCAGGGCAGGGGCTCTGGAGCCAGAGGGCCTGGGGCTGAATCCCAGCCTCATTGTGAGGAAGGTTAGATGGGCTCCTGCATTTGAAGCCACTTCACTGTTTGTGAGCGTCTGGTGTGATGGATGCTAGCGGCTATAGCATCTCCCCCTTTTGCAGAGGCTAAAGGCAAGGTTCAGGGAGTCACGTCCGTGCAAGCGTGCACAGGGAACAGACTTCTGATTCCCAGGGAGCTGCTGGGGCTGTGGTCCCCAGGGCCAGCGGAGTTTCTTGTGGAAAAGTCTCTTCTTGGCGGAGAGATCTGGGTTCCTTCTGTGACGTCCCTGCTGGGCTCAGTACAGCTCCCTGTTCCTCCCCATCCACTGGCCGTCCCTTGGGCAGGACCCTCAGCCTGAGCCTCGGATGAGGTTCTCCCAGGAGTTCTCTGGTCCCAGCTCCTCTGTGCCCGGGCTTTGACGCCGTTTCCAGGCAGGGCTGATGAGGAGCTAGGACTGTGCTGTCCACGGGAAGTGCCCAGCGTCCTGTTGCCACAGGCAGCGAGAACGCAGGCCTGAGGGCCCTCTGCCCATCAGGCATCTGCGGCCCTGGCCGTGCCAACCAGCCCCGACCACCCAGAAGCAACCAAGTCCCGATTCTCATCTCCAGGTGGTAAAGTCTGAGCAATTCGGGGAAGATCAGAGGCTGCTGCATTTGTTCCTTGGCCTGGGAGAGATCAAAGTCAAGGCTGGCAAAGGTGATCTCATCTCCAAAAAAGTCCTTTCAAAAATCAGGGTGCAGCTTGGTCAGTCAGAGTGAGGTGAGAGGAGGGCTGGTGACTGGTCCTGGGGGAGCCTGCTCTCATCTGTGTCCATCCAACCTGGGGCTGTCCCCAGGCATGGCCAGGGTAGAGCAGGTGAGGACGCCCACCCGTGGGGAGCAGGAGGGCAGGTGGCCGTGCTGGGCCAGGGAGCCACCCTAGTAGCTTGTTGGTCACGTGCACAGAAGAGAGGAGGTGACGTTGGGGAAGGGGATGAGGGAGGGGATGAGAGGAGAGGGCAGCTTTGGCAGGGCTGGAGAAGCAGGGCGGAGGCTGTCCCCGGCCTCCGTGGTCACAGTGGTGGTGAGGGAAGACCTGTTGCGCAGGGCCTGGCACGGTGTCTGCACACAGCAGACGTTCACACCCTGCCCTCTTCATCTCTGTGTAATAACAAAAGAGCAACCGACATTTGCTGAGTATTTAGGAGGTGGCACTGCAGTGGAAACTGATTCTTTCCTCTCTGCCCAGAATATATCATGTGATCTAGGCTGGCCAATCCCAGAGCTCTGTCTCTCAGCCATGGTGGTTGGCTCAGGGGTGGGCACGTGACCCAGGGAGGGCCAATCAGATTCTCTCCTGAGAGTTTTTCTGGAGTAATTGGGAAAGAGGGCCTGTTCTGTCTCTGTCTCTCAGTCTCCTGGTCTGATGTGGCCATTCTGGCTGCCACATGGGGAGAGTCTGACTGAGAATGAAGCCAACACTGAGGAAGGGGGGGTTGAGAGAGAGAGAGAGAGGGAGCGAGGGAGGGATAGGCATGTGCACGTGCACACACAGACATGCACGCATATCCTCTGGGACCTTTGAGCCCAGCCCCACCCCTTGCATGTCCCAACCATGGGAGCCAGTGCACCCCTCTTGGGCCTAGTCTATTTGTGCAGGTTTCAGTTCTTGTTCCAGGCACTGTGCTAAGCACACTGTGTGCATATCATGAACTCTGATGCTCACAGTGACCTTGTGTGGTAGAGATTCTTATTATTTCTGCTTTCACATGAGAAGACGGAGCCTGGGAGGTTACAGAACCTGCCGAGGAGGGTGATTCCTGTGGCTGGGGAGCCTCAGAGCAGGGCTACAGCCCCAGCATTCCCACTCAGTGCCCACAGCACCCAGCACCATGGAGCACTGCCTGCCAGGCCCAGCAAGCCGGCTGTGCGTCACGGGCATTAAATTAGTATCTGTGAGTTAAACTTCCCGGCTGTTTGGAGTTGAGCTCTACTCCTCTCACTTCCTTGAAACTTTTGTCTTTGCATTGGGTGTGGCTGAATCCTTTGTCTCTGAGTCCTAGGAGGTGTGGGGGTTCTCACATGGCTTTGGATGCTGAACACCTTGGCTGTGGTATGTGTGGGGTGGGCATAAACTCCCTGGACATTTCATAGCTGGGCCCTGGTGCTTCAGCAATATTGCCTCTCTGGGCATTTAAACACATTCCCAGGATGATTTCCATGACCCTGTTGAGAGTTTGAAATGGGTTGACCCATCATAAAATTAGTTCAGACAGAAGACATTTTGTGTAGAGCTTTAGACTTGCCCTTTAGAAGAGATTTTCTTGTTTGAGGGGAACAGAGACAGTCTTGGAACATCCAGGTCAGCCTGTTCTTTGGGAAATTTTTACAAAGGCCGGGAGCATGTACTGAAGAAAGCAACCAAGTCCTGATTCTTATCTCCATGTGGTAAAGTCTGAGTAATTTGGGGAAGATCAGAGGCTGCTGTATTTGTTCCTTGGCCGGGGAGAGATCAAAGCCAAGGTTGGCAAAGGTGATCTCATCTTCAAAAAAGTCCTTTGAAAAATCAGGGTGCAGCTTGGTCAGTCAGAGGGAGGCAGGTGGAGGGCTGACTACCGGTCCTGGGGGAGCCTGCTTCCCTCTGTGTCCATACAACCCAGGCCTCCTCCTCTTCACCTTGCTGTGGGGCCTAGGGAAGGCCCAGGAGATGGAGCTGGCCCCACAGACTGTGGCCAGGGCAGGGGGTCGTGGGCAGGATGGCTCTCTCACTGCTGATGCCAAGGCCTTGTTCCTTCACCTGCCTCTCCTTTCTCCAAGCCCTGTCTTTCCACCCCTGAGAATGCTCAACTGTCCTTGTGCCTGGGGCTGCAGGGAGCTTCCCTGGGGATGAGTCCCTGTCTCCTGGCCCTTCTGCCATCCATTTTGCCTGCCGGGTGTGGTGAGTTAATGGCCCCAGTGTTTGCTGTTCTGGGTGAGCAACCATGGGCCACGGTTTCCAGAGAGGATCAGACAGTTCCGGCCATCCCCATCTCAGGTTGGGCTCCCTGTAACCAGCTCCATAAGTGAGAAAATGCTTTCTTAATAGGTTTTATTTTACTTCCCTTATGTTTCAAATGAGTTTTTAGTGTTCACATTGTGGCTAGAACTGGCTGCTGTAAGTGGCCTTGAATTGGTGGCACCATAGACAGTGGGTTTTGTCTCAGCACCAGTAACTTAGCAACTGCAGTTTCAAAGTCGGCAGAAAACAGAGACAGAGCTCAGCAGACCATAAGATTTGTGACCAAATGTTGTGACTTTCTGTTGCATGGGAGCATCCTTTCGAGTGTCTTTCCCAGAACTGGCGGAGCCTCCTTGTAGCCGGGAGATAACTACGAAGCCTCGCACCACCTGTGTGTCCAGAGAAGCTGAGATGAGCAGCACCCACTGCAGATCCCGCCGAAGACCCGCCAAGCAGCCCATTCCCGCATCCCACCTGCACACAGGCTGAAAGAATGATCAGTATTAACCCCTGGCTGATTGTACCACTAGAATCCCCACCTTGGGAGGGACTTACCCACCATTTTTTGATCATGCAATGGATTAATATGTACTAGCATGATTTCTCACTGCACTTGCGTGCCTCACACTGCACCCCAACACGTAATGATGCTCACTCCCCTCATGCATCATTCATTTCACCTTCAGAAAAACCCCTGATCCTGTTGGTTGCGGAGGTGGCTTTCAGGCAGTCCATTCCTCCCCACTCCTCTGCAATAATACTTTCTTCCTGGACAATCTTCATTGTCCCAGTAACTGGCTTTCTGTGCGGCCAAGCAACAGCACCTGTGGGCTCGTTAACAATCCCAGGACATGTCCAAGGGAACCAGGGTGTGAGACGGGGCCCTGAAGGACACAGTAAAGTGTACCATGAGTTGAGACCACGAGGGCCCAGTCCCTCTGGGGACCACCTCGTGTGGTGCAGAACTGTACCCTGGGGGCCCTGGGACCGTGTGGAGTGCGGACTCTGGTCCAGCAGGTCTGAGTGGCCTGAGTTCTGCATTTCTAGCAAGGCCTGTGACAACGCAGATGCTACTGTCCCCTGGTCCATGTGCGTGGACTATAGCATATCTCAGAGTCACCCGGCTGCTGGGGCTGGAGTGGTGCCCCCAAAAGACATACTGATGTCCTCACCCCCAGTAACTGGGAATGTGACCTCCTTGGAACCAGGGCCTTTGCAGATGTGATCAAGGTAAGATGAGGTCACACTGGGCTAGGGTGGGCCCTGATCCAGTGACTGGTGTCCTCTTAAGAGAAGAGACCCAGGCGCCAGGGAAGATGTGTGAAGATGGAGGCAGAGACACGAGGAGCTGGAAGAGGCAGGAACGATCCTCCCCAGAGCAGAGGGAGCCTGGGCTGCCCACACTCCTGGCCTCCAGGACTGTGGCGAAGCAGGTTTCTGTCGTATTCAGCCACCCAGTTTGTGCTACTTTGTTACGGCAGCCCCAGGGAATGACACACAGTCAAGGGATGGAGGAGCTGGTCCCAGGGGCACTTCTAGCCTGACCAGAGGCAGCCAGAGAAAGCCCCGGGCAGAGGTGGCAGGTGCAGGCAGGTGAGAGCCGTCGGGTGGCTGAGGGGGGGTCAGTGGGCCCTGCAAGCCTCCACCCCCTCTGGAGGGTGAGGGGTTTGCTGCCCTGGGTGGGAGGCAGCCCACCCTCCGCTCTGCACATGCCCACCCCTCCATGGCTACCCTGGGGAGGGTGGGGCCATCCCAGGGTTGGGTTGGGGGGTGGGGGGATTTGGACCAAAGGCCCCAGGCTGGACTTGTGCCTGCATTGCTGACTTGCATCTCTGAGCCTCAGTTTCCCTGCAGTGCACAAGTGCAATGACACAGCCTGTGAGATTCAGGGTCAGAGACGATGATGATGCATGTCCTTGCCATGACAGGGCCCATCAGGAGGAGGGGGCTCCGTGAGTAGAATGGAAGATGAAGTGGGGGCCTCACCCCCTGAAAGGGCAGTGGAGCAGAGCCTCCTGCTGACTGCTGAGTTCCCAGCCCGGCGCTTTGGGGAAGGTGAGCGCCAGGGGCGGGCTGGCGGTCCACAGGCCACAGGGACTGCCGAGTCTTCCAGGGACGCCCCCGTTACCTCCTGGCCCATGGAGACTCTCTTCTTCCTCCAGCTTCCCGCCCCGCTGCCATTTCAGCCCCAGACTTGTGGAAGTGCCTTCGAGAGGCAGATGTTTGCAAGTCTGCCTGCGCTATTGATTTATGCCTTAGCGAGCCTTGCCTTTGCGATGATTAATATTTGATTTACACCCTGAGTTTGTCCTGTTTCTGATCTCTTTCTGACTCATTAAATCTTCTTTAATGGAGTCTCCAACTCTCTCCTTTGGAACTTATCCTCCAGAGGCAGCTCCTGGTTCCCCCGTTGGCTTCTGACCCATTTATTTGCCTTTTGAAAAAGCAAAAACACATTTGGCTGGAACTGGCCCTCGAGACCGCTGCCAGGAGGGGTGCGGCCTGTTAAATGGCACAGCTGCCGGCTGCCCTGGGAGCTTCCTCCTCTAACTGAATTTATTTTGCCGAGAGGGTCAGGCCCCGCTGCCCGAGGACTGAGGCCTGGGTGACTTCTGGAGCTGCAGGGAGGGGGCGGCTTTTCGCCTGCAGATGGCTGCTCCTGGGGTGGGGGTGGGGGTCAAGGCCAGGTCAGGGATCTTGGGCCCTTGGGCCGGCAGGGGTCTCGCTGAGCATCTGAGCCCACAGCCGGCCCCCTGTCCTGGGCAGGAGCATGGTTAGGAGTGTGGGCTCCTGTGACGAGACTGGCGATGGTGACAGAGCTCACTCTTGGTGACCCACGAGCGTTCGCTGGATTCTTCGCCAAGTGCCTTACATTCGTTTGCACATCCGACCTTGCAACATTCCTGGGAGGGGGAGCCCCATTTTACAGATGGGAAAACGAGTCCAGGCGCCTCAGCAGTTCAGGGGCAGGGCTGGGGCTCCAAAGAGCGCTCTCGTCTCTGCCTCCGAGGGGGGACGGCCAGGGTGCTGTGAACCATCTTGGTGCGTGGGACGCCTGCCACAGCTCTCGCCCCCAGCGGCTGCAGGGCCAGGGTGGAGGAGCCCTGCCGAGACGACCTGCCTTGACTGGGTGGCTCGTCTACAGGCCGCTGGCCCCGCTCGAGGTCTCCAGGTGGCGCTAGATTTGTTAATTATGGAAGTCTGAAAAGGGCCAAGTATTTATTGGGTTCATCTGTGGAAGTCAGCGGGTTTGCTGACAGAGAGAGACGAGGGCTCTTGCTGTGAACACGACGAGCCCCCTGCCTGTGTTGGGCGCAGGAATGATGCGGTCCAGCCGCAAAGCCCACAGATTGGACTATCCGTCTGCAGGAAACGTCCAGAACAGGCAAGGCTGTAATGACAGCGGGTGCATTAGCAGCTGCCTGGGGAGGAGGGTAGAAGTGAGAGGCTTAGGGGCAGCGGCAAAGACTTGAGAAATGGGCCCACATCCAGCTCCTGGAGGCCGGGGGACAGGACGCCCCCCGCCAGAGAGCTTGTACCCTCAGCTCAGTTCAGCAGCTGACCTTTCTTCCTTCTTTTGTGTTCTGAGCTTTCTATGATGCAGCTTACGTAATTTTGTGTTTTTATTAGGGTGGTAAAATGATGAGTGTTTTTTTCCTTTTTCTGTGTTTTCAGATTTTTGTAATATGCACATTTATAATGCAAAGTGGGGATCTAATGAAAAGAAAATCACAACCCGCACCCGCTGCGAGCAGACACAGTAAAAGCAAAGGGGAGTCATGCCTGACTCACAGCTCACAAGTGCTCCGGCTTCAGGAGCAGGGGGCGCAGGAGGGTGGGGCTGTAGGGGGCCTCGCTGCCCTCTAGGGGGAGGCACCTGTCTCCCCCCCGCCCCCAGGCCTCTTCTATGGGAGGGGGCCAGCGGCCACCATGACCTGGAGCGTGGCTGCCTCACCCCGGCCGTCCTCTGCTCAGTGGGCCCCGGGGTCTCCTCCGGGTGGGCTGCAGCCGCCCATTGGCCCACCCTGCAAGGGGCAGGAGGAAGGGGGAGGAAGCGCAGGTTTGGTCTGGGTCTTGGTCTGGGTCTGAACCGCCCCTCGGCCTTCCCAGCTGTTCCGTGCTTTAGTCCTTGTCTGGGTCAGGAGGCTGCGTGTGACCGGCTGGCCTCCTCCCCACCTTGGCTCGGTGAATCTATGTCTGGCCCGGTCGTATGTGGAGGACACTGCGCCGCTTTCTGTTGTTCCTGGACAGCGTGAGCAGAGCAGGGAGGGAGGCACGCGCCCACTGAGAGCGCGGAGGGCAGGGGAGGCTCGCTGACAGGTGTGTCGAGTAGGAAATTCTGCTCCTGGTCACAATAAAAACTCGCAGAAAAATGGGAATAGAAGGAAATTTCCTCAATTTGATGAAGGGCACCTACAAAACATCTACTGTTAGCCTTGCACCTGGTGGTGACAGGCGATGCTTTGCCCTGGGATTGGGAACCAGGCAGCGATGTCCACTCTCGCCGTTTTTATTCAATTTAGTGCTGGAAGTTCTAGCCGGGGCGCTAAGGCGAGAAAAGGAATTAAAAGGAACGCAGCTTGCTCAGAAGGGAAGAAAGGAAGCTCTCCCTGTTTGCAGATGATACTGTCTTTGTAGAATATTCCAAGGAATCTACTGAAAAACTCATAGAACTAGTAAATGAGTTCAGCAAGATTGCAGGATACAGAATAAACATCCAAAAATCAATTGTGTTTCAATATAGTAGCAATGAATACATGGGCACCAAAATTAAAAATATTATACAATTTACAAGTGCTCAAAACATGAAATATTGAGTTGGAACTCTAACAAAGTACGCAGAGGACTTGTATGTTTAATACTCACACAATTCTGATCAAAGAAACAAAAGAATATCTACGTAAATGGAGAAACGTATATTTTGTTCATGAATCAGAAAGCTCAACATAGTAAAGATGTCATTTTCCCCTAAATTCATACACTAGTTTAATACAATTTTTATCAAAATCCCTGTGAGATTTTATTTTGCAGATATGGACACGATTATACTAAAATTTATTTGGAAAGACAAAAGAACTAGGATAGCTAAAACACATTTGAAAAAGAAGGAAAAAGTGGAAGGAATCAGTCTATCTGGTTTCAAGACTTACCATGTGGCCACCGTAATAAGACTGTGTCACAGGAGTGAAGGGAAAGACGGGGATCCACGGAACGGAATAGAGAACCCAGAGACAGACCCACACAGACATGCCCGCTGACGTTTGACAGAGGCTCCACAGCAGCTCAGTGGGGAAAAGACGGGCTTTGGAGAAATCGTGCTGGAGCAACTGGGCATCCCTGGGCAGGAAAATCGAGCCATGAACGAAATCTCACACCTTATGCAAAAATGAGCTGAAAATGGATCATGGACCTGAATGTAAAATATAAAGCTATAGAACTTAGGGAGAAAAAAAAACCACAGGAGAGAGTCTTTGGACTGTAGGGCCAGGTAAAGTGTTCTTAGACTTGAGGCCAAGAAGCATAAACCATAAAAGGAAAAAGGGACCAGTTGGGCTTCAGCAAAATAAAAACCTTTGCTCTGTGAAAGACCCTGTTTAGAGGCTGAAAAGACAAACTGTAGAGTGGGAGAAAATATTTGCAAACCGTACATTTGATAAAGGACTAGAATCTAGACTACGTAAAAAACTCTCAAAACTCAACAGGAAAAAAGCCAACTGTCCAACTAGAATGCGGCACGAATGAATGAAAAAGCACGAACAGACATTTGCCCGAGACGTGCGCATGGCCAGTGAGCACATGGAAGAGGTTCGACTTGGTTACCCACCAGGGAAATGCAGATTAAAATCATAATGAGACACCCCTACGCATCTGTCAGAACGGCTGAAATAAAACAAAGTGGCAACACCAAATGCTGGAGAACGGGTGCAGACTGTATCATTCATACACCGCCGGTGGGAATGTAAAGTGTTGCAGTCATTCTGGAAAACAGTTTATCAGTTTCTTAAAAAAAAAAAAAAAGAAGAACTAAACATGCAACTGTCATACGATTCAGCAATTGCACTCCTGGGCATTTGTCCCAGGAAAATGAGGACTTGTGCTCACGTAAAAACCTGCACGCGAATGTTTATAGCAGCTTTATTCGTAATAGTCAAAAACTGGACATGCCCAGACGTCCTTGAACAGTATACGGTCAGCAAACTGTGGCACGTCTGCACCACAGGCTAGAACCCAGCACTGAGACTGCTGATGTACAGGCCGCCTGGATGAATCTCCAGAGAACATCCCGGAGGGAACAGAGCCAGTCCCAACAGGTGACAGGCTGCATGATGCCATTTATGGAACCCGTACGATTAACACTCTCGAAATGGCAAAATTACGGAGATGGAGAACGGATCTGTGATTGCCAGGTGCTGGGGGGGCTGGGAGGCCTTGGGAGGGACCCTGTGCAGATGCGGTGCTCTGTATCTTGACTGTATCAATGTCACTTCCTGCTTGTGATGTTGTCCTACAGTTTTGCAACGTGCTGCCACTGGGGGAAACTGAGGAAAGCGTGCATGGATCTCTCAGTGTTATTTCTTACAGCTGTGTGTGAATCTACAATGAGCTCAAACGGGTTACAGAAACATCTATTTCGAAGGTCGTTCATGTAATTACACAATAACTTTGTGTTCAGCATTAGCACTCACACATGGTAAGTGCCAAATAAGGTCGTGTTGACTCTTCCGAAAGCTCTCGCAGGCCCCTCCCACGCTGGCCAGGGGGAGCCGTGCCCAGCCATGGGGTCCCTGGACGACCCCACAGCTGCAAGTCTCAGAGCTTCTTGGAGCATCTCGTTGGTCTCAGGCTTTGGGTGGAGGCTCAAAGGTACCCCAGAGGGGGCAAATGGGGGCTTTGGTCCTGTGTGTTCGTGGGGCACCTTGCTGGTCTTGAGTGCTGAGAAGGGACTTAGAAAATAGGAGGAAGGAGACGCCATCGTGGGGCTCCCTGCCACGTGGGGCCAGGGCAGGGCCTTGCCTGCTGGGTCGAGGGACAGTTGCTGTGGTCCCCTGCACCTCCCCCACAAAGCTTGGTTCTATTGTCAAGGTCGATGACCCTCCCCCACCCCCTGCCCTGACACAAACCCCAAGAGGGGCGAGAGTTCCCGGGCGGCAGAGGCTTGTGTGGAAAACATCTCATTTCCCCTTTTTGCCTTCAGCCCCTCAGCAGGGCGGTGTCCTCGGCATCCTGGCCTCTGGGGAGAGGGGCCCTCACTGACCGTCCCTGCGGGTTCTGGGGCGAGGCCTGGCAGTGGGGCTCCTTCCTGGCCCTGCGTTCTTGGTGGCAACGCCTCTCAGCTGCCGGCACCAACGCCAGGCCTCAGCCTCTTCTCTCCCCAGTGTTGCCTCCGTCGGCTTCCAGAGCCCCTGCGGCTCCTCCTCCTCTTGGAAACTGGGGACCCCTCTGCAGAGCTGGGTGGCAGGGGACGGGGCAAGGCTTGGGCTGGATACGGAGATGCCTCCAAGGGTTCCCTGACCTGCCCCTGCGTGGCAAGGGCCCTTCCCTGTGCTGGCCGCAGGGCGGACATGGGAGGCCTGGCCCTGCCCGCAGGGAGCTGCACCCTTCTCAGAGGTGGGTCCGCTCAGGGAAGAACGGAGGAGCAGCCATGGCTCTGTCCCAGCCAGGGACTCCCACGGGACAGACTGTCTCAGCGAGGAGACCAGGAGTGACCAGAGGGACGAGTTAGGCCAGGAAGCCCCTCTAAACTCCCTAGAGTGGCCAGAGCTATGTTGTCCTACCTCACCCACCATCATCTTAGAAATGCTCAGTGGCTTTTCCTGCACTGGAAGATTCTGGAAGTGTGCTCCTTCCCAGGCTGCGCGGTCCCCCTCGCCTGGCCCCTGTCCACCGGTGTCCCCAACTCTGCTCATCACCGGGCTCCTGCTGCCCCCACCCCGCAAGTCCACGCCAGCTCAGGGGCCCGGACCAGCCCTCTCTGCTGGAAAGAACCACGGTGCACTGCGTGGATCACAGTGTCGTCTGCGCTAAGTGTCCTCTGCTGGGTCGGGGCTGTCGCCGCCACACAGGTGCTCTGGGGAGCCGCCGGGAGGCAGGGTGTGGGCTCCGGGCTGCGGTCAGGCGCGCTCAGTCTCTCAGGCCAGATGTGCCCACGGCCAGACTGCCGGGGCCATGGCCGAGAGTTCCAGGGTGCCCACCGAAGGGGCCCGAGAGCACACAAAACAGGGACAGTCTGGGGGGCAGTGCTGGGCGGGAGATGCCCAAGCAGGGAGAGGAGGAGCGGTGCATCTGTGCGTGTGTGTATGTGTGCACACACATGTGTGTTTATGCGTGCGTGTCTCTGTGTTTACATATATGTGTGCACGTGCACACATGTTTACATATGTGTTTATGTGTATGTATATCGTGCACAGGTATATACGTGTGCATGTGTATATGTGTTTGTGTGTATATGCATGTGTGTATGTATGTGTATACGTGTGCATGTATGCGTATATATGTATATACATGTATGTGCATATGGGTGCACGTATATGCACATGCTTACACGTGCACATATGTGTATATACACACGCACATGTATGTGTGTATATGTGTGCATGTATGTGTATGTGTGTATATGTGTGTATGCATGTGTATATGTGTGCATAAATGTGTGTGTACATGTATATGTGTGTATGCGTATGCATGTGTGTGTGTAAGAGATTTATTAACATGTGACCACCTTGCCCCTCAGGGAATGCAATCTGGTTGGCATCTGGGTTCCGGCCCGGTTGGCTTCCCTCTCTCAGGGAGGACTGAGGTGGAGGAGGGACGAGAAGGGGAGGGAGCTTTCTTCTCCACATATCTGAGGTACGTTAAGGAGAAAAGGCATTTTGCCAGACAGGAAGAAAAGTATGAGCCCATTTTTAGAGAGCTCGTTTTAGAGAAACATAGAAACGAATGCTTAGGAAAATTACTGGAAGGATATACAAAAACATGTCAAGTGGTGCATTTGCAGTTCGGGGATTTTGGGTAATTTTTGTTCCCTTCTTTTGGCTTGTCTGCATTTTCTAACATTGCTACAATAAACATCTATTACTTTGTAATAACAACCAGAAAGTTATTTTAGCAGTTGGCTGGGAACTGCGACAGTGTTTAGGTGAGCCGCCTCCGGAGTTGCCACCGAGCGTGCCGCGTTCTCACTCCTGCGTGTGCCCAGAGCGGCGGGGACGAGGCGGCGGAGATAATAGCTAGTTTCCTTGAGGGCCTCTCGCTCCCACCTTCGCGCTGCCATGGTGACTGTCTTTTTGGGGTGCGTAGGTTTTGCTGGCCCTTCACAGTGGGTTGGACACTTGTCACCGAGCCCATTTGTGCTCCCCGAGGCCCCCAGAGCACAAACTGAGGCTCATTTCCTAGGGGGCTGGTGCATCCTCAGGGCCCAGCTCTGGCTCTGCAACCTCGGGGCTCTCTGGTGAGTCCCGTGTTTCTCGGGGCCTGGGGTTAGGAGCAGTTAGGACACGGGGCTCCTGGGCCAGATGTGTGAGCGCCGGCGACCTGGGACAAGTCCCGTATCCTTCTAGCACTCACTTCAGCTCCCTCATATACAAAGAGAGGGTAACAATCGTGTCCACCGCATAGGGCCAGCGAGAGCGTTACACAAGGCAGGAGGCATCTAAAGCACGTGGAGTTCCTGGCAAGTAGTGGCGCTAAATTAGTGCTTATCACTACTGTAATTACGATCATCGTGCCGTGGCATACTGGTGGGCAGAATGATGGCCTTCAAAGACATCACGTCTTAATCCCTAGAACCTGTGACTATGTCAGGTTGCAAGTGCTGAGGTTTGAATGTGTCCCTTCCAAAGTTCAGGTGTTGCCAGCGTGATGGGATCAGAAGGTGGGTCTTCAGGAGGTGACGATGACACAGGGGCTCCTTGCTCTGAGTGGGACTGGGGCCCGTATGAAGGCCTTGAAGGACGGGGTGCAACCCTCTCACCTTTGCCTTCCACCATGTGAGGACACGGCCTTCCTCCCCCGAGAGGATGCAGCCCTCACCAGACGCCAAGTGCCGGTGTCTTGATCTTGGACTTGCAGCCTCCAGAACTGTAAGACATGAATTTCTGCTCTTCATAAACTGCCGGTCTGTGGCGTCGTGTCAGAGCAGCACCCGCGGATGAAGGCACCTGGCGGGGATTCAGGTGCAGAGGAATTAGGGCTGCGAGTCAGCCAGCCTCGCCGTGGAGATCGCTCGGGGTTCTCTGGGAGGGTCTGGTGTAATTGGAAGGGCCTTAACAGTGGTGGGGGGTGGGGTGGGGAGTCGGAGTCACAGACGGAGCCAGTGAGACGCTGCGCTGCTGGCATGGAAGATGGAGGCGCAGGTGCCTCCGGAAGCTGGGAAAGGCGGGGGACCGGCTTCTCCCCTGGGGCCGCCAGAAGGAACGTGGCTTTGCCTGCATCCTCTCTTTAGCCCAGTGACACCACGGTGGCCTTCTGACCCACAGAACTCTGAGAGGATAGCACGTCTGTGTTGTTGCAAGGCACTGGGGTTGCGGGAGTGCCCACGGCAGCAATCGGAAGCCGGTCCGGGGATGCTCTCGGCGCCCCTCACCACAGAGGCCGGGAAGGCGGATGAGCCGCCGGCTCCCAGCGCCCCTCCGGCAGCTGTGTTTGGAACCTGTCGTAGCTGTGGGTCTCCTGTGCCCACCCGGGATGCAGGCCCTCTCCTGCTGGCTCTGGGGTGTGAATCTGGGGCGGGATCTGGCGCTTTGGGGAGGCGGGCGGCCTTGAGCTCCGGTTCTTAGTGCTAGGCCCGCCGGGTTTCTCTAATGGATCCAGTTCGGAGCGTCTTCCTGTCGCCCCGCCTCCTCCTGGCTGCCACCTTTGCCCAGGTGTTCTGAGTGTGTGAAGGGGAATAGCCTGTCTCCCACTCTCTCAGGGTGCGGAGCTGACAGGAGGCTGCGTGCTCAGGAATACTCGAAAATCTTCAGCCCCGTGGCGGAGAGCGCTCGAGTGGAGAGGCTCGGGCTGACGAGTGCCTGCTCTCTTGCCGCACGTGGGGGGGTCTGCAGTCGCTCTCATTAAATGCTCATCTTTGGGCGTGAAATCCCGGCTTCAGAAGGGCTGCCCGGGAAGTTGCAGGGACTGGAAGCCCCGTCCGGGAGCTGGGTCCAGCGGTGGATCCAGTGTGGGCACTGCAGCCTCTTCCCCGCCCGCCACCCTGTCCGCTTGGGTCCCCCATGGGCCAGGGGACATCCTTGTGCCTGTCTGCCAGGGCCCTGATGGCTCCCTGGGCTCTGCAGAGAAGCCCCTAGGCCCCCTCCCCAGCCATCCCGGCTTCCCTGGGCGTCACAGCTGACCCCCGCCCTCCTTCCCCCTCTGCTTGTAATTTAGCTTTGGACACCTCTGCCTGCTTCCCGTGTCCCCAGCTGTGGCGTCCCTGCTTCTTGGAGTTCCAGGGACATTCACCGTCTCTCTAGCACTTTGGCACCATTGAGCCGCCTGGTCTCCTGCCAGCAGTCAAGCGTCTGTGCCTGTGCCCACCTGCTCTGCCTCGGGGAGGGCGCTCAGGGCCCTGGGGGAGCCACAGGCCCCACCCCACTTGTGGCCTCCTACTACCAACGGTGGGTCTCAGGGTGGCCCCGTGTCACAGGCTTGCAAGGTGGCAGCAGACGCTTTTGTGCTCGTGGCCAGCGAATGACAAAGGAGGGAGCTCTTGCCCCGGGATGGAGATGAACGAGCATTTCTAGTTGGAGTGTTCCTTCTGCCCAAATGGCTCTTTCAGTAGTTGGTTTGTGGGGGAAAATGTGAAATCTGCACGGAATTTGCAAATACTCATGCTCCTTTGTCTCTGAGAGCATTCTCTCTTAATAATGGAAATTTGTTGTCATTCTAGGAGTGGCACGAGCTGAATTCACGTGGCGGACGAGAGTATTTAGAATAATTCCGGATAAACAGCTCCGTGACCCGGTAAGTGCTTGCGGCAGCTCAATCTCACTCTATTTTGGCAAAGTTAGTTCCCAGGCTGGGCTGATGTGGATGCTTGTGGGAGTGTCTGCCTCCCTGTGCCTGTCCTTAGCTGATGCTGCCCTGGGACCACCTGCTTGGAGCAGGAGAGGAGACGACATTCCTGCCTGAAGTCTCAGGGTTATGAGTCCAGGGCTCAGCTCGTCTTCCAAGGGGTTTCTCCCTCAACCTCTCCAGCCTGGTGAGGCTTCTCCTGCCCAGCACGAGGTCTGGAGGCAGCAGCTCATTTGCTTGGGTCGGAGCTGGCGCTTCCTCTGGCCTGGGTTTGCACTGCCAGAGAACATTGGGTTGGCGGCTATTCTACCGGATTCTGTTGTTCTAGGAACCCCGGACTGGTTGGGGCACTAGTCCACTAGGACGACTGCAAAAGTCTCAGGGACTGGAGGCTGCAAGAGCAGAAATTTATGGTGTCACAGTCCTGGAGAAATCTGTGATCAAGCATGGGCAGGGTTGCTTCCTCAAAAGGCTGCGAAGAAGAATCTGTTCCTGGCCTCTCCCCTGGGCGCCTCTGTCCAAATTCCTCTTTCTGTGTGGTGTAGTGTTGTTGGGTGGGTTAAGGCTCCCTAATGACCCCTCTTACCTTGATCTACAAAGACCCTATTTCTAAGTAAGGTCACGTTCAGGTACTGGGGCTTAGGACTTCCACATCTTTTGGGGAGACAAAATTCACCCATAACATCATCTTTGCAGAAAGAACTCTTGTCCCCATAGAAAACGACAGCTAACATTTCCAGGGTAAACTGTTTTCTGCACGATGCTGGTGCCAGGGGTTCTGAGGCAAGCTCTCGCCGAGTGCTGCTTCTCTCCTAAGGACATAGGGACCTGCTCAGGGCACAGGGGCCGGGAGCAGGTCTCAAAGCCGTGACAGGAACTCGGGCTGCAGAGTCAGGCAGCCTGGGTTCAACCTCCAGCTCTGCCGCCCACTTGCTGTGTGACTCTCAAGAAGTGATTTAGTCTCTCTGAGCCCCTTCCCTGGTCTGTGCAAGGAGGGCGACGGAAGCGCCTGCCCACAGGGTGGTTGTGAGCTGCGCGAGGAGACGCAGGCGCGAGGAGATGCAGGCGCGAGGAGATGCAGGCGCGAGAAGATGCAGGCACGGTTCCCAGCACCTGCCCGACACCCGCCAGGCTCCGGACACTGGGTCCTCCGGGACCTTGTGTTTAGCATTTTATCCTCGGTGTCCCTGCATCCCAGGCTGACCTCACCCCAAGCCACCCCGAGCTCCCTTGGGAGCAGCACAGCCCTTCGTGGAGGGGTTTGGGTCTCAGTCAGTGCTGATCTTTTCTGAGGGGGGCCTTGGTGGTCCCAGGGCCCTGCTTTGGGAGACGGAGGCTGGGGTGGGGGCAGAGCTACCAGGGCAGTGCCAGGAACCAGGGGCAGGTGGGGGCGTGGGGTTGCACCACAGCCCCCCGCTCTTCGGGGAGGGACGGAGCGCCGCCCTCACCGCAGCCACGCGCCCTGCAGGATGCATCTGCACCGTCCGAGCACTCGACCGGCGAGGCCGACTGAGGGTCCACAGGGCCCGGGTCCAGGAGGTCTGGGGAGAGGTCGGGGAGGAAGGGCCTGCTGTGCAGATGGGCAGACTGACCGCCAGGCCAGGCCCAGCTCAGGCTGAGGGGCCTCTGCTGGGCCAACCGCAGGGCCACTGGGAATAGGCTTGCACTGAGCAACAGCTGAGGGGGGACCTCTAGGCACAGAGCAGGGCAGGAGGAAGAATCTAGAATAGAGAAAGATGTGAGAGCAGGAGCCTTGCTGAAGGGAAATTTTACCCTGGACCTGGGCATAGCTGCACGCCAGAAAATGGGGGGTCGTCCGCCAAGGGCCGGGCTGAGCGGAACTCAGCAGCTGGCTGGGGTGGAGGGCGGGGCGGCTGCTGGGGCTGGCACCGTCCCCACCTGCCCTGCCCGAAATGGGCCCTTCTCCTGTGTGTGTGTGTGTCTCCCTCTCTCTCTGTCTCTGCCTCTCTGTTTCTGTCTCTCCCACTCTCTCTCTCTGTCTCTGTCCCTCCTTCTCTGTCTCTGTCCCTCTCACGTGCTGAGGCCCATGCCGGGCCCTCTTGCTTCCTACCCCACATCTTCACTGTGCGTCTCCTCCAGGCCAGGAGCCCTGGGAAGGCAGGGTCTGGGCTGTGCTGTTCACGGCTCCTTCTGACACATGTGCCGGCATACAGCAGGTGCCCAATAAGTACCCGTGTTAGATGCTGCTGCTGCTGCACCTTGAGTGATGAGGCTCTGCCCTGAGGGGCGCCTGGGTGGGCTCACAGGGTCCACTCCCTCCTGCCCAGGGGCCAGATTTTGTCCTGTGACGTCCCCTGCCGGCCAGCGCACACCTGGTGGGCCTCAGCCGCATGGGGGGTCAGGGTGGGCCCTGTCCCACTCATGGCTCCGTGGCCACTTCCTGTTACTGCTGGTGACCCGTCTTCTCCCCCAGGGCTGGTCTGACTCTAGCAGCCCTCGCATCCCTCCCCTGCCTTCTGTCCCTCCATCGATCCACTGGAGAGCCCTCTCTGCACTGTCTTCCTTAGACAGGAGGCTCTACCGTGGGGTTTCAGGGGCTGTTGGCACCTGGCGCGTTCCTGACGGGTAGCTTTGCGCTCCCATCGGAACGTGGGCTGTGGCAGATATCGCTCCCTCCCACTGTTTAAATTGCCAGTCCTCTTATTTGGGAAACAGCGACCTGCATATCCGAGTAGCTCGACTGAGTAAATGCCAGTTGCTTTAAAAAAGTATTCAAATTGCTCAGTGGATAAATGTTTGGGCAAAAAATACCTTCCTCGTGGCCACCGTGGTGGTGGGCGCCACTCCGCGCCCGTCCGATGGTGGGCGCTCAGCAGGCTGTGCCGCCCGCACCGGTGCCCGCAGAGATTGCGCAGCAAACAAAGCCGGAGTTCCAGGCACTTGGCGCGATGGTGGCTCCCGGGGGAGCCGTGATTAGCCGGCAGCAGCACAGCATGGGCTCCGGGACTGAGACACGGGCGAGGGGTCAGGGTCCAGGTGCTGTCATCGTGTCCTGGGGGCTGCACACAGATGGCAAGGCCCTTGTAAGTCTCAGATCCTGCCGGGGACCCAGCCTGGGTCAGCGTCCTTTGCCTGCGGTGCCTGCTTGCTGGACTCTGGGAAGGGCCGCAGGCCTTAGCCAATCACTCGTGGGCAGTGGCAGCAGCGTGGTGCCCAGCAGATGCCTGGGTGCTGACTGGTGTCTGCTGCCTGCTGCAGCCTCGGCAGAAAAGGGAACAGTTGCAGGGCAGTGTTTCCGGAGCCTCCCTCTTCCCTCTCGGCCACCTGCAGAAGGTGCCAGGTGCTGGCCAAGCTGCCCTCTGCCCGGCACCCCTGACCCTTCTCAGGGGGCTCTTCCAAGGGAGCCTCTGGGCTCAGCGCCTTCCCTCTGTGGGCCTGGGCGTTAAGCCCACATCTCGGTGCAGCGCCCCTCGGCTGCCACCAGGGGTCACCAGGCACATGGCGGGCTGGAGGGCGGACGCTGGGGGCCAGCAGCAGCAGGCGGGCAGTCTGAGCGAGGAAGCCGGCACCAAGCAGGACGCAGGTGTCTTGGAGTGAACCCTGGCCAGGCCCTCTGGCCAGCTGAGCCATGAACCTTGCGGCTGCAGTGCCCTGGGTACCAGCTACCTGGGATGAGCTGCAGGCTACGGGGGTCCCGGGACCTAATGCTGGTGCCTCCTGGGAGACCCAAGGCACAGCACAGTGCTTATGGCCGTCATGGACTTTGGAGTCATGACAAGACAGCTATAAATCCTGTGTGGCCTTAGGCCACATCCTTAACCTCTCTGAGCTTCAGAGAACTCTGCATCTGTGAAACGGGAGAAATGATCGCGGGGTTGGTGGAAGGAGTCCAGGAAATAACTCATGCAAAGCACTTGGCACAAGCCTAGTGTCGTGTGGTCACTCAAGAAACTGTAGCGGTTGTTATTATTGTCACCAATAGAGTTTTCAGGGGGACTGTCCTTTCTGTCATCATCTTCTTCAAGACGCTCCATGGCTCCTGCTGGTTTTTAATGTTTCTAATCTCCTGTTGATTATTCCTGGGGCTTCAGCCAAATAAGCGCTTCCAATTAAAGCTCCTGCTGCAGCTCCGAGTTGAGTTGCCATGGCAATGGGAGCAGGGATTTTACTTCTTCCCTGGAATATACACACACGCGTGTGTGCCTTTTTGTGAGTTTCTGTCTGTGACCAGCGCTCCCTCCTGTGGTGTCCGGGGGTGGCAGGTGGGAGGGGAGAGATGGGAGGGGCGTGGGGTGTGGTGCTGAGGCCCCTCCTCCGGCTCCGAGCCCCCTCAGCAGGGAGCCTTTTCCTCGGGTGCTGCAGGCCACGTTGGGAGGGAATGTGGGTCCCCCCACGCAAACTGGGTCTCCCCTCGAAATGGCCTCAGGGGCTCTGTCCAGCCAGGCTGCCATGGGGCTGTGCCTGAGTCCTTAGAGCATCACAGATGTACGTGTGCACCTGTGTCTCTGCCTCTGTGTGGAGGAGACCTGAGTTGGAGCCGAATCTGAGATGGGCGACAGGATTCTGAGCTCAGCTCAGGCCTGGGGCGGATTGAGGTCCAGGGAGGGGCTGAGCTGGAAGCAGAGCTAGGGGCTCACTCTGACCTCTGGATCCTCTGAATTGCAGACATATTCAGCATCAGGCCTGCCCACCCTCTGCACTGGAAGCTCCTGGAGGGTGGGCTTGCTGCTTGGTGTGGGGGCTGCTGGGACTCTTTCACTTGAAAGGGCCAAAGTAGCCTGAGCAAAATTAAATAAACAAAGGAAGGAAGGAAGGAATAAAGAGAGAAAACACACACACAGGCGCACAGAGACCCACGCGATGGGACCAGCTAACCAGCGTCCAGGCTCGTCTTGTTTCATGAACGGTGGGTTGGGGCCAGTTCCACGGACCTGGCAGGCCCTGACTTTCTCCAGAGCCTGTTTTCAGAGCACCCTCGCTGGGCTGGGACCAGATGTCTCCAAGGGGAGGAGCAGAGCTTCTCTCTGGCAGGGTCCACACAGCAGAAGTTTGGGCCTGGCCTTGCTGGGGGCAGGTGCCCAGCCCGGGGCCCTCTTGGGGCCCAGGGACAGTGGCCTTTGGGCAGGCCCAGGTCTCTTCTCACTGGGGGGGAGCAGTGCAAAGTGACACACAGTCCCCAGGGACATGAGGGCAGGGAGGGGGTGCTGCCCCCAGGACCTCATGTCCACTCGGGGGATGGGTTTGCCTTCCCCGCTAGACGGGAGCTGAGGACAGAGCGTCGCAGTCTGAGCTGCAGGTACACTTCTCGGGGTGTGGGGTGGGCTTCCTGTGGGCCCATCGGCACAGGGGGATGGCGAGAGAGGGGAGCTGGTCCGTAGGGGCAGGTGCCGGCTTTGTCCGGTTCAGTGGGACGCAGCCCCCTTCAGAGACTGGGGGGCAGGGCAGAACAACGGCCCCACACCCCTCCACGGGCAGCCTGGAGGGGCTGGTCCTGTCCTGCCAAAGAGACGAGCCCTCAGATTCGGAAGGCAGGAGCCTGTGGGGCAGAGCCAGCCTGCCCCAGGACTGACTTCAGGAGTTGGCCAAGGAGGGGTCAGTGGGCCGTGCAGAGCCATCACCAGACTAGCCTGGAAACGCCCTGGGTCGGGTGCCGCATGCAGCCTGCGTGGCCGTCTGTCCCTCCCTCCCAGCTGTGATGCAGGTGCAGTGACTGTTCTAACTCGTGGCCGAGGCACGATGGGCTCAGTGGGGTGAGGAGCCCTGCTGGGGCCGTGGTGGGCTTCCTGCTGGGAATGCAGCCCTTGGAGCCAGCACGGCCTCTCGGGGAAGGGACAGCAGAATCTCTCAAGAGGGGAGAGGGGTCCCAGGGGGACAGCGTCTGTGGCTGGTTTACACCTTCCAGAGGACGTACAGCCAAGATGTAAGGCCAGCAGCCCGAGGCAGTGCTGTGGGGACAAGGGACCTTGGTCACTCTCCTGTCCAGGAATCCACACCACTGAGCACACTGCCTCCCTCCCACAGACACCGCCCCTCCTGCCAGGGGGACGGGCAGCCACGACCTCGCTTAGGTACTCAGCTCCCCTGTGCCGGGCACCGTAGGAGCTCCTCACCGTCTGATCTCACGTTGTCCTCATGGAGCCCCCGTGGGCAGATGCGTAGCAGACCGAGTCTGCGGGGGAGGTGTTGAGCATGTGTAACTCGCCCCACGTCCCCAGGCAGGTGGCGAAGCCATCACCACTGTGCTCACTGCCCCTCGGGAAGCCTCCTTCTCCTCGGGGCCCAGACAGCACCCAGCACCCCAGGACGTGGGGTGTGGGCAGGGAGGGTGCCTGGACTGGCCAGTGGGCCCATCTGCATTCCCTGGACCAGGCCCTGCAGCCGGGGTGGGGTCTCCTGGGGAGACTCCGGCTGTTCCTGGGCCCCGGCCTCCTCCCACGTGGCCGAAGCCTGAGGTCTGGCTCCAGCTCTGCTCGTTCCTCT
Source organism: Propithecus coquereli (assembly GCF_000956105.1). NCBI lineage: Eukaryota > Metazoa > Chordata > Mammalia > Primates > Indriidae > Propithecus > Propithecus coquereli. The sequence continues at coordinate 79,347 of NW_012135548.1, read as the reverse complement.
GCCAGTGCCCGGACAGGGAAGCTGAGCGTGGCTCGGGGCAGACGGCTGTGTCCAGGGTGCTCTGCCTGCCTCTTCAGGGTGGCCAGAGGGACAGAGACCAGGGTGACCGCTTGAGACTGCTCCGAGGTGTCCATGAGCCAGAAGTTGCCCTCCAGGCAAGAGGGGGCTGTGCTGCCGTGGGTGGGGCCTGGGGTATTCTGAGAGGCGCTGCTCTGCGCCCCAGCCAACCCTCCGTGACGCCATCCGGCCCTGCACAGCTCCGGACAGCGGCCAGAGTCCATCCCGGGCAATGTGCAAGGCCACCTGCCCTCTCGGCCGCGTGCGGGGCTTGGTCTCCTCAAAGGAAGGCAGGTTGTTCACGGTCGCAGGAGTGTGAGACCACAGGGCCGTTCCCCGGCCTGGCAGGGGGCTGGTGAGGAGGCACATGGGACCTGCTGAAATGTGCCCAACTTCCAACTCGCCCCGGGGATGGAGGACTGTGCCTGCGTGTGTGTGCTGGCACGTGTGTATGTGCACCTGTGTGCATGCATGTGTGTATCCGTGTGCATGTATGCACATGCACATGTGTGTGTAGCACACCAAGCTAAAGGGCATCTGTGAGACAGGGGCTGGGCTCCATGGCTTGGGACATTCATCCGGCTCCAGGTGCTGCTGGGCAGCTGCCTTGGGAGAGCTTCCCGAGGAGCTCCGGAAGCTTTGGGGATGGATTCAGGGCTGGATTTGTGCGGGGGCGACAGCGGCGCGTCTCAAATCCGCCTCTCCGTAAGGATCACGTGGGGAACCGGTCACGGATGCACCGGTCTCGGCCGGTCTCTGCCCTCTCCTGAGCGAGGCCTAAGGAGCCGTCAGAACAGAACCTCCCGGGTGGGGCCGACGCCGGGTGCTTGGCCCTCGGGCACCTGCCACACAGAGCCCGTCCGAAGCCCGAGCCTGCCTGGCTTCGCACAGCGGTTTCTCCGCTTCCCCTGTCCTGGTCTCCTCCATGGACCACAGTTTCTCAGACGCCTGGTCAGTTTCCAGGCTGCCTGTGGGGTGTTGCTGGATAAAATGTGGCTGGAACATCTTAGCTTCCTTTCATCCGGGGGAGGGAGCCTTGGCTTTTAACCCTCCGCAGTCTGTTTCAAAGACCAGCCCTGATGGGGTATTTTCTTTTAAATTTTGGAAATTTACTTTAAGCTTCTTCACGGTGATTTTTTGGCTTTGAAAGGGACGTGTTTTGTTCCCTGAATGAACCAGGGATTCGCTGAATGGAGGGGTTTGACAAGCAGGGTGAGACGTGGGACCCTGGAATTCAGCCCGAACGCCCGGCCGCGTCCATTGTTGCAATGAATTCAATTCTCTCCTCTGCATCTAGGACGGTTCTAGATATTTGGGACAACTGAGAAAATAGTCACTCCCGTCACTTTTGTGGCTAGCGTTCCCATGAGGAACCTGGTTGAGAAACCTGTGGGAATGGCCTTCTAAGATGTTGGCCCCGGAAAATTAGGGGTCTATCCAAATGTCTGCATCATGGACTTCGTCTGTCCCCATCCAAAAGTCTTAGCGTCACTAGAATATTTGTGGGATCCCCCTGGTATTCCCTTCACTGTGGCTGGAATATCAAATATTGGTTTGTTTTGAAACTGTCTCCTCGGAGCCCCAAGAAGCCTTGTGACATGTGGCTACATCTTTGACAGGTGTCTGCTCTGTGTGTAGTTGGTTTTCTATTCTGTGGTCACATGCCCTTTGCGTTTATAGGGTTAAGGAGACTGCTTCAGCGTGGCCCCGTAACCATTTCAGTTTTCTGTCTCAGGTCTTTCCTGGCCGGGATACCACACCTGCCGCTGTGCTTGGACGCAGTTACTCTCTTGCCCTCCTGTTTTACTGGGTGGGGCAAGGAACCCCGTCAGTCTACCGTGCAAGACACACACGCTTCCCCTCCTCCCTCAGAGGCTCAGGGGGCCAGGCCACCCTCCCCTGCGTGGGGTCTCCCCGGGCTCGGTGGCACCTGACTCCACACCACCGCTCTCGCCTGCTCCCCTGTGCTCTGAGCCTTCTGCAGGGACGTCACTCCCAGGCCCAGCTTCCTTCTGCCTCGACTCCCCGCCCTCGGTACTCCCACTGTGGCATGTCACACTCCATTGTCAGCGCCACTTTCCCAGCAGGACTGAATCTTCCCATCTTCACGAAACATCCCAGTGGCTGGCACAGAGTCAGGCACAGAGGAGGCGCCCGGCGTCCACGTGCTGAGTGGACACGTGGACGGATAGCGAAGTCCATCCCAGGCAGGGTGATGGGACTTCCGGACCCCACGTCTTCCCCACCACTGTGTGCCTCGTCTCTCTGACCCCTGTGACGTGAGCTGGCCGGTTGACGTGAGAACACCAGAGTGAGGTCTTCTAGATTGTTCACTCGTGTTATTGTTGCTTAGAAGCCAGGAGCAGGGAGTAAAGTCCTTTCCCTTTGGCTCTCTGGAGGGGGCCAGGACACCTGGATGAGGACAGTGCAGCAGGCACCAGGGGCTGAGTGTCTGTGCGGGGGCCGTGGGGTCACCTGGCGCGCGCAGCGCTCCTGCAGGTGGGTGGCGGGGGAGTTGGTGTGGTTATTTCCCCGCTGGATGGCCGGCTCCAGGTTCCTCCTGTGTACTCAGCGAGGTGACGTTTCCCGGCGCCCCTTGCAATGAGGGGCAGCTAGGCGCTGCTTTCTGGCCGGTGGAAAGTGGGTGGGAGATGCAGGGGGAAGCTTCCGGTTCTGGTCCGGGGGACCCCCCTGGGGGGGACTGTCTCTTTCTCCACCTTCTGGGTGAAGGAAAGTGGCTCCAAGGACCTGGGAGACGGAAGGAGCCCGGTCCATCTGGCGGAGAGCCCAGAGCGCCCTGGCAGGAATCTCCACCTTGGATGGCTGCCCCATGGTGAAGAGATGACCTGGATTTTGTGAGGTCACTAAAACGGTGGGATTATTTGTCACAGTAGGTGGTCTAGCCTGACTAACACACCTCCCAGGTCTGACTTTTTTTTTTTTGAGACAGAGTCTCACTCTGTTGCCCAGGCTAGAGTGCCGTGGCGTCAACCTAGCTCACAGCAACCTCAAACTCCTGGGCTCAAGCGATCCTCCTGCCTCAGCCTCCTGAGTAGCTGGGACTACAGGCACGTGCCACCATGCCCGACTAATTTTTTGTATATATTTTTAGTTGTCCAATTAATTTCTTTCTAATTTTAGTAGAGACGGGGTCTCACTCTTGCTCAGGCTGGTTTCGAACTACTGAGCTCAAACAATCCGCCCGCCTCGGCCTCCCAGAGAGCTAGGATTACAGGCGTGAACCACCGCGCCCGGACCAGGTCTGACTTTTCTCCTCACTGCCCCGTCCTGCGAGCTGCTGTCTCGGTGTGTCACCTGCTGACTCTTCTGGTCCTGGCTCAGGGACTACTTTTCCTGGGTCACCCTCCTTGACCTCCAGGACCACATCGTGTCCCGAAGATCCCTTCGATCCCTTCTTGTCCAGTAACCCGTGAGCATCTTGGTGGGAGGAGAGCATGTTCCGACCTTGGTGCCTTGCATGGTGCGTGACACCGGGTCTGTGTTCAGTGAGCTCTTGCGCAGCAGGGGGAGGAAGGAGGGGTGGGGGAGGGCCGGGGAGCGCAGGGTGGGCTGGGGAGCCCCCCAGAGTCTCTTAGCCCTTCTCTGGATTACTGGTACAGAACAAAGACCAGAGCATCTCAGACGTTCCAAATGTTTACTCTTTTGGGATGCAACTGGGTTTGTATTAAAAATTGGACTTCTCTCCCAGCACTGTACGGCCATTGAGAGACTAGATCCTTCTGGGTCATGTGGGCTAATTTTTTCCCATTTATGGGTTTACTCTTGTTATTGCTCTCTTTCTCCTCTCATCCATCCGTGCATCCAACCTCCATCTACACATCCTTCCGTGTGATGAAAATGTACTATGTGCCAAGTGCTGTTCAAAACTGATAAAAATCATTGCTGTGAAAAAGCAAAAATTCATGTCCTCATGGAGCATACACCTATTAATCCATTCTCTCTCTATTCTTTATGTATCTATCTATCCATCCATCCATCCAACCATCCATCCTTTGTCACACAGCGGTGCGAGAAGTCAAAGCACGTGACTGCGTGGCTGCTTTGGTCGGTGAAATCCGGGCAGAAGCCATGCGCCTCGTCACTGGGCACAAGTTTAACAGCCACTTCTTGCAATGCCACGTTTCTTTTCCTCTACATTCCATGGCAATGTTCTAGGTGTTTCCTGCTTCATCAGCTTGGGTCCGAGAGTGAGGAACGCTGAGGCCCAGGGCACCGCCCCATCGTAACACTCAAACGGCCCTGACACGTAGTCTGAGAAAGAACGAAAACTTCCCTATAAGCCGTTAGATTTTCTGTTGTTGCTTCCGTAGCATAACCTGGCCTGTCTGGCTGACAGATACCAAGTGAGAGATTGTTTTCCAGATGGTTATGCCAATTACGTCCTGGTCTCAGTGCTCGGGAGGGAACGTCTTACTCCATCCTTACCTGCCTGCAGTTGTATGTCTTTACTTTATTAAATTTTTAGAAATCAGTTTGAAGGGTGAAAAGGAATCTCATTTTAATTCCCATTTCCTTGATTGGCAGGGAGGTTGAGAATGTGTGCAGGGGACGTTTGCTTTTCATTTTTCCATTGCCATTTTGCTGTGTGCCTACTGTGTGCTGGGAACACACGTGGTATTACAGGATGTGCTTGCGGTTTAGTCCTGCTCAGAAGTCAGCAGCGAGGTGGAGTTTCGGGCGTGCGAAGTCCTGCATGGGGAAATTTCCCTGGGGGGACCCACTGCTGGGTGAAGGCGGATTGCAAAGGCAGAGGGCTGAGCGGGGAGGCGGCGAGGGAGAAGGGAGCTCGGGACGCGGGAGGCCTGCTCGGCAGAGCTTCCTCCGGCAGGCAGGCCCGAGGCCAAGGTGGATTTATAAACATGCCTGTCCTGTCCCACATCTCAGCACACTGACGCCTCTGCTTCTGGTCTCTGGTGTCCCAGGTGGGTGGTGGGGGCCAGGTGGGGGCTCCGTGTGCTGAGTTCAGGGCTCTGCCTCCTGAGGGTTCCACCTGAAGGCCTCAGGGCGGGCTCAGGCCTGCGCATGACTGCAGCTCATTATCCCCGGGCTTATGTAAGTTCCGTCTCCCGCGGCCCTGTCTTTGAAAGTAAGCTGCTTACCTAAGTATTTCGGGGCATATTTGAATTGATTTCCAACATAGGGTTTGCTTTAATGGGAAGTCGACTGGAGACCAGTGGGAAGTGGGGGGCTGGCTCTGGGGAGGTGTGCCCCCATTCCCTGGGCCTCGTCAATGCTGGGGCTCCCTGGGAATGCCGCTCTGTGGCCGTGGTTCCCAAGAGGCGCTCAGGATTCCAAATTTTCCTCCACCTTTGTGCCACCGTAAATTATTCAGGTAAATTGCTTTGGCTGTGGAGGGGCCAGGTCCCGCAGAGGCTGCAGCCCTGAGGGTAACAGAAGCAGAGGGGCTGTGCCGGCCATTCAGGTGCAGGAGACGGAAGACGACGGGGTGGTGCCTGGGGACGGAGTGGTCAGGTGAGGCGGGGCCTTGCCCCTAGGGGCTGCACTGCTATCCCAGAGGCACCCAATGCTCCTGCCAGCCGGACGCTGAGTGAGAGGAGGCAACATGAGGATGCCTGGAGTAGGGACACCTGGCTGCCCTTGCAGGCCTCTTGGCTTCCAGGTAATGCCTGGCCTCTCATGCCCCCTCTGTCCTTGGGGGTTCCCTGTCTGTGCTGACCTGGCTGGGCCTTTCCTAGAGGCATGGGATGGGCCAGAGGGCTAGGGGACCTCACTCAGCCCAGGGAGTTTTGGGACAAGGGTCTCGCCCCACGATCTGCCTGGCATGCTCCAGCCTACAGGGCGCTGAGCATGGGGCGGTGCACACCCAGAGGTGGGGTTGTGTCTTGGGTCCTCTGGGCCTCCCCCGGCCTGTCAAAGGAGTTGATGCTACAGGACGAGAAGGCGCTTGCTACTCGGTGAGGCGGGCTCTGGTCCTGGGATGAAGGTCCTTCCCCGATACCTGCTACTTGGGTGTCCAAAGCTAAACCACTGAGTCCTTCTTTGTTCCCGAAACCTCCTTGATCCAATTTGTCTGACTGGTGGGTGCTTCTAATTGTAGAACCTTCCAGAAAGCCCAGCCTTTGAGAAGTGGCTGGGTGGTCAAAGGACTGTGGCTTGCTCTACTCTCCCATGCTGAGGCATAAGTCCCCCTGACGAAAGGCTTGTGGGGCTGATGTACCTGCGGAGGGTTAGGAATAGGGGTGGGAAGTGTCTTCCCGGAGACAAGAGAGAAGACGGCGGGGGGACAGGCAGCTGTGAGCGGGAGAGTTCAGCCGAACTTGGGGCCGATGAGAGGCGGATGACAGAGGCCTCCAGGGCTTGCAGAGTCTTGGGGAGGACACAGGGCACCCCACAAGCAAGAGTGAGGATGCTGGAATCCATTTTTACCAAACCTCAGAGGACGGAGTGGCCCGGCCTGCACCTGGCTTACCTGTGACTCCCAGAGCCTGGCGCACGGCCAGAGGTCACGGCAGGGATGTAGAAGCCTACTTGGGCCCGCCCCAGAGTGTGCACACCCTGGCCAGGGCTGCAGGGTGAGTGCGCGGTGAGCGGGCCTGAGGGGACAGACAAGACCCCAGGGGACTCCCACCCCCATTGGGGCACTGGATCGTGGGAGGCCATGGGCCACCACCCCTTCCTGGTGACAGTTGATGCTGTCAAGCCTGACAGATTGCTTTTTAAAAAATACTTTTTCTTCCTAAAACCCCCAAACGAACCCCTCATAAAACATTCCAAAGAAAAGGCAACCCCTGGACAAACAATTGTGTTTCCAGCAAACCAGACCTCGGCCCAGGAGACAAGAGCTGGTGGCCCTCCGAGCTCAGGGCCAGCCTCTGGCTGCTCTGAAAGTGGGGCGGGGGAGGTGAGGGCCAGGCTCCAGGTGCTGTTGCCTTCCCTGGTGGAGGCTTTGACCTCACCTGGGCCCCCAAGGGGCTGTGTCTTCCTGGAGATGGTCGCGGCTGCCCTCCTTGGATACCGTGTTCTCCCTTTAATGATTCAGCACGCGCCTTGTGGGGCGAGACGGGATGTAACCTTTAATACCAACAGAAAAGCTTAATAAGGTTACATTTGAGCCTGAGATGCAGCGTCTGCAGCTTAATAGCCCATCCTGAGGCGGCTGCGGAGGCCCCGTCTGTTCCACAGCAGGCAGGCGGCCTTGCAGCCTCTCCTGGTCGCTGCGCACGGGCAAGACGCCATGCACTGGAGGGATCCTGGGGCCCTGGGCCCTCTGGGGAGCACAAAGGCACGGACGGTGCCCTCGCTGTGAGCACTGGGGTCGGAGTCAGGAGAGCTCCTGGCAGCTTCCTGCCCCCCACACTTTGCAGAAGTTCGCTCTTGGGCAAGGTTCTTCTCTCATCAGGTGTTATTAAGAGTTACGGGTGCTGGGCACTTCGTAATGCATGTCCTCTGTACACAGTGGCACCCACAGTCTTGGGGACCAGCGGCTGCCTTCAGCCTCGGGGCCATCTGGCGCCTGCACCTGCATGTCCGGCACAGGAGGCCGCGCCAGCGTGTTCGTGCACTCGCTCGCTCGCTCGGCAGGTTTCCTGGGTGGGCGCCTGCTGGGGGCAGCCTGACCGGGGCACTGAGGCCTCGGACGTGAGCAGGAGGGGCTCTGGCCAGCGGGCTGCGGTGACACACTTCCTGCTGAGCTTTCCTGGACACTGGGCTTTGGATGGAGAGTCGCAGCCTCAGTCCCCAAGGGCACCTTGCTTTGTCTCCCTCCCTCCCCCTTCCTCCTCCTTTCCCTGCCTCCGACTCTCCCTCCCTCCCCCTTCCTTTTCTCCAGCAATCTTTCTGAGCGCCTCCTCTGTGCCAGCTGCTCTTCTAGGTGCTGGGGGGCTGGCAGCGAGTCAGAACCCCCACTGTCCCTGCTGTCAGGAGGGGCCAGGGCCCCGACAGCCAGCCCCTAGAGTCTCGGGCCCAGGGGTGAGGCTCCCCATTTCTTGTCATTTTGTGAGTCTCCCACTTGTGTGGGGTTGGCAGCTCCTTCCAGCCCCGACTGCCTGGCCCCTGTGCCGGTGCTGAACCCCGGGGAATGGCCCTCCCAGCTGCTCACGGAGCTGACAGCCGAGAGACAGTGACTCTCAGAAATGCCTTTTCTGTTTCATTTTCTGTCACTTATGTATAGCAATCTAAATTTCTAGCTGTTAATGAAGGATTATAGATGTGTTAAAAAAAATCCACAAAGACTCTGTTCTTGCATTTGGATTGTTAATTAAATTCCCAAGCTCCATTTTCAGGTTTTAATTAATAGCACAGGGTCCTTCACTCGCATGTCAGCCTCCCTGGTATCACCCTCGCCTGGCCCCTCTTAGGGGAAGCTCCGGGAGCAGGTATCTGCGTGGAGGGTCCTGAGGCCCCCACCCGGCAGGGCTTATGGGCTCCCGCGAGCCTCCTTTGCAGGGTGACCGGGGTGGCACTTTTCCCCATCGGGGTGGTGCAGTGGTGGAGGGTCACTGAGTCCTTGTCCTTCGGGGGTGGGTTGCAGGCTGGCGATGCTGGGGCGTTTGTTGGCCTGCTGATGCTGCACTTGCGGTTCGGGAAGCTGCTGCCTCCTGAGCTGTGCTTCCTGGCTGAGGACGTGGTGCAAACAACAGCTTCGCTTTGGCAGGAAACCATTCAGCGTAGATCACGGCGCACTGTGCTTTCTCCACGAAGTTAGACTGTTCCATAGAAATAGCAAAGCAGTGGTATTAGCTTCGGTTTGTGTCAGCTCTGCAAACCCTGGCAGAACGCCTACGATGTGCTGGGCACCTTGCCGAGGGCCTGGGGTCTGGAGAGCCTTGTGGCAAGATGGGGAGGCTTTAGGTTCTGATGTCTGCGTAGGTTAAAAAGCGTGTACATAAAAATCAGCCTGCACTTGCCCCCTGACCTCTGGATGTGGGCTTGGAAGTGCAGGGCCCAGGGACTTCCTCTCTCATTCCTCTTTGTACTCCAGCCGGGGCTTCCCTGCAGGGCAGTAGGGGCCGAGGTCTGGTTCCGACAGGAGGCAGCCCCACGGAGAAAGCTAATAAAGACGTAGCCTTTCTTCCCCACCTTGCAGCCCAAGCCTATGTAGCTGAGTTCTCACACGGTACATTTTGTACGGTGCCAAAGGCTTCTACAGACAGCGAAGTTAAGAAGCGAGAAGGTGGAGTTGTTCAGTGTAGGGTTACGCGTCCTGCAGGAGGGGACAGCTGACGGTGGTGTGGAGGTGCACAAGTGCACACAGCTCCTGGGGCGCACAGAAGAGAGGCACTTGGCTCCCCACGGTGGGGCTTGGGGAGATTTCCACAAGGAGCTGCTGAGCTGGTTCCTGAGGTCGCATTTCCTGTTTAAGAGGATAATGACCAGATCTGGAACAAAAAGGAAAGCACTAAGCATCTAGGTACCTTTGGGTGCCTCTTCTGCTGCGGAGGAATGTCACCAGGCTGTGAACTCTGTTGTCAGTGCCCTGCACAATGTAATCACCTAAGAAATATTTGTTGAAGGAATGAAAGACCAGTAATTGTTTATTTTGAAAAGAAATCTTTTAACTCTTGACTCTTGCTAATCCAGTGGTTCTCCACTGGGGGCTATTTGCCCCCCAGGGGACGTTTGGCAATGTATGGAGACAGAGAATAGAATGGTGGTTACCAGGGGCTGAGGGGAGGGGAGGTTTTGGGGAGAAGTTGGTCAAAGGACACAAAACCAGTCAGACAAGAGGAATGAGTTCAAGAGCCCTGTCGTACAGGGCTGTGGTTAACAGCAAAGTATTGTGGTCTTGAAAATGTGCTAAGGGAGTAGATTTTAAGTGTTTTCATCACTGAATAATGATAAGTATATGAGGTAATGCATATGCTAATTAGCTTGATGTAGCCATTCCCCAGTGTAAAATATACATATTTTAAAACTACATTTGTGCACAATACATTTTTTTTTTTTTGCTTAAAACAACAACTTAGGGTGCATGGTTTCTAGTATGTGCTTATGACCTGCTGCCCAACTCTGGGCTGGTGGGGAGTGGTCTGCACCAGGGCTGGGCCAGGCGAGGTAAGTGAGGAACCTTGGGTGTGAATTTAAAGAGAAACTCATTCTCCGGCCCAGCGCTGGGCTCCCCCCGCCAGGCCCCACCCAGGCCCCACCCTGGTCCACGGGAGTGAAGGTAAGGAGTGAGCTGGGGATGACCAGTCAGCCCCCACGCACGTCACGTTTCCTCTTAGCAAAGCACGGCTCGGCCAGGGTCCTGGCACTGCCTGGAGTCTGTCTGCGTCTCAGGAAGGCTGCGAAATATGTCAAAATACATCTCAAAGCAAATTACAGTAATGCTCCTTTAAAAAGACATGAGACACACCTTTACCACCAGGCCTTTCATCTGGGGGCTCAGACGGTGTCTCCCAAGCCCACTTTTGCCCTTTCCCAATTTAGCTCGTTCCTTTCTATTGGCTCTGTCCGTTCTCTTTTTGGTTATACCCTCACGGTGGCAAGATGGCTGCTGCAGCTCCAGCCTCATCTTCCCCCAGGTCTCTCTCCCAGCAGGCCCTGCAAAAGTCCCATGGCATCCATTGGTTCAGCTTAGATCACATGCCCATTCCTGAACTAATCACTGTGGCCAGGGAAATTCAGTGCTCTGAGTGGTCAGGCCTGAGTCACATGTCCACTTCTGGAACGAGGGCGGGAGGAAACGCTACCCAAACTGAATATCTCCATGTGGAGAGGGTGGTTCCCAGAAGAAATAGGAGAGCCCTTATCAAAAGGAAGGGAGAGGGAATGGAGCAGACGGAATATGACAGTCCATATCCAGGACAGCACCACAAGCTGAGAAAGACCACAGCCCACCAGCAGACACCCCTGCCCCTGCTGCTGATCCTACCAATCACGGTCCACACCCACCCCCTGGGCTCTCTGACCGGATCCCTGGTGACAATTTGAATGTAAACACCAGTCCGATCCAACAGAATCAAATATAGCTAATTTAGACCTGGAAGTGAAATTTCAAAGTGGCACTTAATTTAGACTTAATTGGCATGATTTCTAGTGGTCTTGCAGGTATTAATTGTTTAAAGACACTTAATGAAATTTAATCAGTCCGTCAAAACAAACGACAGGCCAGGAGCAATTTGTTGATACTGTGGTCAGACACTGCCAGGTGCCTGCCACTGCGAGGCTCAGACACGGATATTAGGGAGGGGGGTTTGGGGGAGGCTTCTAGGCTTGTTCTTCCCTCCAGAAATCCCCTGTGTGTAATTTTTAATGAGCCCCCACCTCCACCCACGTTTGCGGTTCCTAGACTTGAAAGGAGCCTGGCCACAATCTCACGGTCTCCTCTGGCCACTGGCCCCTTGGCCCCTCCCCGTCTCCTGTTTCCCAGGCTGGGGAGAGCTTCCAGGTGCCCAAGAGAGTGTGAGAATGATCCTCATCATGTCTGCACATAGCATATCTTTTATGGATGGCAACTCGGAGGCTGGGCAGGGTGAGGACGTGGATTCTCTTTGGCCGTGCTGAGCTGGCCTGGCCAGGCTGGTTTTCAAGCCTCCTGACCTGGCTCTGGGCACCACCTCTCAATGTCGTATGAGCGCCATTCCCTGTCTTCCAGCGCTCCTTGGCATCCAACAGTCTCTGTCCCCGAGTAGCTAGGTGACTTTGGGCAAATGATTTGACTCCTCTAAATGGCGCATCACACAATGTGGCATAGAACTGGCAGCCACAGGGGCCTCTTTGGAGGATTGGGCTAGGGCAGGTGAAATGTCTGCACGACGCTGGCCCCGAGCCCACGGTCCATGTTGGCTATTATTGTTGTTATTATTACATCTGCAACATTTGTTATTTTAGTCCTAATGATGGGCAGGCACCTTGCCAAGCTCTGTGCGTGTGAAGACAAATATACCGTCTTTGCCTGTGGGGAGACACGTGAACAGACAATTACAATTCAGTGTGATGTTAGCTTTTACATCCATCTTGCGCCAAACGGGACTAAGGCAGTCTGTTTTGTCTTGACATACCTTCGGGTGTGTCAGAACGTGGACAGTGCTGTGCCCAGGAGCTCTGAGAGCCCTGGGAGCTGCCACCTCTGGGTGAAGGGAGTCGGGCTGGGCTTTCTGGGGGGTGCTGATGAATGTCTCTCCTGCCGTGACAAGCTGCCTCCCTCCCATTGCCACTGGAGTGGGGGAGGGGAGCTGTAGCTCTTTAGGCTGCAGTCCGAGCCTGCTTCAGCTCTGGGTTGTGTGAAATTATCCCGGACTCAGGACGGTGGAGCTCCCTCAAGCTGGGACTCCAACTCCTGGGGCAGTTGCAATGGCTCCTGACTTTGCAGTCCCCCTGCAGTGGGGACTCGGTCACCCAGAGTGTCCCTGGGGAGCAGGTGTGGGGCCTGCACCCCTGTGGCTTCAGGGGAAGGAGGGAGTCCCACTGTGTGAAGGGAGAGAGGGCACGTGCTTGTGGGGTCTGGGAATAAACCAGTCTAGGGGGCTGGGCTGGCCTCCTGGGACCCTGCCCACCCCTAGGCTCTGGCCCCGGGCCAGGTGCAGCGGAAGTTGTGAGGCCACTTGAGGTCGCTGCCATGAGCAACACCACGACCACCTCCTTCTCTCTGGGTCTGTGATGGAGGCAGACCTGGGACCACGGCTTGGCCAATCCTCAGCGTGGTCTTAGCCTTTGGGAATCTTGGTTGACTCTCTTTAAAGGTGGAGAGCTGCGTCTATTTCTTAGGGTCCTCGTGAGGTCATCCAAGAAAGACCCCCTACTGGAGACTAGCACCTGGTCTCGTCTTAGGGATGGGTGCTCCCTCCTGCCCACTCCCAGTGGACACTTTCCCCTTAAGCTCCCTGAGCTGCCCCCACCACCCCTCTGTCTCTCGGGGCCTCTCATGAAGACGCCACCCCCACTACCTGCCAACCAAGAGGGTTTTGATACCCTGAATGAAAGAGCTACGTCTCCAGGCTTCTGTTTCTCTCAGCTTGCAGCTTCCCTGGAGCCATGACAATGTCCTTGGGGCTGGAGTCATCTCCTTGCCCAGCCCTGAGGACAGCCCCAGCTTCTGCCCAGGAGGCCAAGGTTGAGGCTAGTCAGCGGCCATAGGGGGCCATGAAGCCACAGTGGGGTCCCATTGTGCCTGTCCTCCTTTGGAGCTGGGGCTTAGTTGTTGTTCTTTCTTGAACCTGTATTGGGTTTGGTTTGTAGCCACTGTCCTGAGAGCTGCAGCGGCACCCCACGGGAGGCTCCACACTCGAGGAGGTGGCGTACGGCGGTGGCAGCAGCAGTAGCAGCACTGGGGCTCTGGCGGCCCCTTTGTCTTCCGATGGACTGTCTTCTCCGCACAGTCCCTCCCAACAGTGCTCAAGGCTCCCTGGGAGCTCCCTGCTGCTTCCAGACAGCGGTGGCACTAAGGCGACCCTTTGCATCTTTCTGTAACTTCCCTTCCACGTGAGCCGTTGGTCAGGCCCCTGGGAGCGGTTGGTCCGTCTCCTGCAGAAGCCGGGAGCAGGTGCAGAGTCGATATAAACTATGGCAGAATTATTTCTTGGCCAAGGATGTTTGGGACAGAGTGTGCCACCAGGGTAATTTGGCTGGTTAATTGGGCAATTTAAAACGCAGGGTTTCAGAGGCCGGCAGCTCTGCCCCTCTGGGAGCCAGGGTGGTTTAGGAGATGGATGTGCATTCACACGGCGATGGCCAGTCCTGCTGGGAGTCGGGGGCAGGACATGGGGGCGGCTCCAGCCCTGCATCTCCTGTCACCGTGGCAACCGCGGGGAGAATGTTCTCCTGGCTGGGCCTCTCCCCGTGGCAGAAGCAGGCTGTGGATGATGGGATGTCTCAGGTTCTGCTCAATCCACCCCCTCCCCCACCTCTTCACTCTTTTTAAATGTGTATTTGAAGGCATGGCTTATTACAGAACCCCTGGGCTTGGTTTGGGGACTGCTGGCTTGTAAAAGTCCACACTGGATTTGGGCTAGGACATCCCAGCCGGGGGGTGCCTGCCCATTCTGGAGGGAGAGCTGCCTGCGGAGTCTCCTACATTGAAAGACGGGGTGCTGGGTCCCCATGGGGCTGCCCCTGCTGTTTTTACCAGCTGTGGCCCTGTTTCCAGATGTGGGCTCTGGCTGTGGCATTGGGGCCAGCATCGTGGATTGTCGTGGCTGCAGGAGGCAGGAGGGTTTAGAGGTAGGGCCCCTGGGGCCTGGGTCTTCCCCGAGGCTGGGGTGGGTGGGTGCAGAGAGGGTCCCTGGACCTGACCTTAAGAGGTTGGCCACAGCTGAATATGACTCTCAGCAACATCTGTCAGAAGAAGAGGAGAACTAAAATAAATCCGGAGGTCCCCTTTACTCATGTAAATATCCTACTTGAGCGACAACCTGCTCCCTGGAGTTGGGGAGTGGTACCCAAGCCGCCCCCGTGTCGCTTTCTGTGGGATCCGGTTTTAGAAAGAGCCTTCTGCTCCTTTAGACCTTTCTGCTTGGAAATCGCCTATCACAGAGCATGTTGCACCCCGAGGTTAGGACATCACTTCATTTCATTCTTTTGCTGCAGAAAAAAACAAAACAAAACAAAACAAGCCTGAATAGCAGAACCCACAGATGCAGCAGACGCGCTGTGCTCATGAGATATCCATTATGGCCCTGTCAGAGGAAAACCGAAGGGAGAAGGTTTATTCTCCACTTTCTGGTGGGGCCGCTGCTTTCTCTACAGATGTATCCTTGTTTGGGGAAGAAGCTCAGAGATAGGGGCCTGATGGGAGCCCTGGCCAGGCCGGGCTGGGCCGGAGGGGCGGGCGGGAGGTTGAGCAGGCCCAGGAACACAGTGCTTCTCTCGGGAGACTATTTGCTCCTCTCTGACAGTCTCCATCCCCTGCTGGTATTTTATGAGCAGGATGTTTACCCCCAGAGGGTTTTGGAATGGCAGCTTTGCCTTACTTGGAGGTTTCAGATTTGTGTGCAGAGAATGAGCCAATGAGACTCTGGCCAGTTGGGGGTGTTTGGGCCCAGTGGACACCTTCAGAGCCGTGGAGCTGTTTGTCCCCGAGGGACATGGTTGGGCCGGCCTGGGCTTGGTTGGATCAGGTTCCTGGCAGGGAGGACAGGGCCTCCTAGGGTCTCTGAATGGTTGTGCCGGTTGTGCACTGCTCCAGGGCTCCTGGCCCAGCAGCTGAGCAGGTGCTGAAACCCGGCCTGCATGTGCCCACCCAGCCTTGTGCCTGGTCCAGGGCTGTGTCTGCCTTGAGGAAGGGGCACCTTCTTCTTTGCACGAAAGCCTCTGTATAGTTCAGTTGTGGCCCTAGGCCGGTTTCAGGGCACATGTGTATCACCCATGTCTTTATTTTCTGCATTCTGCTGCTTTGATATCTTAGGGGCTTTGCTGAGCCCGGACTGGCTGCCATTCCCAGGGCGAGCAATTTCTAGAGTTGGGAACAGCTCTGGAGAGAGCCTTCCGGATGCAAACAAGCCGATGCAGAGCCACCGGGCATCTCCTTTATTAGGCTCTGACATTCAGGGCCACCACCCACCTGCCCTGTCAGCCCAGGGCCAGGTCCCAGACAACTAGGGGCAGCGTCTGTGCCCGAGTCGCTGAAATTGTTCAAGCTAACCAGTCCTAGGCCTGCTGACTCTGCCTTGCCTGTTCCTTCCTATGGAAACCACAGTTAATGTGGTTTTGCCCACATTCCCTCCCCGTGGCCCCGCGTGCTCCCTGCCTCTTGTTTCCAGGGACCTGCAAGTGTAACAGATCTTTTCCTTCGTGGCTGTTATTTCCACGTCTGTCTGTCTTACTGCACCTGATCCTTACTATGCCCATAAAACCCGTGGCCAGAGAGGCTGCCTGGGGAAGAGCGCCCTGGGGTCACCTTCTGCAAATCCACTGCCCTCCAGGCCCCACCGGTGCAGGGCCGGCCCCAGCCAGGCTGGTCAGAGCATCCTGGGGTGAGTTAGGTCTGGACAGAAGCGTGTGCTTCCGGAGGGGGTGGTGTGGGGTAGGTGAGAGGGGGCGAGCAGGAGCTCCTAGGGTTCCCAGGAGCCAGACAGACCTGGGCCTTAATCCTGGCCCTGCACTCGGCAGGTGGTGACCTTGGGTCAGCTGATTAATCTCTCCAACCTGCCTTCCCAGCTGTAAAGCTGGGGACAAGATCCCCTCTGTAGGCCTAGGGGAGTCATCTGCGAACGCACAGGACATGCTGCTGTTGGGCTGTGTGGTCAGCTGCATAGAGCCCCACAGCTCCACATCCCGCCCCCGGAACGTGTGAGAGTCACGTTTCGTGGCGAAAGGGAACTGGCAGATGTGATCCCGTGGTGGGAGAGTTTCCGGGACCGTGCGGGTGGGGCCGCCGCAGTCGCGATCCACAGAACAGGCACGAAGGAAGAGCAGACGCAGGAGGAGGCTGTGCGGCCCCGGAAGCAGAGGTTGGGGTGACGCAGCCACAAGCCGAGGGATGTGGGTGGGAGAGGCAAGGAACAGGTTCTTCCCCCAGAACTTCCAGAAGGATCCGGCCTTACCAACGCCTTGATTTTAATGCCGTAAAACTCATTTCAGACTTCTGACGTCTGGAGCGGTAAGAGAGTAAATGCGTGTTGTCTTCAGCCACGAGGTCTACGGCAATTTGTCACAGTGGCAACAGGAGGCTGAGCCGGGCTGGCTGTTGTGATTCTAAGTGCAGGCTCGTGGTCATGAGCCCACATTCGGGGGCCAACAGCCCTGGCTGAGAGTCTTGTCTGTGTGACCTTGGGGTATGACCTACCAGTGCCTCAGTTTCCCATCTCTAAGATGGGGCTGAGACTACCTCCCACCTCACGCCATTGCTGGCACTATGCCTGACGTGTGTTGAGAATTGTCGAGTGCTTTAGTTTGGAATGTTAAATGTAGATGTCATTATTGTCTACACTTAGATTAAGAAGAGCCAGAATCTAGAACGTGGTCTTTCCCTTGGTCAGGACACGGGGACTTCACGAAGGTGGTGTTTGATGGTGTGTGTTGGAGGAGGGAGGGAGGTCACGCGATACATAAGGATGCCCAGGTCAGTGTTGGAGCTTCCAGGGTTGCCTGGCAGGTTAAAGTCAGTCTTCCCCACGGTGTCCCAAGTCCCCTTGTGGGTGGCAGTGTCTGGAGATACTGGCTACCTCTAGGGGCTCATGTGCCGGTGACTGATGGGGGACCCCATCTGCAGGCAGCTGGCTGAGATGGTTACCCGGCAGCACCCAGTGTCCACCCCTCACCCCTGCTGTCTCACTGCCTGCCCCTGCTGGCCAGCCACCCTCCCAGCCGAGACAGATTAGTGAGTCTGTCACCCACATTCATGTGGCCTTCCCGTGACATTGACCATGATTTTTCTGCCACGAATTGGGTTGGTGTGAATGGCGGCCTACCCAGAGTCAGGGAAGTGAGTTAAAAATGCTTTTTCAGAACCTTTCCCTACCTACGACGTCCACGATTCATCTTCGCAATTCTTGGTTGCATTGATCTGGGTCCACACTCCTGAGGCCTCGAATACCATTTCCAGGTGTTTAACTCTAAAAGGGAGCCGTAAAACATCGCCCAGAAAAGCTGTGCATGATGAGAGAGAGGAGACAGATCAAGAGGGGAGCGTCACAAGAGGCCAGATGCAAAAGGAGCATTTTCAGAAATCTAAATGCTTCTCTCAGATGCTTGTGCGATGAACCCCACGTGTGCAATTTCCAAGTGCTGCTAGATGCTCATTTCCTTCTTCCCCGCGTGAGCCTTCAAGGTCGGCTGCTACCTCCCTGTGCAGCTGAAGAAGCCGGGACTCCAGGAATTAAGTGACTTGCTCAAGTCCCACCCCACATGCCTCTGGGGACATGCTTGCATTCCCCCCAGCCCTCCCGGGCCCTGACCCTGCTTGGTTCCATTTGGATTTTTGAAGAGTGAGATGCACCAGTAGGAGCCCTCTCTCCCCTCAGAGTCTGGTAGGACAAGCCGAATGTCACGATGCTGGGGTCTTGGACAGAATGGGGACCCACATGCCAACCTGGTGATCACACGAGGTCCAATCACCTGGTCATGGGTCTTCCCCACAGAGGGCAACACTGACATCCGTGGGGAAGGTACAGGTGTCACAAAGGTAAGGGCTTGGGAACCAGCCTCTTTTTCGTGTCTAAGTCTGGTCTGTTCTTGGGCCCCTGGCTACGTGACAGGTTCACTGAGCACCTGTTATAGAACAGGTTCCAGCCTCAGGGCCAGGGAGGCCGCCGGGAGCAAGACTAAGCCTGGTCCTTGCCGAGCTGGTCTTCCCCACTGCCTGGGTGAGAGACATGAGCAGAACGAGGGCTTCAATTCAGATGGTTCTCATTCGCCAGGAAAGGCAAGGATGCAGTTGGGGGAGGGAGCAGGTAGACCAGCGGGATGGACCATCGCACCTTCGCATTAGAACTCAGCCCTCACTGGAGGCTTCTGAACATTAATAACAGGAGGAAGTAAGTAGCAGGCTGGGGATGTCGGGGGCTGCTCTGGTTTTAACCTGTGTTCCGTGACTCCTCGAGGGCATAGATAGTGTCCTACTCAGGCCACATAGCAGCAGTGTGGGTCCCTAACCCCTGAGTGCCCCTGCTCCGAGTGTACCTGGGAACCTGACTTGTACCTGTCTTGTGCCTGTCTTGCCAGGGGTGTGTTACGTGCTTGCCCATTTGAACCCCTTCTGGTCCATCAGCCTGACCTATTGCATGACCTGGCCTCAGTTTCCCTATCTGTGAGCAAGGAGGCTTCCCTAGATGACCCCTGAGGGGTCTCCTTGCTGGGCAAAGATTCCCCGCTTGCACCGGACACCTGCTTTACGAACGGCTGCTCAGGAGGGGGAAGCAGCGCCTTCCTTGGCGGAGGGGAGGGAGAGATTTATCTGATGAGGGGCACCTTTTCTCCCCACTTTGTCTGGCAATAATGATGGAGCCTCCAGGAGTGCTGGAGCCATTTTACTTTTATTTTATTTCTTCCTGAAGTTCAATACTTTCCAAAGCTCCTCTGCGTGGTAATGCTATTTTCCTGGCAGGAATGCATTTATTGGAGCTGTCACTCACCCCCTGGCTGCTCCATCTCGACTCTGTGGCAGGCCTGACCGAGTGATGTGGCAGTCTGTAATTTAAAGGCTGATAGACCCAAATTACCCACATAGACCTTGCCGGTGGCACAAGTTAAGGACAAGTTCTCTGCAAATTGGTTGCCTAGTAGGTTCGTGGCCCTAAGTGACTGAGTTTTCTCTTCTGGCTGGTTTCCCTGGAGGGAGTTGGCTGGCGGCCCTCCAAGATGGTTCTTGCTAGTCTGGCCTGCCTTGGCGAGCGGGCCCTGGGGGAGGGAGATCGGAGCTGGGGACCGTGACTCAGCAAAGACCCAAGAGCAGGTGGCAGAAGGATCGTAGGTCTGAGAGCCAGGTGGGCCTGAGTTTGAATCCTGCACCGCCATTCCTCAGTGGTGAGCTCATGTCCCATCTGTGGTGGGTAACATCCACACTTTCGGGTGAGGGGCAGGGCACAGGGCTTGAACCCTGCGGGCCCCCTTGTCTGGACGGCCTGCCATGCCTTGGGGTGGTCTCAGTCCACTAGTTCACAGGTCAGGATTCTAGGCCTGGGGTGGAGGTGGGTCAGCCCCCAGAGTGGAGGTGTTTTCCCTTCTCCCTGAGTCCTGGGGCTGGACCGGGCTGTTGGACGTCCTTCACTGAGTGCCTTCTCTCTGCTCCAGAGATGCGCCTGCTTCATCGCTTTATATGCTCTGACCAGGCAAGGGGTTTCCTCCTTATGTGGCCAGCTGTGTGCAAAGGGGGTCAGCCATGGTGGTTTTAAAAATAATTAAAACGGTTTGTTTTTTTCAGTAGACTATGCCTTTCCTATTCATTTTTTGGTCATATTAACTTGCTAAATATCGCTTTCATCCTTTCTCAGATCTATTGCCTTTTATGTCTTTCCTTATTTTTCTAAGCCTGTCTCTCCAGCTGGGTGACTGCCACTTCCCCAGGAACGACCAGGAACAAGCAGGGGTATTTGCGTTCGTCAATGTTGTGGTTAGAAATAACAGGAACACAGCTCAAACTGCCACACACACACACACACACACACACATACACACACACACACACACACACACACAAAATCCATCGGCTCCCTAAATCGAATCAGGGGAAGCATCTGCAAGGAGCTGCGTCCAGGGAACTGGGGCCCTGAGAGCTGTGAGCTCCCGCAGCCCGCCCACCACCACCCTGGTCCCACCTCTGCCTCCATGTGTGTTGGCTTTGTCCCTTTCACCAGGTTAATGTCCCTTTTCAGGTCAGGAACTAGAGCTGCACATGGCTCTGGGCCACTGTCTTTGCAGTCACTCTGCCAGAGATGAGAAAGGGCTCTTTCTTTGGCTTGAGGGAGAAAAATCCCAGGAAAGGCCTCTCATTGGCTCTGCTCACATCATTTGCCTACCCCTTGAACCAATGAATTTGGCCTGAGGGTTTGTGTACCATGATGGACAGGCTCCATCCCCAATCATGTGATTGGACCCTGTGCCAAGCAGGCCCAAAGGATCAAGGAAGTGGAGACATGGCCTCAGGGTGGGAGGAGGGGGGGCCCTCTCTGTTTGCATCTCCTGAAGTATTTCTGTTCAGGCTCTCACTGAAAAGGGGAAATGGAGGCAGTTTGGTCCTAGATTTCTCCAAAAACAATGCCCAGGAAATGGCTTTACAACATGCCAGGAGCCGCCGCAGAACTTTCCCTTCTCAGCTTCACTGGCAAGAGTTGCGGCAGTCTAATTGGCTTCGCCACGTTCACAGAAGCACCGGGTTTTATTGCAGCTCCCCCGTCTGAGGGAGGATGATTAGTTGGTGGAGCAACATCCTGCTGATTTGTCTGGAAACCAAGGCGCTTGGGGAGTGTGTGTGGCTCATCCTGTGCGTGTGTTCCCACCCCCTTGCCCCTGCCCTGCTGCCGAGGAGATGCAGGGGATGAGGGCAGGATGGGGGAGTCGGGCAGGAGGTGCCGGAGGGGTAGGGTCCAGGGCTGAGTGCACAGGCTGGGGACAGTGACAGCCAGGCGCAGCTTCCTGCTTTCAGAGCTGGTCGTGGGCCGCAGGGGTCTTTGTTTCTGTGTCTTTTGCCCTTACCTCTGTGTGTACATGTGTGTGCATGTGTGCGTGTGTGCGTGTGTGTGTGTGTGTGTGTGTGTGTGCAGGAGCGGGGGCTGGGACTCACGGCTTTTCCAGGTTAAGCCATGGTGTACCTCAGCTGGGAGGACACATCCTGGGCCCCTTCTCTCCCCTGCTCCAGGTTCCCTGTCTGGGAAGGACGGGAAGCTGGGAGAGGAGGGGACCCATGAGGACCCGGTGCCACCATGCCCAAAGCCTTGGCTGTTCCATCCCTCCAGGAGACCCCAGCTGGTGCCGGAGGGCTGGGTCCCTTTGCTTTCCTCTAATCCTGGAGAAGGGCGGAGGCAGGAAGCAGGGGTGCCCCCGGAGGGACAGAATGCACGTTTGAGTGACCTGGAAACCAAGGGGGAGGCAGGTGGGGCGGCGCGAGCCAGGTCTCCATCTCACCACACAAATGGACTAGTCAGGGCTAAGTAAGTCAGTAGGTCCAGATGTTTCCCAGTGTATGTTAAAATGTTAATTATCTTCTAATTACTTATTAGCCGAGCTGCTCTGGCAATGCGTGCCCCAGAAGACCGGCCAAATGAGTTCGGAGCTTCAGGAAGGAGTAGATTCACTAATGGCTTCTTCTGGACGCAGCTTCCAGAGATTTCTCATCACCCATCAGGCTCTTTCCAATAGTTATTGTTTTTGGAGGGGGAAGCCCCGGTGGCCTCTGTGCTGGGGACCAATACTGCGAAGTGTTTGGAGCCTCGGAGGCAGTCTGACACCGACCGCGTTGGCCCGTGTCATCCAGTGGCTCCCACGCCCCACGAGGCTGCGGCCCGGGCTCGGGGCGGGGGTTGCTGAGATGGGGGATGGGGGTGTGGGGGGCATTGCTCCGAAATGGGAGGGCTGGCTGGTCTCGAGGGCTGGGCTGGCTCCTGTGGTTCTGCCTGGGCCTTGCTCCTGGTGTCCCTTCTTGAGTCACTGGGCATCCATTCTCCCGGACCTGGGGTCAAGGCCAAGAGGGAAGAAGCTTCCCTGGGTGACAGTTTGCCCTGGCAGGTGCTGATGGCGGGGAGAGTGTATCTGTTGCTCACTCTAATGCCTGGTTTTGAACCTTGAGGGACAGCTGTGTCCTGGTGCCTCAGTCCCATCCAATGCTAGTTGGCAGTCGCACCTGCCCACATAGAAGAGCAGCAGCCGCGGTGGAGGTGGAGGTGCTGCCCCCGGAGCACCTGGGCGTACCTGGGCGCAGGCATCTCCTCGTTGCTGCCGCCTCCTTGCTTGTCTGGCCTGGCGGGCAAAGAAATCCGCAGGAGGTCGTCCTTCATGGAAGGACCTGCCTGTCACCTCCCTGGGAGATACACACCCCGTCCACTCGGCAGCAAACCCCTACTTCTGGCTCCTCCTTTGGGGCCCCTTTCTTATTCATGAGAATTAAAAATAGACCATGTGAAAAGTAAAACAGATGGATGTAGTCATTGATCGGGGTGCTTTGTGCCAGTTTTATAGAAAATTATGACCTATTTTTTCCCAGTGTTGAGGCTGCATCGGTTTCTGTGGATCTGCGGGGTGTGATGCGTTTGTTCTTCCCGCTGCACGTGCCGGCGTGATGCGTGTGCACTTGGAGCTGTGCACTGCATTTTGCAGAATCCTCGCAGCATCTGGCGGCTCCCGTGTGAGCTCGTTCGCTCATTCATTTATCCGTTCCTCTGCCAACCCACGCAGCCGCCCACGCACTCACGTTTTCTGTCTATCCATCCCTCCGCCCGACGGCTTGTCCCTTTTCCTAAGAAACACTTGCTGTGCACCCCCCGGCCAGCGCACTGTGGTGCTGCGAGTGTGAGCACTGCGGGACGGGGGTGCCGTGATGTAACCTGCTGTCTTAGTTTGCTCAGGCTGCTGCGACAAAGGACCACCAACTGAGTGGCTTAAGCAACAGGAATCTGTCGTCTCGTGGTCCCGGAGGCCAGAAGTCTGAGACCAAGGCGTGGGTGGGCCGAGCGCTCTGCAGGTGCTGGGGAAGGATATTCCAGGCCTCCCTCCTGCCTCTGGCAGTCCTTGGCCTGTGGCAGCATCACTCCGGCGCTCGCGTGGTGTCCTCCCTGCATGTGTCTGTGTCCCAATTTCTCCTTTTATAAGGACACCAGCCACTCTGGATTAGGGGCCCACCCTTCTTGCTTCATCTTAACTAATTACCTCTGCAATGACACCATTTCCAATGAAGGTCACATTCTGAGGTACTGGGAGGCAGGGAGTTTTGGGGGACGCACTTCAACTCCCGACACCTGCTGTGTTTTGTCTCCCCGAGCGACCACGGTGAACCATCCCAGGCAGGGCCGACGAGCGTCACTCCTGGCATGGAATCCTGATCCATGACAGGTAGCATAGCCGGCAGGTGTTACCTGTCACCTGCCTCCAAGATCCATTAGGAGGAGGCGTCAGTAAACTCACCGGATCACCTTGGCTTGGGGTGGAGAACTGAGGGAAGCATTCCCAGGCATGCTTTTCCCACCTAAGTAAGGAGTCAGGCTGGCCCTGGCCCGAGGGCCTAGCTTTGGCCAGGCTGGCGTGTGCTGGGGGGATGGAGTGTGCCAGAGGGTCTTTGAGTCTATCCAGCTGAGTTTAGGATCAGCAGCATTGAACAGAACCCTTCCCAGCAACGGTGTCTGAGCGTGACAGATGTTTTCTGTCTCCTTTTGTGCAACAGTGGTGTGGGGGTGGTGGCTGCAGGAAGCTGTTAGGGATCCACACCAGCACGTCCTCATCCTCATGGCCCAAGGTGGGTGCTGGAGCTCCAGCCATGCCATCCATGTCCTGGGCAGGAGTCCCCTCTTAGGGTGATGTCCTGGAAGTGCCAAATAGCACTTTGCTCACATCTCATTGGCCAGAGTGGGTCACACGCCCACACCTAGTGCAGGGGAGGCTGGGTGCACAGTGTGTTAGCTGGGCTCAGTGGGGGTGGGGAAGGCATGGAACAACTGTGTCTGACTCCACTTTGCTGTCCTTTGACCAGGCTGTATTAAAGGCCTTGTTTTAGTACACATGGGAGACTTCAGTTCCCAAGTAGTCAACTCAGCTTCCAAGAGGTTTCCGGGAATTAGGAGAGGAGCTTCCTACCCCCAGCACTCGTATCAGTCAATGGCTCTTCAACTGGAGGCTGCCCGACCCTTACGTTGGGTGAGTGGGGCACACAGGGCCACCTGGATTGTGCAACTTGGTCTTCTGTGGGGTCACTGGATTGTCCCTTGGATAAACTCTCACCCAGGCCCGTATTACTTCTGGTCCTTCTTAGAAAATGAAAAGTCCTATTGTCATTTCAAATTACAAAGTCATCTTATTTTTCTGTAACATGTTTAGTAGAGTAAAATAATGAAAACACAGATCTTTGTTCAACGTCAGTGTCTCTGTCCCCCCAGCCTGGGCCCAGTCAAGGCTGCAGGTCTGGGGGACCTTCCCAAGGTCAATCCCGAGCCACCTGGTTCTCCCCAAGTTAGAGGGGGGAGGGGAAGAGGAAGGGTGTAGGGAAGGTCATTTGACACCAAGGGTTCAGGGGCTTCTTGGAGATTCCCCGTCTCTGGCCCCTCCCACTGCACCGTTGTGAGGAAGGCCAGCCTTCTCCTTGCAGTCCTGTGGGTCTTTGGTTGGCCCCAGGGCACCCGGCCGTGCACCCCCCCACAGGCCTCAGGGTTCTGGTCTGTTGCACCTGCAGGTATTCCTTCTGGAAAGACTCTCTTTAAAGTGGTCTCAGGTCGTTATCCTGACCAGGAGACCCATGGCTTGGCCCCTGTCGTTGCTGGGGACGTTTCCTCCCTTCATCTGCCAGGAGCTGCAGCCTTGGTGCAGCCGGGTCTTCAGGAGTGAGTCGCTGCAGTCTGTGTCCTGTGCATCTTCGGGGATGTACACCAACCCCACCCCCCAGGGATCTCCTGCAAGCTCCTGTCCCTTCCTGTCCCCACCCATCCCTTAGAGAGGCGGGAGTACAAGGGGCTACAGCCTCTTTCTGAAGACCCCGCCTTGACAATTCCCAGCTGTCCTTTGGCCCCTGCAGCTCCAATCCCCATACCCTCAAGCTGGGTCCGGCTAAGGGCTTGGGGGCGCGTGTGCCCGGGCAATTTGCCGTGGACTGTGGAGGTCTCTGGTGGCATCTTGTGACTTTGGGCCTGAGCAGAAACTGAGTCAGGAGCCCCACTGTGGCCTTCTAGGAACCACCTGAGAAACTTGTTAAAATGCGGATTCCTGGGGGCAAGCTCCAGGAATTAGGATTCGGTAGGTCCAGCGGCGGCCGGGGAGGCTGCATCCTAACCAGCACCCAGGTGACGCTGTTGCCTGTGGTCCTTCGGGGACTGCGGGTTGTCATTAGGGATGGGATCCGACACGCAGTCACCACGGCAACCCCCATCTGGGTTTTCCCGAAGCCCCCAGGCCCGGCCTCGGCCCGGCTGGGCTGCCTTCCCAGACACCGTGCTTCAGTGGGGTTTTACTTTTTCATAGCCCGCTGATCTATTCAAATGCCTATAATGCAGCAGTCTTATCTGAGGGAGACACGCACACTTTCTTGACTGGATTTCCAAGAAATTTTATGAAAGGCTGATTTCCTTTGAAAGGCCTGGCTCCTTTATGCGGCGGAATAGAATCGTTTGGAATTGATATTCTCAAGGACGGTGGGGCCTCCTCCTGTCTTCTGCTGTTCTGAGATGTTTTAAGTCCCTCTCTCCCTCTCACCGATAACCGAGGGCTGCGGCCTCTTCGTCTTCAAAAGCGCGACGTAAATTAGACGAAAAGAGGTTTTGTAAGAAAGTGTTTAACCCCTCCTTAGTTCTGTGACAATCCTGGCGGTGCTTGTGCGGCTGTGCAGCATTAAACCCGGCTGTGAGAGGACGCGCCATGGACCAGCATCCGTCCTCCCTTCCCCGCCGCCTCCCGCCCTCCGCGTCCAGCCACCTGCCCTGCAGCCAGCCAGTCCCTGGAGGGTCTGAGACCCTCCTCTGCCTGGGCTCCACGTGTCATCCCCAAACAGTGCACCTTCTCCATAACTGATTTTATTTTTACCTTCCTCTTCCATCTTGGGTACCTTCTCCCAGCCCGCAGGCACAGTTTGGTAACACGGTTTGTGCCATGCGCTGGAGAGGAGCAGGCCTGGGGGGCCTGGAGGCCCAGGACAAAGGTCTCAGCAGCGCGCCTCTCAGGCAGCTGGCTTCTCTGAGGGCAGTGCTGTGGCCCAGCTCAGACTGGCTTTTAGGGTGACAGCTCAAATCCAGGTCTACCAATGGAACACGACCCAGCCTTAAAAAGGAAGGACATTCTGGTACCTGCTAAGAGGTGGGGGAACTTTCAGGACGTTGCGCTCAGTGCAATAAGCCAGCTGCAGAAGGACAAATCCAGGATGACTCCATTTATGCGAAGTACCTAGAGTGGTCAGTTCACAGGGACAGAAAGGGGAATGGCGGATGCCGGTGGCCGCGGGAGGGAGGCAGGACGCTTACTGTGCAAGAAGGGCTGTCTCTCGGTTTCTGTTCTGCAGGGCGAGACTAGCTCTGGAGACAGTGGCGCTGCCGCGTGTGCGTGTGCGTACTGCCACGAACTGTACGCTCGAAAGTGGTTAAAGTGGTACGTTTCATGTTACGTATATGAAGAAATGAATTAAAAATATAAAAAAAGGAAGAAAAATCCAGGTTTATCTCCTTCTAGGAATTGTAAGCCCAGGGAGGTCTCTAAGCTCCATGTCCTCAGCTGGGAAGCGAGGACATGAATATAAATCAGGTCGACAGGAGGATTCCCAGGGAGAACGGAGAGAATGACGATGTGTCCGCTGTACCAGGCCACACGGATACAAGACATCACTGAGGGCTGTTTGCTCTGTTACCGCTGCGCTTTGGGAGTTCGTTATCAGACATGTAGTTTGCAAACATCCTCTCCTGCTCTGTAGCTTGTCTTTTAATCCTCTTCAAAGAGCTTCCACAGAGCACATTTTTAATTTTGATGAAATCCAATTTATCATTTTTTTCTTTCATGGATTGTGCTTTTGGTATCAAATTTAAGAACTCTTTGCCCAGCCTTAGATGTGGAAGATGTTGTCTCTTTTTTTTTTTCCCTAAAAGTTCTACAGTTTTACATTTTAACACATTGACTGCCACACTAGAAAAAATTTTTTTTTCCCTTGGGCCACGATATTTTATTACGACAATAGAATAAAAACTTCAAACACAAAATGATCCTTTCTAATTTAATGAAAAATTTGTTATTTTTATTGTTTTCTGTGCGTGAGTTATGTGCAATTAAATTGTCAATATTAATTGTAACAATAAGAACATCAACGAGTAAGATTTTCTTGTTGGGGGGGGCACCCGTCACGTAACATGTATGCTACAGCATGGCAGCGTGAGTTGCCTGTGCACCACACAGCTCCCAAGGTAAAGAGATGTATGAGTTACATACGCTTCACGAGGCCTCAAAACTACCATGAGTTAAATATAACTCACATGGCAATTAATGAGTTAATTTGTGTCTTTGATCCATTTTGAGTTAATTTTTAAATTAAAAAATATTCTTTCTTTTTCTTTTTCTTTTTTTTAGCCTATGGATGTCAAGTTTCTCTAACACCATTTGGTGAGAACTCTATCCTTCCCCCATTTAATTACTTTTATGCCTTTGTGAAAAAGTCAATTGGGTATATTTGTGTGGGTCCATTTCTAGGTTCTCTGCTCTGTTCCATTGATCTGTGGGTCTCTGTCCCACTAGTGTCACACTCTCTTGATTACTGCAGCTAAGTAGCACGTCTTGCAATTGGGTAGACAGATTCTGCCTACTGTATTCTTCTTTTTCAAAAATTTTAGCTACTCTAGTTCCTTTGCCTTTCCAAATCAATTTTAGAATAATCTTATCTATAGCTACTTAAAATCTTGCTGGAATTTTGATAGGAATTGTGTTAACCCTGTAATCAATGTAGGGATAAATTACATTTTTACTGTGTTGAGTCTTCCAATCCATAAACATGGTGTGGTTCTCCATTTATTAGACCTTGATAGATTTCTTTCATCAGGGTTATGTAGTTTTTAGCATAGAAGTCCTGTATTTTTTTTTTTTTTGGATTTACAACTAATTATTTAGTTATCTTTTAGTGATTATAAATGGTATTTTTTCAAACCAGCCTTATTGAGGTAGAACTGAAAAATACAAATTAAATGTATTTAAGGTATACAACCTGATGCTTTGATATACATATACATTGTAAAGCAGTAACTAAAGTTATTAATAATAATAATGTAATGTTTTGTATACTTGAAATTTGCTCTGAGAGAGTAGATCTTAAGTGTTTTCATCACAAAAAGGTAACGATATAAACTGATGGATATGTTAATTAGCTCGATTGTGGTAATTGTATTTTTAATTTCATTATTCACCTGTTCATTGCTAGAATACAGAAATGCAATTGATTTTTGAATCTTGTCTCCTCTGACCTTGCTGAACTTACTTATTAGTTCTATAAGATTTTTTTTTGGTTCTTTGTGATTTCCTGCATAGACAATTATGTCATTTGCAAAAAGGGACAAGTTCATTTCTTCTTTTTGATCTGGAAGTCTTTTAAAACTTTTCTTGCCTGATTACACTGGCTACAACTTTTAGCACTACTTGAGTAGAAGTGTTGGGAGTAGTTTTTTGTTTGTTTGTTTGTTTTTTTGCCTTGTTACCAATCTTTGGGGAAAAACATTCAGTCTTAGGCCATTAATCAAAATGTTAGTTGTAGGCTGTTTGTAGACGCTCTTTATCAAACGGAGGAAATTCCACCTTGTTATTATTTTTCTGAGAGTTTTATCATGAATAAGTACAGCTGATCCTGGAACAGCACTGGCTAGTACTGGATGGGTCCACTTATATATGGATTTTTTTTTTTTTTTTACCAAAGCGAGTCCAAAATACAGCATTCCCAGGATTGAAACCCACATTTATGGATTTCAAGTTATGGGCCAACTTTTCGTATATGCAGGTCCTGCAGGGCCCACGGTGGGACTTGAGTGTGTGAGGATTTGGGTATATGCAGGCTGAGGGGGTCCTGGACTAATCCCCCACACGTGCCAAGGGCCGACTGTATAGATTTTGACATGTGCTTGTTCCGTGTTGATTGATACGATTGTGTGATATTTCTTCTTTGGCTTGTTAATATGGTGGATTCCCTTTCCCAGGGAGAGAGGGGTGGGAGGCTTGGACCAGACAGTTTCCATGGCAACGAGAGGCAGCTACCGGATGAATTTGGAGACAGAGGAATTGACTTGGCAAGCTCTGTGGGTGACCTCCAGGACTCTTCACATATTAAAAAGCGAAATAAAATAAAGCCCAAAGTGAGCTCAGGCAAAGCACTTGTGTTTCTAAAGAGCAACGTGTTCCTGTCTCCCGACAGGCGGAACTGAATCTCCCTTGTTTTTCCTTCCCACTCACTCTCATTTCCTTACCCCTTGGAGGCCTCTGTGTAATTGTGATTCTCTCTGTTTCGCTGTATCTGATGGAGGTGCCAGGCTGGAGGCGGCTCTGCCCCCCTGGGTAGCTGCCTCTTTGTCGTGGGGGGGGGGCGGTGCCTTAGCAGCTGATTCTGTGGCGTGCTCTGTGCTCCAGGCTGCAGGTCCCAGATGTGGGGCCATAGTGGTGGGCGGGAAGCTGTGGCTTTGGTCTCAGCCACTGCTAGCTGCTGGGAGCTGAGCAGGAGCTCTTGGGTCTCAGATCCCTCCCTCCAAGAGCAGCCTGCGGTGCTCTGTGTGGGGATGGAAAGGAGGGGGCCCTGCTGTTCCAGGCTGCAGCAGGGAGAGCCGCTGTCCAGGGCTGCGGGTCGTGTGCCTGCGCTTCCACCACTGCCAGCCTGGCGGAAGGGCGACCAACCGGGTTCCCGAGTGTCTGATCCTGGCTTTTCGTTGATTAGCGCTGGAACCTGGGCTGTGTCTCTTAATCTATCTGAGTCTCGGTTTTTTCACCTACAGCGTGGAAAAATGAGAACACTTACGGCGTCACCTGAAACAACGTATGTGAAGCATTTTAGTAAGTGCAGCCAAAGGCAATTCCCTTTTCTTGGGACGTAAATTTCGTTTCAACATAACTACAACATCGAGAAAATAAAAGGCAAAACAATTAAAAAAATGTTAGCTGTTGCCGACAGAAGCTTTCTGCGGTGTGTTAGACGGCTGCAGCCTCGGGAGCAGAGCGTGCTGGACACAGCGGTCTTGTCTGGCCATCTGGGGCGGCGAGGCCAGGAGCAGGGCCTGGCGGCTGTGGCGGTGCGGGCAGAGTCATGGCTGGAGACCCGGCCCCAGGGCTTCCTCTCACTCTCGGACCCTCCTTGTTGCCCCAGGCCTGGTTCCTCTCAGTGTGTGGTGTTCTCTGCTCAGAAACAGCTGTGTGCACGGGGGCCTGAGGGGACACAGTGCCCGGGCGCCCAGGCGAGCGAGGGCTTTTCCCGTGAACCCCTTGGCTTGGCCGGTTCTGCTCGGTGGAAGTTGTCAGAATTCTTTGGTATGCGGGGGCACGGCCTCAGTTCGTTTTTGCTGCAATCCTGAAATACCTTAGACTGGGTAATTTGTAAAAACCAGAAATTTATTTCTCACGGTTCTGGAGGCTGGAAAGTCCAAGATCAAGGCCCCAGCAGGTTCAGTGTCTGGCGAGGGCCCCGCCTCTGCTGTGTCCTCTGGAGAGGATGGACACCGTGTCCCCACGGGGCTGAAGGTGGAAGGGCAGAAAGGCTGAGGTCGTTCCCTCTAGCCCTTTCGTAGGGCTGCAAATCCCATTCTGAATAAGCACTTCGTAAAGGCCCCACCTCTGAATACTGTCACATTGGGGTTTAAGTTCCAGCGTAAGAGTTTTGGAGGGACACGTACATTTAAGCCATAGCAGGGACAGAAGGGAGCTTTGCATTGGTGCCCAGGTTTGTTTGTGAAAATATATGTATCAAAATAAACTTTTTATTTTAGAATCATCTTAGATTTACAGAAGATTTGCAAAGATAGTACAGAGAGTTCCCATAAACCTCCCACTCAGTTTCTCCTATTTTAACATCTTACATCAGTATGGAACATTTGTTACAATTAACGAGCCAATATTGGTGCGTTATTACCGACTGGACTCCACACTTCATTCCATTTTGCTGGTTTTCCCTAATGTCCTTTTCTCTCCCAAGAGCCCACCAAGGGTACCACGTTATGTGTAGTTGTCACGTCTCCTTATGCTCTTTTTGGCTATAACCGTTTCTTAGACTTTCCTTGTTTTTGATGACTTTGGCTGTTTTGAGGAGTACTGGTAGGCTCTTTCATAAAATATTCTTCACTGGGGACTTGTATAATGTTTTCCTTACCTTAGACTGGGGTTATCGGTTCTTGGGAGGAGAGGTAAAGTGCCACTCTGATCACATCATATCGAAGGTGCATGCTAGCAACATGACTCTGATCACGTCATATCGAGGGGACATACTATCTACATGATTCTGATCATGTCATATCGAGGAGACATACTATCTACATGACTTTGATCACATCATATCAAAGGTGCATGCTAGCAACATGACTCTGATCACGTCATATCGAGGGGACATACTATCTACATGACTCTGATCACATCATATCGAGGGGACATACTATCTACATGACTCTGATCACGTTACATCGAGGGGACATACTATCTACATGACTTGTCAGTGTTGGTGTAGACCTTGATCAGCTGGCTGAGTCTGTCAGTTTTCTCCATTAGAAAGTTGCTTATTTTTTCCCTCTTTCCACACTGTACTCCTCGAAAGGAAGTCACTAAGCTCAGCCTACACTTAGGGAGTGGGGAGCGATGCCCACCTCCTTGAGAGGGCAGTGTGTACGTAAATTATTTGGAATCCTCCTGTATGGGAGACTTGTCTATTCTCATTCATTTATTTATTTAATCATTGATGTATATTGTTATGGACTACTGGATTTTTTTATACTTTGGGTTATATTTATTTGGTTGCTCAGATTGTTCCAATTTGGGCCATTGGGAGGTCTTTCAGTTGGCTTCTGTGTCCCTTTGAGATACCCCATCATTTTGTTTTTTGAGAACTTTCTCACTTTCTCCCACTGCGTGAGGTTCTGGCTCATCTTGTCCCAGCTCTAGAATCAACAATTTCTCTAAGGAGCCCTGGTTCCCACAATTGGAGAGTGGTATTTAGAAACCAAGATCTGGCTGCTTTGTGTGCTCATTGCTACTGGGTACCACTGCTTCTGGGCCCTGGTGGATAGAGCAGGAAAATATACGTGCGCATATGCACACCCTGTCAATCAATCCATCTCTCCATCTGTTTCTGTATTAGTTGGAACATGAGTTCACATTGATGTTTCCGACTCCAATCCAGCTGCACGTGGTTCATTGCGGCCTTCCTCCTTTGCTCATCCATAACCTGGTTCCCACATCTTCCATCCGTTTACTTGTTTGTTCCATCTTCGTATGCACCTACAGTGCTTCAAACTTGTTAACCTGAACTCACGTGGGAAGCAACTTTACTAACTAGAGTCCAGTGCTTACGTGCAGTTCCCTCTGTCTTTAGTCTAACAGTCCCTGATCACTTCCAAAGTTGTTCAGGTTGGTACCTTTTCTCCTCACCTGCTTCAGTAAGGTGATGTCACGCATTTGTATTATAGTTAGATTCTTTTGTCGTGGTCTCCATCCCATTCTGGGATCCCCTGACCTACTAATTGATTTTTGTAAAAAAAATTTGGACACATAAGTTTCACTCTTTGTGTGTAGAATTCTGTGGGCTTTGACAAATGCATAATGTCATGTATCCATTAGTATCACACAGAAGTCATTCACTGCCCTAGCAAATGCCCTGTCCTTCACCCATTCAACCTTTCCCCTTCCCAACCCCAGGCAACCACTAATCTGTTTACCATCTCTGTTGTTTTGCCTATTCCAGAATGCTGTGTAAGTGGGATAATACAGTATGTAGCCTTTTAAAACTGATTTCTTTCATTTAGCAACACACATTTAAGATTCATCCATGTCTTTGCATGGCTTGATAGCTCGTGTCTTCTGATCACTGAATAGTAGTCCATCAGATAGATGGACTTCAGTTTGTTTATCCATTTGCCTACTGAAGGATATTTTGGTTGCTTTCAGTTTTTAGAAATTATGAATAAAGCTGCTATACATATTCTTATGCAGGTTTTTGTGTGGACATAGATTTTCAACTCATTTGGGTACATTCCAAGGAGTGTGGCGGCTGACTGTACGGTGAGACTATGTTTAGTTTTGTAAGAAACTGCTAAGTTGCTTTCCAAAGTGGTGCGACCACTGTGTCCCCAACAGCCACGAGTCACAGGCAGCCCCTGTTGCTCTGCTCTCTGGCCAGCATTTGGTGCTTCCAGTTGTTTGGGTTTAGCCGTTCTCTCGTAACAGGTGTGTCGTGGTGTCTCATGGAAGCATATTTCTAAGTCTATCTTAATAGCTGAGAATACTTGTGCATCTGGTGAGCAGGGGAACCCCTCACTGTTGGGGGTCACCTTCGTGAAAGTCGGAAGTTCCGAAATCTCGTTAGTGGTCGTCGCTCCTCTCTGCTTGGAGCAGGTCCCCAGGCCTTGCCTCTTCCAATTCACCGTGCGTGTGTACCCAACTGTCTGCATGAAAAATACTCCAGAAAGCCCTAGAAGCACAATTAATCAATGGGTAATTTATTGTTTATGCAGCAATTACCCAATCTGGTAACGTCACTTTGGTCCTGGGAATATAGATCTTTTCCTTCCTGATAAATCTGTTGGCCTTCACTGCCACAGGCATTTGTCATCAGGAGTAGGTGACAAATAACCACCACTAAATTACATGAGAACTTTCTTCCTTATTTCAAAACTATGGACTACGATTTCTAACCGGCAGGCGAAGGCAGCAGAATGTGGAGCAGCCGGGCTTGATGGAAGTTTAGTGCGAATGCGGCCGCTTCGGGTGACGCATCCGAACGAAGGCTTTTTCCCTTTCTGTGTGTGTCTGTTTTTCAAAAGGGCCCATTAATCTGATTTTTGAGATATAGGCTTTCAACGTTTCTTGCAGCATTTCTCAGAAGAGCAGAAAAGCTGAATCTTTCTCACATGACCCTAACCCCTGGGTGTGCACTGTGTGTGCACAAGTGTGTGTGTGCACGTGTGCATTTTTGGATAACCTTAGAAAAGGCAGGTTGTGGGCTCAGTCCTGGATGTTTACAGAAAAGTAACCACAGCTTCATTCAAAGTCCCTTGCAGAAGAGCAAGGTAAAGGACACAGCCAGGCATCAGACACCCACTCTTGCTCAGGAAGCAGCTGCTTGGGGCAGGGAAGACGGCAGTGCTCCCGGCGGAGTGAGGCAGGGGGGCTTGCAGAGCTCCTGGGAGTCCCCGCAGGGGAAGCCAGTGGCCCACCCCTCCCTCCTTGCAAACTGTGGGGAGTCAGGCTCACATGAGGGAGACTGAATCCCAGTGGTGGTAACATCAGCTTCCTAGTTTCTAAGGTGCTTCCAGACCTGTTCTTTCACCTCGTTCTCATGTCAGCATCACAAGGGAGCACCTTGAACTCCTGGACAGGAGCGTGGCTCTGTGAGGTCACCGGCTTGCCAAGGCCATGCAGCTAGGCAGCGGCGTCTGGGTTTGCAGCTCGGCCCGATCATCCTCCTGCAGCCGTCACCTGCTTTTCTGGCCACAGGCATAATCACTCTCTCCTCCCAGCTCCCTTTGTTGCCTCCACTGAACAGACATTTATTGAGCACTAACTGTATGCCAAGTTCTGTGCTGGGCAGGGACTTAACGAAGGGAAGAGAGTGTGTGTGGTCCAGCCCTTGGGGCCCTCGGTCTCTGTGCCCCTGGTCAAAGCCAATGTCCACTGGCCTGGGGGGACAGCCACTGTGTCCAGACCCGCTCTCCCAAGGCTGCAGCTGCAACCACAAGGGTGAACGGGCAGAGCTTGGGGTTTGGGTGGCATCAGGGCTCACTCTGCCCAGGGGAATGGGAGACACCAAAGTGCCTTCAGACCTCAGACTGTGGGGCTGACCCGTTCATGGATACCTGGGAGTCCACAGCCTGGCCACCTTCCCGTGGGGGAGCAGACAGCCGCTGTTCTGCTGCCTGCTGGCGGCTGGCGAGGCTCGCCTGGCCCTGGCACTCGGGGCTCTATTACATTGTTAATACAGCCATTAGAGTGTCAGTGTATCATCTCTCCGCCCGGGAAGATCGGACGCTGTTTGCACTTCTGTTGGTTCGTTTTTATTTATCTGTCTTTCACCTTGATGGATAACAAGTTTGCACACAGCCCCGGCGTATCTGGACTGTGCCGAGGGAGGGGAGCAGGAGATGGGAGAGAGCCACTACGTGGGGGGTTTCAGGTGGGCATCCCCCCAGGCCGTGTGGGGGTCACACAGGGGCTATTCCAACACCGAGAGCAGAAATGAGGGTCAGGCTGAGCCACAGAGACTGAAACGCGTCTGCTGGTTCTCCCATTCCTGGGTCTGTCCACCCGGTGCATGTTGACTCCACTCCGGGTGCCGTGTCTGCCGTTGGTGCTCGGTGGAGACTGAGGTGACGCCTTCGCCCCTCCATGGCCTTTCAGGTCTAGGGCAGCAGCTCTCAGCCACAGGCAATTTTGTCCCTAGGGGATGTTTGGCAATGTCTAGAGTCATCTTTGGTCGTCATCACTGGACTGGGGAGGGGCTGCGCTGGCATCTGGTGAGTGGGACATCGCCAGGGCTGTTGCTAAGCGTCCTGAAATTCCCAGGGTAGCCCCCGTGACAAAGGCTGGATAAACTCAGGACTAGAGGAGCAAGTGACTCTAAGTAGGAGAAAGGAGAGGCTTCCGGCGGTGCCTGCCCAGGTGCGTTATTTGGATTGACGCCCTCCCAGAGAGCGGGAGAGGTTGGCGGGGGGAGGCGTGTCTGTGCGCACACGTTGCTGGTGTGCGCTTGCCTTGGTGGAGACAGGAGCGAGAGGAGAAGGGCGTCGCAGGCAGAGTGTGAGTGCGACAAAGCTGCCAGGGGAGGACGTGCACCTGGGGAGGTGAGGGAGCCCCAGACGCTAGAACATTCTGGGGTTAGGATGGAGGAAGAAGCCGGGTTGGAAGGGCCAACTAGGGAGTCACCAGATGGTTTTGCACATCGCTGTGACACGCTCGGATTTAAAAGTAATCACCTTGGCTGCCTCGTGGTGGAAGGGTGTACATGCGTTTCCTGGTGCTGCCCTAGCAAAGCGCCATGGACCGAGGGCCTGAACGATAGACATTTATTCTCTCCCAGTCCTGGTGGCCAGAAGCCCGAGACTGAGGTGTCAGTGGGGCTGGTGCCTCCTGAGGCTGTGAGAATCTGTCCCAGGCCTCCCTCGAGCCTCTGGCCCCTCCGGTGTCCCTTGGCGTGTAGACGCCGTCTTCTCCCTGTGTGTCTGTGTCCAGAACTCCCGGTTTGTAAGGACACCAGTCACACTAGATTAGGGTCCACCTTAATGACCTCATTTTAACTGATTACCCTGTAACGACCCTATTTCCACCTCGCAGGTGTGGGGGGTTGGGCTCCAGCGGGTCTTTTTTGGGGAGACACATTCATCCCTGACGAGGTCAGCAGGGCACACATCAGAGGTGGGGACGGCTTCTACTTAACCATCTCGTGTGCGCTGAGGGTGGCTGGGACAGGGTGGTGGCACGGGAGGAAGAGTGGGGCTCTGGGGCAGCGTCAGGGTCAGAGTCAAAGGACTCAGTGACGGAGTCCAGGGGGCAGGGTCCGGGTCCCCTGGGCCCTTGCAGGGTCTACTTCAGAGTCCTGGGGAAGTGACCCCCCTGCAGTCTGAAAAGATTTCAACCTCAACTTCTCTTTGTTGTTAAAATCACAGCCTAACGGTATTAGAGGGAATTTTACAAAGGGCCAGATCTGCCCATTATGCCCTTAATAATTTTATACAGCTGCTTTCCAAACACCTCGTAGTTCTATGCGTATGTTAAAAAAATTAACTTGTTTGTTTGCTTGTGATAAAGTAATGCGTGCTCATTGTGCAACATAGATGATTAAGAAAACACGGAGAAGTATAAATAATAAGACGAAAATCCCCCATAGTCATGCAAATGGCTACATGGAATTCCTTTGAATGGCTGTGTGTTTAATCACTGACCCAGGGTTGGATGTTTGTGTTATTGTAAAAACTTTCACTGTCTATTAAAATGTCAGCTTCTCCCAACCTCATTATCATAAAAATGTTTGTCTGTGAATTGAAAGCAGGTCCTCATCGGTACTGCACTTTGCGTTTCTTTATTCCGTGGGCTCACGTCTCTGGGTCCTTTCGCTGCTATCCTGTGAGAATGGCCTGACCCCGGCTGCGTCCTCCTCTCATCAATCCACGGGGTCTTGGGGATGTCCTCAGAGCCCCACGAGTTCATGTGAAGCCGGAGGGAATTCTCCCAGAGTGGAAAGGGGAGAGTGCACACACATTAATCCCAGTGCCAGGAGGATGCCTGCCCCGGCCAGGCGCCTGGTGGAGGTGCCCATGTCATTGGAAATGTCCCTTCTTTGTGCGATGGCAGAGACTGACGTGGCTCACTGAGCACCAGAGTGTGTGGCTTGCAGGCACTGTCTCGTTGACACCTCGCGCTGGACGGGGAGGCCCAGGAGTAACTTGCCCGACAGCGTGCGACAGCGCCTGGCAGTGCCGGGTCGGATCCCGGAGCCCCATCCTCACCCCCGGGCCCTCCAGCTTCCCTGTGTGTGCTGGGGCTGGTCTACACAGGAGGAGGTGGAGGAGGTTCCTCTGGCCTCAGGAGCTTCTGTCTTTGAAGGGTCCGATTCCTTCCCAAGGCACTGCCTACCCTGGCCCAGACCTTCCCTGGCTCCATTCCCTGGTTTCTCCCTGGGCTGGAGGCTGCGCATCTCTGCCGTCGCGGCAGACGAGGAGCCTTCGGGTCTGCAGGGAGAAGACCCTGTCAGCCTGGGCATTCCACGGCCCGTCTGTCCATCCGTGTCCAGAAGGTGGATTCTCTAATGCAGAGGAACATCCACGTGGAAGGACAGTAGTGAAAATGCCTGGAGCCCGAGGTGTGCCAGGTACCACACGTGCTTTCTCCTTTAACTGCACGGCGACCATGAGATTATCCCCGTCGCACAAACAGGGAGAGCAAGCCGGGGATGCGAGTGATTGTGTGGAGGGTCCCGCAGTGGCCGCCTCAGGGCTGGGTCAGCCCCTCTGCCTCCTCCCCTGCTGCGCCGCCCTGCAGGCCGGCCTCTGGGACGGGGTTGGGTGCAGGTCACCGCACCAGTACTGTCAGTCACCTTTGATGGCCACACTCTCGAACACACTCACGTGAACACACACACAGATACCCTCACACACCCCATCAGTTACTCACCCGCTCACGCTCACACATACACACGCATGTGGACACGCACACTCACACACTCTCACACTCACACACACATGCACTCGCACACGAGCAGGCTCGCTCAGGCCGGTGTTTTTGTTTGGCCCTTTCTGCTTCTATGACTGTCTCGGAGCCGTTGCCTGGGTGTCCGAGGTCTTTATCGCGTCCGGATATTGACTCTGTCATGTTCGATGCTGTTATTTCCCCCAGTCTGTTGTTTCTCTTTTTATTCTAGGTTCGTGCGCTTTCACTGTGCAATTCTCTCTTTTCCTCTTTATTTTTCACTGCCTTATTCTAGATGTGTTTTTATTGCCGGTGACTGCAAATCGTTTTTGAGGAACGTGCTGACT
>NW_012135548.1:0-40409 GCF_000956105.1 Propithecus coquereli | reverse complement strand
CTCCCCTCCCTTTCCCTCCCTTTCCCTCCCCCTCTCCACCATGGGACCCCCGTGCAGTGGGGCCCAGGCCTTGGCCTATGCAGTGGGGGCATCTGTGGAGACTCCCCCACTCCTGCCGGGCGAGGGGGTGGTGAGATTGGCAAGGGGAGGGGAGGGCAGTGGGGCTCTGGGCTGGTTGCTGGATTTGGATTCTAAAAGGACAATCTTTCAAATGTAAGGTGATAAAAAGACATTTTTCAGGAACTATTGTTCTGGTGACTTCATGTGGCTTCAAACACAGGGAGACTCTTTTCAGGGTCTGGGAACGCTTTTCCTTCTACTGAAAGGGTAACTCTCATGCCCTCTATGTGTAGCCTGGGAGAAGCTATTCTTAGAAATATTCTGCAAAATTCTATAATACTTGGAAATGCCACGGGCTGCAGAAAATTTGAAAGGAAGGGCAACTATAATTCCTCCAAACCATTGTCTTCTTATGCTGAACAAAGATATCATTAGTTCTATTTTTAATCAGCAAATGCTATATTTCCAAATATAAGTATAAAGGGCCCTGCCAGCTCTCGGCCCACTCCGGAGGAGAGCCCTGGGCCCCCCGCTGCCCGCGCCGGGGCCTCCACACCAGGTCTGCGCGTGGCCCCCTTGCTCAGGCGTCTGAGCTGAGAAGACAAAGTGCCTGCACCACCTCCCCGGGGTGGAGGAACAGGGGCAGGATGACCACCCCATTCAGAGGGGCCCCCAGAACACGCCAGTCTGCAGCGATGCTGAAACACCACGGGGCAAACGTTTTGAGGCCCTGACTCTGCTGTTGGGTGGAGAATGTTCTTTGATCTGGATTCTGCACCCAGGCAGCAGCTCCCCTGGTCCTCTCAGCCCTTGGCTCCATCCTCTGGAAGAGTTTGTCTTCGCCGTCATCCTCCTCGGCCACACGAGGAGCAGGCACGCAGACTGCCTTCCTGGGGGTGAGAGCAGCCTTCCCAGGCCCCTTCCTGCCTGCACGAGTTTGGGCCTGGCGAAGGCTCATGTCGTTCTGCGTGCACACGGTGCTCTGTCGGCCACTCTGCCGGGCCCTGTGGCTGTAGAGCTCTCTGAAAAAATGTCACGAGGGCCTTATGTCTTCGGTCTGGTCAGCTCCATGTTCCCGTAGCCACACCCGCGTTTCCCCAGGAGCTGTAATCCTGTTTCTGGATTTCCTTGCTGTCTCACCCCCATGTCCCTCTCTGTCTCTTCCTTGTCAGACCTAATCCCAGTCCCCTTGAGATATCAGGCGTCAGTGGGAGAGTCATGCACGCAGACCCTTTCCTGTGGGCTACTCGTCCACCTGGAAGGATTTCCTGGATGCGGCACCTTGCTGGGCTATTGTCCCGAGACCCCTAATCCATGCGGTGCGTCTCTGGATGGGACACCTGTTCCCGTGATTTGGCCCTTCACCACATGGCTGATCTCAAGTCACCCCAGGCAGCAGTTCTACCAAAATCTCAGCACAGCATGACATGGTCACCATCTTTCCAGCTTTTGGTATCAGTTTCCCAAACTCCTGTTGGCTGATGGTGAACCTAAAGCCACATATTTGGATTCTTGCTACAGCAGCACCTCACTTCTGGGATCGACCTCTGTCTCAGTTAAAACAGGCTTGATTTTGATGAGGTGACAACCAGCCCTGTGATTTCAGTGGCTTCTCACTCCGGGACTAGACTGCAGGGCCTTCACCATCTGGAGTGTTGCTTGTCACTATGGTGATCAAGGGAGCATGGCAGCCCTCACACGTCTGCTCCTCTTCCATTGGCCAAAGCAGGTCACATGACCATGCCTAACTCCAGGGAAGGTGGGAGAAAGTTGACCCTCTACTCAGAAAGAGAGAACCTGGATGTCAGGAGCAACTCTACTGACCCTGCATTGTAGGATTCTAGTAACAACAGTTGGTTTCTCCTCTGTCTTTCCTCCTGCCATCTAAACACAGATCCTTCAACAGTACCTCACCCCCAGAGCCTTCTCTGGACTCCTCTAGGTGCCCACCCTGCCGCTCTCATGCCCTTATCAACTTTTAATGCAGCCTCAGACACAGACCGGGTGCTGTGGAGGGCTCAGAGCACGAGGCTGGCCCTGTGATGTGCCCACTTTCCTGACGGTTCAGGGGCAAGGTGGACCGTGCAGAGGACTGAGGACCGGGGAGGGCTGTGTCCCCAAGGGAGAGGACACTTCTTCCAGGTTGCTTTTGCTGCATTCCCCCAAACCCCCCATCCCCACCCAAGGAGGGTTGTGTGATTAATCGCTGTGCCCTCCCAGCCTGGGCTCTGAGAAGCCCTGCAGTCCAGGCACCTGCCGAATTTTGTTTTTGTGATTTCGCTCAATTTGGTGATCCCCCAACCCGTGCAGCTAGCCCTGGCCAGCCGGAGGAGAAAGCCCTCCCGCGTCAGCGAGGGAGCGGCAGGAGGGACTGCTGGGCACGCACTCAGCCACGCTCTGGCTATTAATCAAAGCGGGCAGCTGTTTATTGTTCTGTGTGCTCTAAACTTGGAGAGCTTCTTCTTTAATTATAGTTTAGAAGCTTCACCCAAATGAATTAGTAACTGCAGCCTTGCACCCCCACTCCTGCCGATGTCCTGCTCCTCTGTGCACCGTGCTCCCGCCTGCAGCATCCTACAGCCGCTGGCTGCCTCCCTCCCGCCTGCCTGCCCTCGGGCATCTGTGGCAGCTTCCTTTTCTGATCCTGTTTTCCTAGAAAGGACTGGGGTGGGGGTGGGCTGCTCCCTGCCAAGTGCTCTCCTTCCCCCTTCCCCACCCTGCAAGGTTCCCAGAGGAGCCAGCTTGGAGGAACTTTTAATCTCCTGGACAGCCGAACAAAATGACCAACTGACCTCAGTCCCCTGGGAGGCATTTGCTGGCCTCCCTCCCGGCTTTAGCACGGTGCAGCCAGCCCCTGGCCTCTGACACTAATCGGCTCTTCCCAAAAGGTCACAGCCTTCTCTTCTCCGAACGTTTTAAAAGGCAGTGAACAAATCAGAAGATTTTAAAGTAGTTATACCCTGCGTCCTCACATGTCTCTGGTCAGTGTGCTCAGTGTGTGACGTGATAAAAACAGTTCAAGTCCAGTTTATTAATTCATTCGGCAAATCTTTATTTTGACTGAACACTGAGCACACCATGTGCCTGGCAGTGGGCTAACTTTGGGAGACCTGGGTCCTTGCCTTCAAGGGGCGCACAGTCTGGCAGTGGGGACAGGCGGCTCAGCACCCGTCTGTGAAGCCAGCCCTTGCGGGGCATGGCGGGTGCTGCACAGAGGAGGGAGCGATGGGCTCTGTCTGCATTGGAGGGGTGGACGAGGGTGACCCAGATGAGCCGAAGCTCTCGGACTGTGCTTCTCACGTGTGTGCACCAATCCCCATCCCAGGCCTCTGGGTTACGGGCAGGCTCTGCCCCGGCAGGTCTGGGCGGAGCCTGAGATTCTGCATCCCCCAAATGAGCTTCCAGGTGAGGCCGATGCTGCTGACCCGAGGACCACAAAGATCGAGGCAGGTGGCACCTGGGGTAGGGCAGAGAAGCGTCAAAGGCATTGAGGGTATGGGGTGCACATAGCTCTTTACAGGTGTAGCAGATGCAGGTGGGGACAGATGGCGTCCATCTTTAGGGTTCTCCTTTGGGCTCCTAGAATATTCTCTTCCTGTGTCTACTGAGCCCCCACCACACTGTCGACAGCCCATTGGGTGTTTTCTTTCCTCCTTTAGCACATGCAGATCCAGGATGAGGCCATGTCTCCATCATCTTGGTACCCCAGGTCCTGGTCTGAGAACACAATGAGTGCTTGTCGAGTGACTGAATCCACCTGCTCTCTCTGTGGTCCGGGTGGGTGTTATTCACTCAACCTTGTATCTCTGCGCCTGAGATGGAGAGATTGCTGAATTCATGCTTTTGGAATTGGATTTACTTCTTTGCCTATGTGTTTCATCTCTTAGCTTGCTTGTGTGGGTCAGAGTCGCATGGCAATGGGCAAGGTTGCCATGTCAGGTTGCTCAGGTTGGACACTGCATGCGCAGGTGGAAATTTTAAGGACTTGAGCTTACATTCTTTGGGCCTGAAGTTGCATCTTGCCATCAGCGGCAGTTTTCTGCTTAATCTCTCTGTCCCTCCAGGGCCCTTGGTGGGTCTGGCCCGGTGCCTTATGAAAGTGAGAAGCTAGTGCTTGCTCCCCAACACCAGGGCAATCTCATCTGTCAATACCGCAGTGAAAGTGTGGTATCTGGGCTCTGATGCTCAGGTCCCGGGCTGCGATGCACTTACTGTTGCTTCTGTTTCCGGTGGGCTACTCAGCATCGGCGTGGGCTGTGGCTCCTGCTGGGGAGATGGGGTTAGGGTCCCCTGCACGTGGCTTCCCATTGGGGTTCTGAGCCTAACAGCTTCATGCTCAGCCAACACCTTCCGTGGTTACTGGCTACTTGTACCTCCGTGGGAATGAGCTTTGAGTTCTGTCTTGCGAGCGAGGTTCAACAGGATGATGCAGGCATGGTGCCTGGACGGTGGAAGGCAGGCACCGGGGTGGGTGGATGGGGCACATGCGCAGAAGCGAGAGAGGCTGGTCCTTGGTGAGCGTGTGGTCACGTAGATTTGGTGACGGCTGGTGCTGGTCTCTCAGCAGCCTCTGTACAGCTGTGGGGACACAGCAGGGGTTTGGGTGGGGCCTGGGTGCGCTCCCCTCCGGGGAGTGGGAAGGAGGCGGCTTCAGACCAGAGGCAGTCACCGCCGCTGCTTCGGGAGGCCTGAGCCCCCGTCCTCCTTGGGGGAACTAAGCCGAGCGCTGCGTTCACTCAGCCAGCAGCATGGGGGCTGGGCAGGAAATCACAGACCGTTAGTTTCAGTCCAGTCGGAGAAGGGCCTTCTTGGAGGATGGAGCGGCGGCGACCGCCAGGGCCTGAGAGTGTGTGTGAGTGTGAGTGTGTGCACGGGTGAGATAGTGGCGAGGGGAGCTGGCCAGCCGGCTAGTGCGACCTGCAGGTCATCATGGCCACAAAAGTAGGTCTTGGCAGGAGGGACAAGAGACGCCCCAGGGCAGGACAGGGCCAGCGCCGCTGCCTCCCTGGCCGCCACCCATGCGCCATGAGGGTTACATTGCTGCGGAAGCCGGGCCCGCAAAGACCGTGATTAATTGAGACAGGACAAGATGTTTTAAAATTTTATGATCAATTTGCATAATGGATCTTTGTTTTAAAAAAAGAAAAGAACAAAATGTAAAGCTCTCAGGCACTCTGGAAGCTTCACTTGCAGACGCAATCTGGTTGAAGTTGATGTTTCTGATTGTAGAGGTTTTCTGTGAAAAATCAAGTTTATTATCTATTTTTTGTCTGATTATAAAAATAACGCCGTATCACTATAGAAGGTTTGGAAAATGCAGAAAGGGAGAGCAATGCTTTATTATCTTGCCATGGGGATGACCCGGCGGTGACAGATGGGGTGTTTTGTTCTTACCTGGGAAGTGGTCCCCTGACAAACTATCTTGTAGCGGCACAAGCTTCCGCAGAGTTCATAAATTCCTCCGGCAGCCCAGCCGACGGCCCTGTGTAGGTCTATTACTGAAGGCTGATTGCTCCGTCTCCGTCTGCTCCAGGATGGAGGCGGATGCTAGGGGTGGGGGAGGGAGGGGTGGTGCTGGCACCGCACTGGGGAGGAATGGCAGAATTAAGCAAAATCGTAGCGGTGGACACCATGGAGCGCTCTCTGCACGCTGAGCTCTGTGCTACGCACGTCGCCTGCCTGAGTCAGTTACGCTTCAAAACAACTTATCAGGTGGATACTATTGCTGAACCCATTTTACAGATGAGGA
This sequence comes from Propithecus coquereli, assembly GCF_000956105.1. Classification (NCBI taxonomy): domain Eukaryota; kingdom Metazoa; phylum Chordata; class Mammalia; order Primates; family Indriidae; genus Propithecus; species Propithecus coquereli. The sequence continues at coordinate 34,600 of NW_012135548.1, read as the reverse complement.
AACTGAGGCACAGAGTTGTCTCATGGCCTGCCCCAGGTCACATAGCTAGTGAGACTCAGCAGAGGTTCAACCCAGGTCACCTGAGCTGCAGTCCCTGAGAAGCCCATGACCGCTGTCCAGTTTCCCAGGAATGAACCAGCTATTGACACTGAGTGGGAACCTACGCAGGCCAGGCTCTGCATGTACTAAGACAGCGTGAGCTGCGGTGGGCGGGTTTCTATGATGGCCCCCTGGGGAACAGGACTTGAATAATCCCCTCCCCTTGGGAAGATGGGAATGGGACTATGATGGGATGTCGTTCCTGGTATTAGGTTTCTTTGTAAGGCAACGTGAAGGGTTTTTGTGGATGTGATTAAGGTCACTAATCGGTGGGTTTTAAGTTAAAAGAAAGGGAGCTTGTCCTGGGTGGGCCTGACCTGATCATGTGAGCATTTTAACAAAGAGCCAAGGCATCAGAGCTAAGCGAAATTGGAGAGATTGGAGGCAGCAGACGCACACTTTCCTGTTGGCCTTTAGGAAGTGAGCTGCCGTGTTGTAGAGAGGGCCACAGGAAGGACAGGCGGGCAGCTGCTAGGAGCCGAGGGTCTCAGTCCTACAGCAGCTGCAAGGAACTGAATTGTTCCAACAACCAGTGAGCTTAGAAGGGACCCCGAGCCTCTCAGATGAGATTGCAGCCCCGGTTGACACTGTGATTTCACCTTGGTTAGCACACGGCACAGCTGACCCACACCTAGACCCAGGGAGAGTGCGAGGTAACAAACCTGTGTTGTTGTAAACTGCTAAGCATGCGTGGGACTTTGTTACACTGCACGGAAAGCGGATGCTCACGCCGGCTGTGCAAACTGGCAAGCGTGGGCAAAGCCGGGGCTCAGCCCTTCTGCACGGCAGGTGCTCAGTCAGCAGCGGCTCCGCCCGCGCCTTCACCCCGGAAGCTCCCCGTCTCCGGCAAGGTCTCCCAGCACGCACGGGGACAGAGGCGGAGTGCTCAGAGCACCTCGCTCCTCCCTGTGCCGGGTCAGGGGCCCAGACGCTTGTTCCTTAAGCCAAGCCTGGAGGAGCCAGGACTCCTTCCCCGGCTACCAGAGACTTTTAAGAAGCCCCAGCAGTCACACGGTTGCATAACTTTTTCCCCTCCGGGCTTAGAGGCTTAGAGATGAAAATATTTTGTCTCTTTTGCACGGCAGGGGAGTGCGGGGGTGTCAGACCCTTTGCTGTATTACACGGCACCGCAGGCAGCCCTATTACCCGCCCCTAAAATATGCAACGGGGGGAAGATGGATAATGAGACGAGGTTTGAAGAGCGAGCGCTGCGTGGCTCAGGATCCAGCCAGAAGACAGAAAGGGAGTCATGAACATCAGAGATGGAAATGAAAACGTACAATCACATCCTTTGAACAAACACCCTAATCGTCTTCCTGAGGCCTCACGCCGGCTGCCACAGGGCGTGTGTGCTAAGAATGACACCCTCCGCTGCTTCTGTTTCAACAAGTCACAGCTTAAAAGCCCCTCTGTGTGCTCAGCAAGAGACAACCTCGAAAGGAAAAGGAAAGGGCATTTAAGGACTCCAAGCCGGAGGCAGTGCCACCATCACAGACGAGAGAGGTCCCTGGCCCTGGCGGGGGGTCCACAGTGCTGGGGCCCGGCCCACCTCCCTAGAACTCTGACGGGGACCCCGAGACACTGTCATCTCTTCCTCTTTATTTGCTTGATCTCTTCCTGCTCATCTGTGGAAGCCACCTCCTCCAGGAAGCCTCGCTGACTGCAGGCAGGGTCTGGTTCCCTGTCCAGGGTCTTATTCCCCCCCTGGACTTTGCTTTCAGAGCAATTATGACAACTGTGATTGACAGCTGTCCTGATTGACTATCTCACTTCCTCGCTAGACTGTAAGCTCCAGGAGGGCAGGGACAGTGTCTGTCGTACTCAGTTTCAAGTCCAATGCCAGGCATGTAGAAAGGGTATTTGTAAAGCCAGTGAGTGATAAAAATACTGGGTCAGTGGGAAATGGTTGGTGGAAACCCTCTACGGAGGGGCTGCCCTGAGGGTTCTGGGAGCCTCTTACCTTTCTCTCCACTCCCGCTTTGAACCCTATCGTTCCGGAGTTGAGTCCAACCTCTCTCGTTCTATAAGAAGGAAACTGAAGCTCGGAGAGGGGCAGAGACGTCGTCAAGTTCACTCAGCAGGATGACGGCACAGGTCTGGGCCTAGAACCACGTGGACGGTTGTCCCGCTGTGTCACACCGTCTTGGCAAACGGCTGAACATCGGAAGGTGGAACAGATCGTGGGAGCCCCGGCCATGAAATATTGGCAGCAACGCAACTGACCTGGCTCCCTGAAGAGTGTGGGTGACACAACAGGCCAGACCCGGGTAGGCAAGCGAGGAGCCCAGGGTAACAAATTCCCGGCGGCTTTCACTCGCGGGGCGCTCCCTGAGTCTGGGAGTGAGCGCCGCCGCGCAGTGCCCCTCGGTGCCCCTCCTACCTCACCTTGCCCCTGCCACTCGCGTGCTAGAGAGGTGACGCTGAAGAGATGCAGGCTTGAGGACAAGGCCAAAATATTACCAGCTCAGCAAGATGCATCCCTCCCTCCATCCGTCCACTCACCTGCCCACCCCCTTCAGGAAGCTTATATTTTCAATCACTCTGTTGTCTACCTACCCATCTATCTACATATCCACAAACGCATTTACTCTATTTGTGTATCTTTATACCCTTTCCTCTAGATAATGAAATTATCTAGACGTAAATTCTCACCCCAGGGCCTTTGCACATGACAGCCCTACTTCCTAGACCATTTCCCTCTGCTCTTGAGTGTTTTTTCCCCTTTATTCCTCAGCCTCAGTGCTGGTGAGTTTCTCTTCTGTGGCTGACCTTTCTGGCTATGCAGCATCTGTTCGCCACTCCTAACAGTGCCTGATTTTTTTTTTTTTTTTTTTTTAAGAATCTCTTCTCCCCTGTTAGGAGCAGCCTCAGTGGGACAGCAAAAATTAAGGTGCTGTAATGTCACCTAGCCATGAAATGGGCATGCGGTTTAAGCCAGGCTGCCTGGACTCTCCCCTCCTCACCCCACTTCTTAGGATTTCAGTCTCGAGTAGAGGGAGGAAGGGAAGGGAGAACAAACACTCGGAGGGTGTTTATTCCACCAGCTTCACCAGGAGTGGTTCCTACTGCCAGAGACCTGGAGGACCCCACTCCTGACCTCCTCTGAACTCTGGCCGCTCCAGCAGTTCCCTCTACCAGGAGGGGGATGGAGATAGTTTCTCTTGCAAAGGATGCCAAGATAGACCTGCTCAGAGAGGACTTCAACAGCTTCCTTCCTCAAGGTGGTCCCCTCAACCTTGGTTTCCTTAACAGCAATCTCCACAGCTTGTGTTTATTTTATTTCTGTCCATGTACTTGTTACTTGTGTGGTTTCTATTCACTATTTGTTTGCATGTCTCTGTCTCTCCGAGCAGAATATAAAGTATAAGCTTTCGAAGGTAGGGGCTGTGTCTGTCTCGATCACAGTTTTCTCAACATTTAGCTTAGGTCCCAGCACATAGACACGAGGATTAAATAAGGTAAGGTGCTGATCAGCCTAGCGCAGTGCTGGCATACGGAAAGCATTCGATAAGTATTTGTTGCATATGAATGAACCCATCAATGAAGTTGAAAAAGTGCCTGTACTTGGAAGCAAATATTCTCTCTTAGAATTCTGATGAGCTGTAATGCATTTAAAATGCATGCTGTTGTCTCCACCCCATTATTACTCTTCACTTCCTCCTCCCTCCCTCCCTGCCTCCCGCCTGGCTGTGCCCACCTGGCTAATCATGGGGAGCTATTTTTACATCTGACGTAGTGGAAAGGTAGCAGATTAACAGCCCTAGAGACGTACATTGCTTCTATTAATATTAAACAGGGTATTAATTTTACCAGTAACTGAAACATTAAACATGTATATCCATTAGCGGCCATTACTTTAATCTCCAGAGCTGTCTGGCGTAGTCCAGGAATAGGTCTGATCCAGCCTTCTCCACCTCCTCTTCCTAAACTTGTCGGTGAATCAGGAATCATGTTTTTATTTCCCTGAGGGGAAGTGGATAATTATAAACTCTATAAACTCATAGCTGTTAAGGGAGAAGTTCTGAAAAATTACCACATTAAATTCCCTCATTCGATGCCACAAGCCCCTCAAGACCAGACTTGTAACGTGTGAAGCCCTTGTTGAAGGTGGTCTTCCTAAGACCCCCTCTCTAATGGGGGATGCCTCGCCAATGTGCTGGCTCAGACTATCAGACCTCAACGGTAATTGCTAGACATCCAGATCTCGATTGCTAATGATACCTTGAGCAGATCCAGCTCAGCACCTTTGGAATGACAATATGATGTCTAAGGTTAGTTAATAGTGCTGGGACACCTGCTGCGGTGTGAGCGACAGGCAGCTTACTGAGCGTTGACATGAGGACACCCTCTACTGCTAGTCATATATGGGGTGGGATAGCGCTGATGTCAGTTACCAATTATTTCTCACTAGGAAGCTGATGAAACCCTCAAAGTAGGACTGAGGGACATGTGTGGCCTGATAATTAAGGGGATGGGACCTGGCCACATGTTTCTAGGCCACAGCCCAGCGGGGGAGCACCAAGGCTGAGCCTGGTGATAGTCCTGAACTTAGTAGATGGAGCCGGGCATTCAGGGGGACCAAGGAAGCCCAGCTAACCTGTGCGTGGCAGAGTACCCAGAATACTGGAGAGGAGAAGGTTGCAAAGCTCCAGATCCCTCTCAATACTGATCAGCGCACGTGTGCGAGTAAACTACCCAAGTCTGGGGGAAAAACCACCTAAAAGGTACAGAAGGGACGATACTTGAACCTCCCACAAACCAGGCATATTTGGTGTTCCCACCAGCAACAGTGGAAAAATATTATTCTTTCCAGAACATTGGGCAGCATACTCAGTAGCATGAAGATTAGCCCTAGGCTAAGACTGCTAAGGTCCCACTTAAAAAGGCTTAAAAGAAAACCATCAAAGAACCAAAATCTTTCCAAATAATTTGACTGCATCCTAGAACAAAGCTCAACAATATTTATCAGAACCCAACAATATTCAACACACAATAAGATAACATTTATATCATCTATCATCTAACTGAAAATTACCAGGCATGCAAAGAAAAAAGAAACTATGATCAATAATGAGAAGAAGAGTTGATCAATAGATTCAAACATAGAAATGACACCTAGGCTAGAATTAGCAGGCGAGAACCTTAATACAGTTATTGTAGTGATATCATTCCACAAAAAGAAGGTAAAGCAAAGTGTGGGCATGGCAGTAGAGACATGGAACACCCAGCTTGAACTTCTAGAAATGAAAAATACAATGTCTGAGCTGAAAAATACACTGGACAGGATTAAAGATAGATATTGTATAAGAAAAGATTAGTGAGCCTGAAGATGTAGCAGTAGAAACCATCAAAAATGGAACATGGGGAAAAATTGAAAGAAAAGAACAAAACAATAAACAGAAAATCAGCTTCAACAAGACTCATATATGTTAAATTGGAGTCCCTGAAGGAGGTGGATTTGAGTAAAGGAAAAAAATATTTGAAAAACCTATGGCTGAAAAATCTCAAATTTGATAAAAACTGTAAACCCAGAGATCCAAAAATTCCAATGAACCCCAAGCATAAGAGACATGAAGATAACGACATCAAATCACACCATAATCAAATTGCTCCAAACCAGTGGTAGAGAGAAAATCTTCAAAGGGGCCAGAGGAAAACGGACATTCTGCAAGAGAAGCAGAGGTAAGAGTGACGGCAGACTTCTGGTTAGAAACACCGCAAGCCAGAGGGCAATGGAGCCACATCTGCACCGTGCTCAAGGTTAAAGCAATCGTCAATCTAGAATTCTATAGCCATCGAAAACATCTGTCAAAAATGACAGCGGAATAAAGGCTTCCAGATATTCGAAAGCTTGAAAAATTCATCACCGGCAAGCCCACACCACGAGGAACGTTAAAGGAAATCCTTTAGGCAGAAGGAAAATGATACCAGGTAGAGATCTGGATCAGCACCAAAGAGTATAGAGCACAGCAATGGTAGAGATGTAGGTAAAAATGAAACATTTGAAAACTTTTTTAAAGATAATTGACTGTTTAAAGCAAACGTAATGGCAACGCAATGCGGGGTTTACAGCATACACAGGAGCAAAAAGTGTGAAAACAGTAATACAAAAGCCAAAGGGAGGACGTGGTTCTAAGGTTCCTACACTCTGTGTGGGGTGGTATAATGTGGATGGAGCTCACGGTAGGTTGGAGGTGTGTACTGTAAACCACAAACCAAAAACTAAAAATCGAAACCAAACCAAGCAAAAATGGCTATATCTAAAAAGCCAACAAAGGAGATAAAATGAAATAAAAATACTCAAACTAATCCAAAACAAGTGAGAAAAAGAATAAAAGGGAGACAAACAACAGATGGGACAAATAGAAGGAAAACGGCGAGATGATAAATTTAAACCCATCTCTCCGACATTCCACCGTTGTGTGTGATTATCTACCAACTTCATGCCGCAGACAGCAACGGCACCTGTCGCAGCACTGTCACGAGAGCCTGCTCAGGTGACACGGAAAGCCCGACATCTGCAGACCTGTGATTCCTCATTACTACTCTCCCCTTCTGATGTCAGCAGAGACCTGGGGCTCTGAGAGGCTTGTTCTGAGAGCTCCCTCCTCATTGCCCTGTTTCCCTCCTCCCTAGACCCCTTTGTACCTCCACACCCCACACCACCCGGGCTCGAGAAGATTCTGAGCCTCTCAGCCTGCACGTGTTCAAAGTCCATGGGCCGAATAGTCAGCAAATGTGTTTCTGCACGTTTATCTGCTACCCAGGGGTCCAGGAGAGTTGCTTTCCTTCTTGCAAAAAGCCTGCGGCTGGTGACGCCAAGAACGTGCTCTCTCTGTCCTCTCTTCTTTTCTGATCTCTCAGCTGCCCTGCATCTCCGGGGACACTCATAGTGGCAACTATGAATTTTGGTAACAAGAGGAGACGCTGCCATTCTGGGGATCATCCGGTCAATGTTCTAGTGTTGCCGAAGACGTGGACTCTCGCATGCTCTCTGCCTCCCGGTCTGACACCTGCGCCCTCCGCAGCTGGCCGTAGCAACTTGGGTTTGCTGTTCAGCTACTGCAGTGCCCACCTCTGGGGGACTGGGACTTGTTTTGTACCCCGACCAACAGCACAGTGCCTCCTTGTACAAAGTAGGAGTTCAACACACACCAGTGGAAGGTGTTTCATCACGGTCGAGTCTGTGGGGAGTCCAGTGGCTGAGCTGCTCGGGGTAGAGGCTTCGTCTGTTTGAGCTGCTCTAACAAAATACCTTAGGCGGGGTGACTCATAAACAACAGAGATTTATGTCTCACAGTTCCGGAGGCTGGGAAGTCCAGGACCGAGGCACTGGCAGATTGGGCGTCTGTTGAGGGCCTGTTCCATACAGATGGTCCCTTGTAGCTGTGTCCTTGTGTGGCGGAAGGAGAGCACGAGCTCCCTCGGGGCCTCTATTATGCAGGCACTGATCGGCTCCATGAGGGCTCTGCCTTCATGACTTAATCTCTTCTTAAAGGCTTCACCTCTTAATTCTATTGCATTGGTGATTGGGTTTCAACACATGAATTTTAGGGTGACACAAACATTCAGACCATAGCAGAGACTCAGCAGCATCTGGGTCTGGGGCCTTCTGGGTCCTGCTCCAGTATGACATTCATGCTGCACATGATCTCCCACAGTGGTCCGGCTCAGCCCTATGACACTGCCACCGCGGGGTGGGGATGGGGGGCCCTCTGCAGATGTGCCTTGTTCTCGAGATGACCCCCTGGCTTTGTGCTGCGGGCCTGGTAGAATCCACCAGCTGCCTCCCCTCATCCCTGAGTCAGGTGTGTGGGTCCCTCCAGGCACAAGTCAGACAGCCCGCCCCATTTTCACCTGCCCCACCTCCCTGGAGTCCCTCCTGGAACTCAGTGGCCATGGGGGGAGCCAGGGGTCTCCGATTTGGTTCATGCTGTTGGCCTGTATTTGGTGGCAATGCCCAGGCGGCAGAACCTCTTCCCTACTGTTTTCCAAGAACGTCAGGGGCTTCCACCAGTCCCCTGACCCCACTCCTCTGATGACCCCTCCCCCTGGGAACAGGGGACAGCTGGGAGCACAGGGGACAAACTTCCTTCTGTGTGAAGAGCCTTCCATAGCGTGGCTCTTGGGTTTCTGCTGGTGTCCAGACGCAAGACTAAAGGTGGACGCTCTCGGAGTCCCAGGGCACCAGCCGTTTGTCTCCTCGGCTCAGAGCACCCCCACTGCTGCGCCCATCCCCCCTGGGCCCCTCGATCCATACCATAAAATGTATAATGTCGGTTTGTTCAACTGAGGACCCTGCGGAGTATTTAATCCTTATTTAAAGCTGGTGTTTATTTTATTTTGGAGTTTAAGTTAATCAGCCTCAGGATACAAAATTAGATAAGGCAGGGATTTAGCTCCCCTGGAATGATTCATTTCACATCGAGCCTCCTTAGCTCCTTGGCTGCAGGGGGACGTGTCCCTATCTTCCTCTGCAGGGCTGCCCGGGGTGGCCAGGTGAATGGGCCCGCTCCTTCCTCCCTCCCCCAGCCAGGGCACGCGTGCTTGTGACGTAGGGAGTTCGTGCACGAGCCTTTTCATCCCAACAGTCATAAATCCTCACAAAGGGAAATAGAGATAATATACGAGAAGGAAAAAAGAAAAAAGAACCAACCTAGAATTCTACCACCTAAGGATAACCATTGCTGCCACGCAGGCACGCTGCCTTTCGTGCCGTATCAGAGCTTGGAAATACTGCACGGCATTTCAAACACGCGGGGCAGTGGACAGGATAATCATATCAACCTTTCGTGTATCTACCATTCAGATTAATACGTGGTAGATTTTTGGCACATTTGCTTCAGAGTTTATTTTTAAGGGGGTGAAACATTTCAGACTTAGCTGATGCTCGAGTTATACACCCGTTTAGTCCAGGTACCTCCCAGCTATTCCAAAGTCAATGCGTGTCTTCTCACCCATGTTTAACACGGAGTATGCATGTCCATGAGGAATTCGTAGTCTTTTTTTTGGAATTTCATACAAATAGCCCTCTGTACACATTCTTCTGCAATTTGCTTTTTCGCTTCATCGGTATTTCCCAGGTGAATCTAGAATTCAGCATTTCTGATGAGCAGGTGATGCCCACCCAGGCGATGCTGCTGTTCTGGCCCGTGAACCTCACTTTTCCTGGGGAGATTTGGGGTCTTGGGACGTGCCCATCTTCAGCTCCTCTGACGAAGCACGGCCGATGACCTTCAGGTTGGTGGCCCCACTTGGCACGTTGGCAGTGTGCAAATTCATCTTCATCAACATTTGTTATTGCACCTGCTGCTACTTTCCCCATCTGATGGGCATGGGGTGATACTTCACTGTTGTTTCCATGTGTGGGTCCCCGACTGCTCTGGGATCGAACACTCTGCCTTATGGTCATTGGTCCCGGGGTTCCCTCCTCTGTGACTTGCCTCTGGCCCATTTCCTGTGGGGTCTTCGGTTTCTCCTTGCTGACTCTGAAGAGCTATTTTTTATGATCTGGATATCAGTGCTTTTTTTTGACAAATACATCACAAATATGTTCTCCCTATATGTGCGTTATGTTTGTCTTTTGACTTTATTCATAGCATCTTTTGTCGGATCAGAGTTTCTATTCTAATACAGTTAAATTTATCCGTAATTTCATTTAGGGTGTTTGTTCTTTTTGGGTCTTATTTTAAAAAGTCCTTTTCTACTCTGTTGTCACTAAAATGTCCCCTATTTTTTTCTAAAAATTGGAAACCTGCTTTTCCTATTTCATTTTTAATCCCTTAGTTATTGGTTCTGCAGTTAGCGCTCAGCGTGCTAGTGAACTGTTGCCCGGCCTCAGAGGCCTGTGACGATAGCAGCCACGTCCCGCTCGTGAGTTGGGGCCGGCTGGGGGGCTCGGACTGCAGCCGCTGAGCTAGGTCTGCTCTGGTGTCTGTCGTCTGGGGTCAGGGGCAGGCCAGGGCATATTCTTCCCATGGCCAGGGCAGGAGCACAGAGGACAAAAGGGAACACCAGGCCTCTCAAGGCCGGGCCTCAGGACTACCACTGTGCCACACTCCATGGGCCAAAGCGAGTCACACGGCCAACCTGGAAGTCCAGGGGCGGGAAGTGTCAGTTTGGACCTCGTGTCCGTGTGCGGTGGTCGCCTGGGCTTTCAACTTTGTGAGGATGAATTGTTTCAGCCCCATCTCCCCAAACCCCAGAAAACACATTTCCTCCCGGACTCCCTGAGCCGGAGGGCTCGATGGTCCCAGTTTACGGGGACAGGCGAAGCCTGGCCTTCCAGCTCTTCATGGAGTATCGATTCCAGCTCTTCTGCCGTCTGGCCACTGGGGCCAGTGCCTCCCTCCTCCCCGTCCAGGGCCTCTGTGCCAGTCCTGTCCAGGATGCCTGGGCGTTGGCTTCTTGTCACTCTCTGGCTTTGTCCCCTCCCTTCCTTTCTCCTGCGTGAGGTTTCCGTTCTCATCTCTCGAGCCTGATTACGTAACTGCTGTTATTTTGGTAAAGGAGGCTGGGCTGCGTCAGCCCCGCCTGCCGCGTTCCCACCCTCAGTACCTGGGTGCCCCTGGCGCTCAGCGTGGTGGGTGCCCCCCTCCTCCTGCCAGGAGGCGTGTCCCGAAGGCAGAGGAACTGGACTGACGTTTGGGAGACCCGAACTTTTGTTCCTATTCTGCCACGACCGTTCCAGGGGACCCGGGCGAATCGCCACACCCCCGTCTGCCTCAGTCTTTCATTCCCCAAACGGCCCATGACGTTAACCTCAGCACCTGACTGCGGGAGGGGACACGGTCCCCTGCCCCCGCCCCCATTTCTGGATTTGCCACAGCATCAGACTCTCGTGTCTGGCCAAGAATATACGGAAAGAAGAGCAGGCAAGCTGTGGGCACCAAGAAAGGGTTTATGGGGTGTCACTTCAGGGAAGGAAGTGAGGGGACATGGGCGGTGAGGTGTGATCTGGGCCGGTGGCGGGGAAATGCCGGCGAGTACGTGTGCGAGAGTCAGGCGTGCACAGCCTGGGTCCAACCAAGAGACAGAAACCACATGGCAGGTCCACCGGGAAGTTTACTGTAAAGAGTCGTTAACAAGATGAACAAGAAACTGTAAGGTGTAAAGAAAGTACCTGGTGCAGAGGGAGGTAACAAGGAAGGACAGATTTGCGAGAGGTTCAGATGTCATTGGAGGTAAAGTTTGCAGATTCGGCCAGGCTGGGGCGGGTCAGCAGCTGCTGGCCAAGCACCCAGCCCCTCTGGCGTGTGGGGAGGGAGCTGGCTGTGAGCAGCTGGTGCGTGGACGAGCAGCTGGTGCGTGGACGTGCAGCGGGTGTCTGGCCTCCCAGGGCACGTGAGTCCTGCAGGGTCTTGCAGGAGGAATGGCAGCTCGGTGTGGACCCTCCCGGATACAGGTGACTGTGCACAGGTTGCACAGGGCTCAGAGAGGGGCATGTGCGCACCTGTGCAGGTACGTTCAGATCACATGGGCCCTGCTGGGCTTTGGTTTCCCTGTTGAGATGCTGCAGAGAAGTTATCACCTGGCTGAGGCTGTGAGGTCGCAGAGGGACCAAGCCTGGGCCTGTGGCCGTGGCCCCAATGTCACCAAGGCCCCGCAAGGGAGCTCCTTCCCCTGCAATGTCTCTCTGGTGTCCTCTGCCGAGATGCTTAACATCTTCCAGGAGAAATACTGGACGGTGCTCCCTTGTGGCTCACGGTGCACACGCTGAAGGGGGCACCGGAGCGGGAGGCGAGAGAGTGACGACGGACACAGGGCACCGTTGCCCGAAGGAACGTGCGGCGGCTGGGAGGAATTTGGGAGGAACTAGCTGGAATTTTAAGTAGATGACCTGAGCCTTTGTTTCCACTGTTTGGGGCCCTCCTACGAAATGACTTCCGCTTCACCCTCCTAACTCAGGCGTGGCCTGAGACGTACGTTGGCCACAGCCCGTGTGCAGAAGGGCTGTGCATCTGCTACCGGCAGGAGACAAGCAGCAGCACACTCACGGCTTGTTGCGATTTCTTCGCTCATTTTATGGAACAGTGGGAACATCTTTGGGGATCAGCGTCCATCTGTTTGAGTCCCCAGCTGACCAGGATGAGCAGAAACCCCTTGTCGGCCACGACGGACATGAAATCTGAATGAGGAGTCAGCTTCGTGGTCTCAGCCCCTGAGACTCGGGGCTTGTTTGTTACAGCGACACAACCCATTCGTGATCTCACTTAATTCTTGACGTAGCCCCGTGAGAGAAACGGTTTTAAACTTATCTCACAAACACGGAGAACAGGCTCGGAGGCCCAGCAGCATGGCCCAGCTCACACGGCGAGGGGCGGAGGCGGGACTTGAACCCGGGTCTGTCTAACCTCAAAGACTGAAACGGGGACTAAAATGAGTCATTGCCTCTCATGAGCCGCCGTGTGACTCACTGAAGGTCATGGAAGTGTTTCTGGCTCAGAGATGGGAAAAGGATTGTAACTTCACACGCCAAGGTACTCCTTCGGTAGAAATAACCGGGAGTTTCAAATGTGACGTGCACAAGACACCACTCGAAAAGGGAACAGAGCCAGGCAATGGAAACTGGGATTGTCATTAGTGAGCTGGTGGCTGGCCACTCTCCCGTTCCTCCAAGCAGCCGGCCCGGGAGCAGGGGTTCAACAAGCTGCTGCCTCGGCTGGAGACGTGCGCTCAATAAGTGCTGTGGCGTGCCCGCACGTGCAAGACACCGGGCCTCGGAGATGGGTAGGGTTCGGTGTTGGACTTTGGTTTAGTTGTGGCGACAAGGTCTCCTTTTCCCAGGCGGCCTTCCCCCTGCAGCTCCAGAGTAGAGTCGGGCGCCTCTGGGTTTCCACGGAGCCCCAGGCAGGCTCACCGCTCTGCACCGCGACGGCCGGCCGCTCCTCTGGCTCCCCTCCGCCTGTGTGTGGCAGGTACGCGGCAGATACGTGGGGAAGAGAAGAAGGAAGCGCATGGTGTCACAGATGTGCCTACTACCCCCACGTGTGAACACAGGTGCATGCGCACACAGGCATGTTTGCACACGTGCAGGCACGCACGAGTCGGGGAGGTATGCAGCCCTGCACTTGTGTAAGCACATGCACACGAACACACACACACACACACACACGCACACCCGCGTGCACGCATGCAGGGGCATAGCCCTGCTGGTGGCTGGGTGAGGGCAGGCTGGACCTTGGGGGGAATTTTTTCTCTGGGTCATGAAGCTCCCACTTCCTGCCTCTGCCCACACCACGGCCGGGTGGGAAAGGTCACTGTGCTCACTCGCAGGCTTTACGGACACCTTCATTCATATTTTATAGGCCTGTGTTTATTGTCCTGGGCAGCTTTAATTTAGCTGCCGAGCACCAGGTTCGGAGGCCAGAGGAGAGCCCCGGGGCTGCTGGCTTTGGCTGCCCCCTCACGAGCTTCCCGTGTTCTAGCTGAATCCCGCTGACTTCCAGACACCCTGAGAGCTGCTGCTTCATGCTCAGGGCAGAAGGCGTGGTCCTCTCAGCCATGGAAGGACACTGTGACACTCTCTTTCTGTGGGTGACATGACCCTGGCCAGGACCCAGGCCTCTGGGCCCCTTGTCCCAAGCACACTTAGTCTTTTCTCACGGCAGCAGGGCCTGAGCAGGGGCATTTACAGGAGGTGGGAAGACGCAGGAGTGAGCTCTAGGTTACTCTCTGGGAGGGCAGGGGGTGTCTTTTGGAAACCGTCTAACCAGCCGCTGGCATCCTGGATGCTGGGTCTCTTGGTGAGGCATGGATTCTGGGTCAGCTGCTGCATCTGGCCTGCTCTGGCTGGGAGACCCTGGCTGGGACATTCGACCTGTCTGCAGTTTGCTCACCTGTAAAATGGGGACAACAGCAGTCTCCTGGAGGGACAGGTGGCAGGATAGCATGGTCTGCGCTTGGATCAGTGCCTGGCGCGTGGAGAGGGCCGGCTGGGCATTGACAGTTGGTGCCGCAGGGAGCAGCCCCAGCCATGCCGGGTCCTTAGCGAGGGGTCCGAGGGGTCCTGCTCGCCAAGGCAGGGCCTTCCTGGGCAGGCCTCACCTGTCCCTGTTCTGAGCACCCTCCCCGCCCCTCTGCCCATTGCGTTGGCTTCTGAGGGCATCTCCAGCTCAGACCCCCAGCGCTGGCAGAGGCTCTTTGGTTTCCCAAGAAGCGGTCAAAGGGCAACACCACCCCGGGAACCTGTGTTCTTTTTCCCTCACCAGCTGACATTGCAAGGTTTTGTTTATAGCGTTTATTTCTTTTAAACGTCTTTAGTCTTTGTCTCCAAGTCTGAAGTTTAATTGTGGCACAAATTCCCTCGCTTGGTGGGCGTGGGCTCCTTTAGTGCCTTCTGCCAGCGGGCACCAAGACAGTCCGCACGCCGAACACAACGTTGCCCATGGCGCTGTGGCCTCCCAGAATTGACTTCGGAAACAAGCACAGTGCACTGAGCCCGCCACGCTCCGTGGTGGAGCCAGGGGCCAGTGGGTCCTGCTCCCTCACCCCAGTGCCATTAGCATCGCTGTCCCGTGAGCCTGGTGTGCAGAAGTCCAGTCTCAATTCCAGTCACCACTTCCTGGTGGGTGGGAGGTGCTGGGGCTGCGGACACCTGTTTCTTGCCAGGCCCTGAGTGCTCTGTTAGTTTGCTTGCTGGTAACTCGGCTCCCGTCACCCGTCACCCCGCAGAGCTCTGAAGCCATCTGCTCACCTGGCCGGGACAGGGAGGCAGAGGCACTGCTGGCAGCACCGTCGGATGTGCTGGCCACTCTTGGGGCAGGGTTTGCTCGAAGGGGTCGGTGGGTTCCTAAGAAAGGGCTGCAAACCGCACGGCCTTGCACGCTCCGCTGTGCTCACGGTGAGACCCGCACGTGGAGCCGCGGATCCCATGGTCAGTTCTCATAGGTGCGCGCACCTGAGTCTGCTGGGCCGGAGCTCGGGTACGCCAGGCTTCCTTCCAAGCTCAGCCTTGGGGAGTCTAGTTTGGCCAGGGTGCGAGGTCCCCAAATGCCACTATACCTGGGGCTCTGTCTGGTTGTGAGCTATGTTCTCTCCAGAGGGAGCCGACAGATGGCTGATTGGAGGGGGGACATTCACCGAGATGTCACGGTGAGTGGTCCGTGCCTGGGTGTGGGTGGAGGGGGACACCCGTGCGGTGTCCTGACTAGTGGGCTGTGCCTAGGTGTGGGGTGACTGCCATATGGTGGACACTGGGGACTCCCCTTGGCTCCTCCCTCTGCTGTGTCAGGGGTCTGGGGCCCCCAGAGTCTCGGGAGGTGCAGCTGAAGGCACAGAGGAGGCAGATGAGAGGAGGAAATGGCCCTGCAGTGGGCATGAACCGCTGACCCACAGCTGGGACAGGACAGCCAGGCGCCTGTCTGATGGCACAGCCCTCCCCACCCTGCACCACCCCCACCTCACCTCTGCTGTGGCCCTGACGCCACCTGCTGGGCAGGGTCAAGTGTGGGTGGGGGTGAAGGGAGGGGAACCCCCACCCTGTGCTGCTCCTGGAGGCCCCCAGCAGGTGCCTCCCCAGAGGGTCCGTCTGTCCAGAGCTGTCCCAGTTCATCCAGCGGTGGCTGGAGTGGGGCATTATAGGCACTGCCCAGCGGTCGTGGTCGGGGCAGGGTGACATGGGGTGTGTGTTGGGAACAGGAGCGGGGGGAGGAGGGACGTGACCCCTGTATGGCTGGCCCCTGCCCTCCCTCTGCAGCCTGTCTGCCTTCAGCCCTGAGGTGGCCGAGCTCCTGGGGATGTGGCCACAGCCTGTGCATTGCAGGAGAGGTGGGTGATAATGAGAATGAAATTCCTCGGTACTGCTTGCTCAAGCCCACTTGGGAGCCAAAGCTTCTGAGAAGAAATTCAACAAGATGCTCAGTGGGGCCCAGGCAAGGCCCAATCCCCGCTGACCTTGAGGGGGTGCGGGGAGGAGCATGGGGGTCTGCTGCCCTGTGCAGCCCTCCTGGCCTTAGCCTAAGCCCTGCGCACCCGCTGCTGGGCTGGCCTGGGCAGACCCTGCGAGGGGCAGGAATTAGCTGTGGCCAGATGCCCCTGCCTTTGCTGGCATTAAGGCCCCTGCTCAGGCACACGGGAAGTGGCAGGTGAGTGACTGAGATTCCACACCTGGGCGTCTCCGTCCCAGCATAGATGGCTGTGCTCCTGCCCAGGAAGAACACTCAGGTGGTGGGAATTGGGCTTGTCAAAGGCCATTGGAAAGGAGTTTTGAAGTCCCCCCAGAGTTCTGCGGCTGGACAGGGATGAAGGACTCCCAATATGTGATTACAGGCATCCAGAAGGTATTTATAATAGAATTATTCAAGGCCTCAGGAGGCTCCGGCCGCTGAATACAAAGCTGGAATTGACCAAGTGGCCTTGGTCCAAGGAGAGGGGAGGACTCCTAGGCAGGGCTGGCCGGGGGTGGGGTGGGGTGGTGCGGCTCTTCCTCTCGGGTGGTGTTGCATCGTCTCGGGGAGCGCGTGGGTGGAAAGGCCTCGGCTTTGGGGAGAGGCGGGCCCGGTCTGCTCCCAGCAGTTAGTCACCCAGCTTTGTCCCAGCCCTGCTTTGGAAAGTGGGAGCTGGACCTTCCACCTGGTCTGGCTGTCCTGACAGTGCCTGGCATGTGACGGGTGCTGGTCAGGTTGGCATCTCCACTGGCGCAGCTGGCCTGGAAGCCCAGGACCAGGCCTGTGGAGGTCCCCCGGGCGTGGCTCCAGCCTGCAGGTGTGGCTGCAATAGACAGAGCCGAAGGCCTTTGAGAAGTGCAGAGCAAAGAAGCAAGCAGGAGTATTGACTTCCAGTGTGTGGTGGGGGGCCAGGCCGCACCCCTGCACGCTGGGCCCAGGTTAAGGGAGCTCAGAGCAGAGGGTATGGAACTCGTCCCTGGAAAACAGTCTTCGATCACCACTTCCTTGGCCTCGGTGCCTGCCTCTGAGGCTGGGGGCAAGACGGGAGTGTTCTGTCTTCTGAGTGCAGAGATTTGGGTGCTGCCTACAGCAGGCGTCTGTCCTCTCAGGGCTGGGCCGCCTGTGACATGAGAGTGAGGCTTCTCCTCCCTCCGGCTGGTGTCAAGCAGTCGACACAGGGAGACCAGGAGTTCTGCTCAGTCGGGGCAGACTGCCCAACGCCCAGTGTCTGGGCCTGGGGTGGTGGGGAGGGCGCCTGGCAGAGCGGAGGCCAGGCTGCACGGGCTCCTGATTGCTAATTTCCCTGATAATTATGGTAATAATGATAATCATGGACGTTCACTTGGGTTTAATGTGTGTATGTACATGACCCATCATTTGTCGGGAGTCACGCTCTTGGTCGAGGGTGATTAAATAGTGCGCAGCCACCCTGGGCAGGAGGTGGCTTCTAGCAGGGACAGGGCCATCCTGTAAAGACTGTAGTGTGGTGCAGGGGGTGTTGACTGATTTCCCTGGAGGTCGAGCAGGCAGGCTACGACAGAGTAGGTGCACACATGTGTGTGTATATGTGGCAGTGTGTGTGTTTGTGCGTGTTCATGCACGTGTGTGCACTGGCACCCAATACTGCCATGCATGTGAAATTCCCAGGAAGGTTCCCCATCTTCCCCCAACACGATGGGGTCCCGACAACTGGTCCAGATGTGGCTGGAAGCTGGAGAGGGGTGTGTTCTGGGCTTTGCTGCACACATAGCAGGAGCCTGGGCATCTGCCTGTGTGTTGGGGTGGCCAGAGGCCCTAAGGCCCAGATGGACCAGGGTGCGGGTCCCGGGAGGTCAGCAAACCGTCAGGAAGAGGAGGAGGGGAGTGTCTGGCCCTGGGGCTCTGGGGCCCCGCTTAAGCCCCAGAGCCCTGTGCAGTCGGGCCGAGGCTCAGGGGGTGGACTGTCCTGCCCAAAGTTGCCCAGCTGCTAAGTGGAGGAGCAAGATTTGCATCTGTATCTCTCCGAGCCCCTCACACTGTGCCACCTGCCCCCTGCAGGGACAGATCTGGCCAGAGCAGACACCAGGAGGCAGCCAAGACCACAGTGGCTGGGATTCTGAGCCGCTGGGAGCCCCTGGGGGCGGGGCAGGTGGAGCAGGGCCGAGGGGTCACGGCCATGTGAGAGCAGGGCCTGGGCCACCAGGACTGGCCTCCAAGTGAGTTTGGGCCAAATCCCAAGTTGCTGACTGTTGTGTCCCCCTAAAACTCATATGTTGAAGTCTTAACCTGTAGCACCTCAGAATGTGACCTTATTTGGAAATAAAGCCCTGCAGATGGGACTAGTTAAGACGAGGTGGTGCTGGAGTGGGGTGGGCCCTGACTGAATTCGACAGGTGTGCTCATGAACAGGGGGATGGGGCCCAGGCACGCCCAGGGGGTCAATGCCCCGTGAGGAACGGATCCTCCCCAGCCTCCGAAGGAGCCGCCCCTGTCCACACCTTGCTCCCAGACCTCCATCCTGCAGAGCTGGGAGACAGTGAAGTTGTGTGTTTTAGGTCACTCAGTCCGCAGTGCTTTGTGCCGGCAGCTCCGGGACATGTGCTCTGACCTCCGTGATCCGCGGTCAGAGCGGGGAGAAGGGGCACAGGAGGTGGGCCCGCCTGAGGGGTGGGGGGAGGCCAGGAGACAGTAAATATATTCCACGTCAGAGCAGAAGCCCTCAGAGCCGCGCCGGAGCTTCATCTGTTCTTTCCTCCTCCTGCCGGGAGGTGGCATGTCCTGGGCCAGGGACGTGTCCTGGGTGGGGGGCGTGTCTGGGGGGTGGGCGCTTCTGCAGCCTGGGTTGCAGAGAGGAGATCACGGGACAGGGCCTGCTGTGCCTCAGCACGCGTGCAGCACCAGCGAGAGTAAGCCTTGATGTTAAGCCACTGAGGTTTGGCAGTTGTCACCGCGGTGTGACCCAGTGAGAGCTGACTCATGGAAGGCCTGAGGATCCTGCTCTCAGGGTTTGGCGTCAGGATGCGAGGACATCCCCTGACATCCCCTGGTTCAGCCGCCCCTTGGTCCTCCAGTCCTTGTTCCAGGCCCAGGGCTGGGCCACGGAGCACTGTTGGTGGAGATTTACTGGGGATGGGGGGAGGCAGAGGCCGTTCCTGTCCAAGGCAATTATCCCCTGGCCGCCGGAGACTGGCTCTTAATAGCCACGTTACTTATTAATGTGCTAATCAATGCCATCTCCTTGGGTAATTGCGGCCAACAGACCCGCATGTACTTCCTAATGAGCCGGGCTCTGCAGGGGCCTCTTGGTGTCCTGGTTGGCGGCACCCCGTGCAGCGGCCTGTTCAAGGCTCCCACCTCCCTTTGCAATCAGCCCCATAAGCAAGAAAAGTGTTTTTAGTTCCCTTATGTTTCAAATGAGTTTTCAGTGTTCTCATTGTGGCTGGAACTGGCTGCTCTAAGTGGCTTGAATTGGTGGCACCGTAGACAGTGGGTTTTATCTCAGCACCAGTAACTTAGCAACTGCAGTTTCAAAGTCGGCAGAAAAGAAAACAGAGAGACAGAGAGCTCAGCAGACAGTAAGATTTGCGACCAAACTTTGTGACTTTCTGTTGCATGGGCACATCCTTTCGAGTGTCTTTCCCAGAACTGGCGAAGCCTCCTTGCAGCCAGGAGATAACTACGAAGCCTCGCACCACCTGTGTGTCCAGAGAAGACAGGATGAGCAGCACCCACTGCAGATCCCACCCGAGGACCCGCCGAGCAGCCCATTCCCGCATCCCCCCTGCACACAGGCTGAAAGAACAACCAGTATTAACCCCTGGCTCATTGTGCCTCTAGAATCCCCGCCTTGGGAGGGACTTACCCACCATTCCTTGATCATGCAATGGATTAACGTGTACTAGCATGATTTCTCACTGTGCTTGCGTGCCCCACACTGCACCCCGACACGTAACGATGCTCACTCCCCTCATGCATCATTCATTTCACCTCCAGAGAAACCTTTGACCCCGGGAGGTGAATTTGAGGAAGTCCATTCCTCCCCCTCCCAGCCAACGCGTCCTCTGGAGTAAATTCTTTCTTGCCTGACAGTCCTCGTCGTCTCAGTAACTCGCTTTCTGTGCAGCCGAGCAGCAGAGAACCCCCTGTGGGTTTGTTGACACCTCGAGGTGGGCTGATCGGGAAGGGCTGGAGTTCAGAGGGGAAAAGACATTTCCTCAGATGGGTAGAGGCAGACTCTGCTTCACTAGAAAGAGTAATAATGGCCACCTGTTGGGGAGGTCTCCGTGTGTGCCAGGCCCTGTCCTAAATGCTTGCCTTATTTTGTTCAATCCTTGGGCCAAGGGAAAGTGACATGGTGGAGGTGACATGGGGGAAGAACAGAGCCCCTGGCACCAGACTGCCTGGGCCTGAGCCACCATGCGCCTCTTCCAGGCCCTGTGACCTTGTAAATCTCACTTCAGCTCTTTCTTCAGTCCCTCACCCAGAAGGTGGCACTGGTCCCGCCTCACGGGTGTCTTGAGGCTTCAGTGACTGAGTGCATGGGAGGCACTGGGGACAGTGTGTGGCCCAGAGCACTGTCGTCCCGCTTCCCAGATGAGCAGAGTGAGGTGCAGAGAAGTTCCATGATTTGCCCAAGGTCACTGGCTGAGAGTTGTGTTTGAGAAGCTGAAGCCGTGGGCCATCCTGGATTGACGTTTCGGTTGGCGTCACGTAGGTCTGCGCACTCTGGGACGTGAGCACTGGATCGTGTAACTCATGGCAGACAGCAGGACATTTAACAGGCAGGACCACCTGGGTCGGGAAGAGCGGTAGACAAGAAGCTTGTGGTCTGTGGCTGCCCCTCCCTTCCTTCCTTCCTTCCTTCCCTCCCTCCCTCCCTTCCTCTCTCTCTCCTTCCTTCCTCTTTCTCCTTTCTTCGGCTCCATTTAAATCTGTGACCCACCTGGGATTTTGGTATCAGCCCTTCTTACTTTTTTCAGATGCATTGGTTCCTAGCGCTCTTCCCACTGCAGACATCTTGCATAATCTCCTCCCGGCCCAGGGCGTGGCGGCACTGCTGCCGCCTCTGTCTCCACCCTCCCGCTCTTGTTGGCCCAGGAAGTGACACCCTCACTCCCAGCAGGGGCTCCCTGTCTTTCTGTCCAGGTGGGCAGATTCTGGGGTGCAGGATTGGGGTGAACAGAGAGGGCAGAGGCTGAGAGCAACAGGAAAGCCAGGCCCTTGGAATATTCTTTTCCCATATGGAATGTAGCTAGAAGCCACTGCGGGAGGGGCTCGGCCTGGTGGCTTCCTTCCCCCTCTGGCACCTGCCCCTCCCCGGGAGTGTAAAGCACTCTCTCTCCCTCTACTTTCTCTCCCCCACCCCTCTCTCTGGCTTTTGCGTGTTCTCCGTCCCCTGCCAGGGCAGTGCCCGTAAACTTTGCCCAGAGGATCAAGGAAGGCTTCCTGCTCCCTGATATTTACCAAGTGGAATGTTCCTAATACCAAATGAAACACCCAGCAATTAGATTTCAAATCATCCTTTGAGCCCTCCGTCAATGTTAGGTAGGATCAGCACATCGGAATCGAGAGACTGGCGTCCATCTCCGTGATCCCTGGGCCCCTCGGATGCCGGCCGTGCTGCCTGCTGCTGTGCCAGGGAGCCCCTTAGTCCTGACGCCCTCACCCCCTCCTCTGGTATCCTAGCAACGCATCCCAGCAGCCTCCCTTCGCAGCGTGCTCAGGTGGCCTTTCCGGAGCAGGTCCCTGCCAGCGGTTATCTTGGCGGAAGGGAAGCCAGTGCTGTCCAGACCCCAGACTAGCTGTGACGAGCTTCAGGATCGGGGTGGGGGGGCACATTGCCTGTGTCCTGTGTCCTGGACACACCCTGCTGCCAGCGGGTGCAGTGCGTCCTGACAGCGCATTATTCCGCTTATCTCCCTGGCCTGGGCCACATTAATCATCCTCCCAGGGCCTCACCGATGTGTCAGCTCGTTCTAGTTCATGCCTTTGTGAGTGCTGGACTCAGAATACGGGTGCTCCAGGGAGGCTCAACCATCCCTGCTCCCAGGGTAACTGCACTCATGTGGTCAGGCACCTGCCACTGTCCGGCTGGGTGCCCTGGGCGTGGACCTGACCTCTAAGCCTCAGCTTCCTCATCTACAAAAACGTGGACACTTATAGTCCCTACCCGTCTTTCACGGTTGTTGTGAGAATCGAATGGGACAGGACGGGGAAGGTGATTAGATGGGTCCCGGCGCTCCGTAAACCCCCTTCCACCTTAGCGATCAGTGACTGTCCCCACTGGTCTGAGGTATAGGGTGCTGCTTTGACCCAGTTGTTGTTGCCTTACAGAAAGGCAGAGGTCAGGTCTCCCTGGGAACAGGAGGATTTTTGCATGGCTGCAAAATCGCTGAGATTTGGAGTCGGGTGACCTGGGTTCAAATTTTGCTGAGCCACTTAACGGCTGAGGGACCTGGGATGCGTTACTACATTTCTCTGAACTTGTTTCCTCACATGTACAACAGGGGTGACAATGGCTGCCTGCAGGGCTGGCGTCAAGGTCAGAGAGTGCCCATTTGGGGCCTGCCGCCAGTCAACATGCAAACAAAGGCCGCTGCCTCTGCGAAGGTGTCCCCTGTCGCTGCATCCACGTGGAAGGGCCGGCTGCAGAGACGGCTTGAAGTTCAGAGCTCGCGCTGCACTGACTTGCTCTGGTGACCCACAGGCCGCTTCCCACCAACATCCCCCAGCATCTCGAGCTGGCCTCCCGGGACGGACCTGATGCCTGAATCCTTTCCTCTGGGGACAGCTGGGGAAACTGAGTCTTACATTCACAAGGACCTTCCTGACTGGAGTCGTTCTGGCTTTTATGGCCCTCTGGGACTGGTAGCTCCTTCCTGCAGCTCTGGTTCCTCAAGGGACCAGGAGCGGAGCCCCGGGGGCTATCCCGGCCCATTTCTGCACAGGTGTGTGTATGTCGGGCTGTTTGCACCTCTGCACCCCTGCAGGCGCGGGTGTCCGGCCGGGACCAGGAATGTCCTCCTTCAGTCCCTCTGTCAACCTGAATCCACATTTCCCTGCAAGGCCCAGTGTATGCCCCACTCTTTCTAGAAAGCTCCATGGCTGAGTCACATGGACAGCAGCCCTCCTCGGTCATCCTTCCTCCTCCTCTGTGTGCCTAGACCTGGGCAGGGGGCTGCGGGACTGCGTCAGGGGTGGGGGTGGGGGCCGCCATAATGCCAGACAACCATGCTGTGCTCTTCCTTTCTCAGCCCTGCCCTGTACAGGGTCACTGCGATGCTCTCCTCACTCGACTTTACGGAAGGGGACACTGGAAGTGAGAGTCCACCTGTCCAGCTAGTTATGGTCAGGGTCTGGATTTGAACTCAGGCCTGGTTGACTCCAAGGTCACGGCCATTGGTAACGGGACGCCAGGGAGCTTTCCTGCTTCGTCCTGACCTCACTGTCCTGTCTGGCCTCCCCCAAGAGCCCGGTGGGGCAGAGAGGGAGCCCCTGCTTGGCACCCTTCGACCTGGGACTCTGTCTTCCGTCCTGGAGGGGTGTGGTAAGGAGGGCCTGGGCTCCGACGTCACTGACCCCTGCCCTTTCTCCCCCCGAGACCCCACCCAGCCGTCTGGCATGTTGCTGTCTTCGTCCTCCAGCCAGAGCTGGGCTGGAGTGTGAGGCGGCCACCCAGGCTGGCTGAGGACTCTGTGATGGGAAAGGTGACCCGAGCCGTCCCGAGCCTCCCGTCTTCCCCCAGGCGGAGCTGGCTGCTAGATTAATGGTGTGTGTTCGGCGCCAGAGAGGCAGATCATTCATCCTGCCTCTGCCAGGGACAGAGTCCTTCTCCCAGCCCCCAGGTGCCTCAGATCCGCAGAAGATGGGGACCCTTGACTGTTTGGTCCCCACACAGACCTCTCTCCCTGGCCGGGCTGGCGGGGCTGGGGACATCCCTCTGTCCTTCCTTCTCTCCTTCCAAAAGCCAGTTATGTCCTGACAGACAAACCCCAGCCTCCACGCGTGGGTCAATTACTGAGTTTGCCAGGCATAAAGACGTTGTTGTGTTTTTTACTGCCTGGGATCTCTAGAGGGTTTATTGATTATCTGATTCATTTGGGTGGAAGATGCAGCTTCAACCTGGAGCAGGGCAAGGAGGGCAGCCTGTCCCAGCACTGCAGCCCGCCAGAAATGGGGCAGCCGGGTGTCAGGGAGGGGGTCTTCCGATGAGCCCTCTTGCTCACAGAGGCCGGAGGCAGCGGTGGTGACAGGCAGGGGCAGGGCTGGGCTGTCCTGTCAAATCCTGGCCCTGACCCTCACAACAGGCAGACCCTGAAAGTGACCCTTACCCGAGGTGCGAGGGCCCTGGCGCTGTGGGGGACACTCCTCTGCGTCCCTAGTGTATGTTTGCTCAGTTAAGCCTCATGGACCCCTTGCGGGGGAAGACTTGCATCATCCTGCTGTATGGATGTGAGGACACTGAGGTTCCGAGAGGCCCCCTGAGTGCAGACGTGCGAGGTGGCACCTGCCTGCTGGGTGGTGGGGAGTTAAATGAATTCACATGAGCCTGGTGTTTGGTCTGTGCCTGGCATGCAGTGAGTGAGCAGGGGTGTGAGCTGGTGCTGTTTCAGCTAAGACCCTCAAGGCTCACATGTGTTTGCCTTTTAAAGAGGCCGAAAGAGAGGCCGGGCCTTACCTGAGAAATCCAAGGGTTCCGGGCATTGTCAGGGTCACGGTTCTAGGCGGGGTCCCCCACACGTACTCTTACTAAAATTATGTTCTCTGTTTTTCTCTCGCCCTCACTGCTGTCTTTGCAAGGGTCCTATTCGGTGGCATCCTTTCTGGCTGGCTGGTGGGGTCTGGGGAGTGTGGGCTGATCGCCTGCAATCCTCGGAGGGAGGTCTCTGGTGAGGGGCCCCAGGGCTGTAACCTCATTCCAGTTCTGAGAATAGTTTTTCCTCGGTGACTTGGCTGCAGGGTAGACTTGGGCTCCTGTAATGCCAGTGTCAGTGCTAGTCCTCAGATAGCACTTCTAAGAGCCAAGCCCTGCCTAAAACCTCTGTGTGGACCCCCCATCCAATGCCCCTGCAGCCTATGAGGGGTGGGAGGAGTCCAGGAGAGTTCTACACGTGGGCCTCCAACTGCCCCCTCCGTGTGTGGCTGGTGGCCGTGCTGGCGTCTTCCAGCAGTGGGGGGGGACAGCACTGCCTACCAGGGCGCTCACCCGCCTTGGTGCCCAGTCGTTACTGGGCCCTTTCACACCAGCGTGGCTGCCCCTCTGAGGTTGAGCTGACACCTCGTGGCCCAAAGTCCCCACCCTACATCACACTGTGACTGTCCAGTGTGGCCCAAGGCCCCCAGGTAAACAAAGACGCTCTTAACAGGCAGGACATTCCAAGGCTAGTGGTCACCTCCCGGGGGCTGTGGCAAAGGCCAGACCTCTCTTTGGGCAGGTTAGTCTCTGAGGACACACATGTCACACCCCAGTCCCCGTGTGGCGTCCGTCTTGCGGATTCTGCACTCGCCCTGTCACCTGGTCTAGCCCCGCCCTTAGTTCTCTCGCCTCTGATCAGCCAGAGCCTCCACCTGCCCCTGCCTGGTCCCCGTGTCACCTGCTAATGCACGAGTCCCCGCACTCCTGCATCCATGCTGTAGACCATGGCACTCCGCTGGGCCACCCCATCCCATTGCCTGAAATCTGCACCAGCCCCTGTCGGCCAAAAGTCCCAGCCCAGTCCCGCTTGTCCTCTTCCTCGCCGGCCTGTCTCCAGCTCCCCTCGTCCCGGGATGAGTGGTCCTTTCAGTTCGGTGTCCATTTGGCATTTCCAGATCATCCCGGCTGCACCTTCAGACCGAGAGTGTGTGTATCGAGTCCCCCAGGGAAGGCAGGGTCCCTCGGCGGGACTGTCAGCTCCTGGAGGGCAGGGCAATTGCCGTCTTGTCTGCTGCAGTCTCTCTGGGGCCTGGCAGGGTTCCTGGCACGGAGCAGGGACCAGCAGGGGCTGGACGAGTCGGCGAGAGCAGAACCTGCGAGGCTGGCGCTGTGGGAGCCTGGCGCTGCTGTGCAGTGGAAAAAGGGAGCTTCACGCTGGCGTGACTAGGACCCCCTCGCTGGGGACTCTGACCAGCGTCCTCCACCTCCTTGGGCCTCAGTTTCCCTACCTGCTCAGTGAGGCTTTGGACTGGAGGAGTCTTTGGGATTGAGTGCCTGGTGCCACAGGACGTGAGCACCGGGCACAGGCGGCCAGAACCAGGTCCCGGTCCTGAGGGTCCCGGTGGGGTGGGGCGAGGTGGAGCCCTCCCTAGAGGACGGCCAGTGCTGTGGGAACCACAGGCAGGGGTGGCCAGCGGTGCCTGGTGGGCTGGGGACGGCCGCCGGACATCCTGGTAGGTGCCGGCTGTGCTCTGCCTGCTGGCTGCCCAGAAAGTCAGCGCTGGAGGGGGCTTCTCTCGCCCCCCTGACAGCAGCCTCCTAACCCCTGGCAGGGGACAGAGACCCGAAGTGCCTGTGTGTGGCTGGAGCCGGCGTGGCCAAGTTCCAGGAGGCAGCAGGACGCGGCATCTGTGTGGCTGACAGCCAGTGGGCGGGGAGTGCTCCCTGGGCTGTGACAAGGGCTGGCCCCCACCACCCCGGGCTCTGCAGTCACATCTCCCCCTGCCTCCCCCACCCTCCGTCAGAGCCCTGCCGACCCCATGAGGTTCGGGGGGCGCTTCTGAAGGCTGTGGCTGCCCTGGGGACTGTCTGTGCACCTCTCGGTTTGGGCTTCTGATCTTGCTGTCTGTCCCCAAGAAAACTCGAGGCCAGGCAGAGCGCGGAGGGCGGGGGTGGGAGAAGGGCATTTCCTGCAGCAACTGGGAAGCTGGATTGCGCTGACCTTGAAGAGTGAGGCGCCCCCTCCCTGGACCAGAACCCCGTGCAGTGTCACTGTCAGCTGTCCCTCGGGAACCCTCAGGGGCTGCTGGTGCCTTTGGCTGGTGCCCTTCCTTGCCCCCTTCACCGTCAGACGGAGTCATGTTGACAGGTCCCTCCCTCAAAGCCACAGACTCTGAGTGCCGCAGAGGTAGGGACCTGGCACTGGGCCCTACTGTGCACCCCAGGCGTCTGACTGTCCTTGATGAACGGATGCAGGAACGAGGTGACCAGAGCCCGGGAAAGCAATAGGCCCTGCCCCGAGCCCCTTTCTTCTGATGCAGGTGAGGCCCAGGGCCAGGCTTTGCTGCCAGGTGACGGGATGGGGGGACGGGAGGGGCGGCTGGCCCAGGAGCTGACCTTTGTCCCCTCTCAGGTGACTGAGCAGACGTGGGAGGGGGACTTCAGGCACCAGTGTCACAACCTCACAGCCCACGCAGTCTGTGGTGCGGCTCCTCTGCCCAGCGGAGCTGCCAGCTCGGTCTGGTCTGCTCGGCCTCCCCTCGCTCCCCGTCTGAGCCCGTTCTCTCGTTCTGCTCCTGCTCGGCGCGGGGGCCCCAGGGTTCCTGTGCTCAGGGTCCCAGCCTCTGCTCCGACCCCAGGTCAACTTCTCCAAGTGCCCCAAGGGGGCCTGCGCACCTCCAGCACAACCTCAGGGACGCACGCGTGGCACATAGGGCCGAACGCATATCTTGGGTCAGGATCTTTCCTGAGTCTTTTTATTTTTTAGACTTTATTTTTAGAGCAATTTTAGGTTTACAGAAAAATTGCGCAGAAAGTGCAGAGTCCCCCTGTCCCCGCCCCCGGCTTCCTCTGTTACTACTTTTGCCTTAGTGTGGCCCCGTTGCAGTGGATGAACTGACGTGGATACATTGTTACTAGCGAAAGTCTAAAACTGCAGTTTACCTTAGGGTTTGTTTTTTGCATTGTGATGTCCTGAGTTTTTGTATCTCCACCCAGGAACAAGACAGGCCTGGCTCAGAAACACAAGCTCAGGGTGGCGGACAGTGCACAGAACCCCCTCGCCGGCCCCACAGCCTTCTGGGCAGGGCGTTCAGAACACTGTGCGCGTGCCCCCGCAGGGCGGTGCTGTCCGTGGCCAGGCTGGGGCTGCCCTCTGAGCTCCCATCCAGCACCCACAGTTGCTCGTGGTCAGCAGCCACACCCGAGTGGCAGACGCTCAGTGCTCCACCAGCAGTGCGCAGCTGTGGGCCGCGGGACACAGCCGGGCACCAGCCATGAGCCCGCGGGGAGCGGCCGGGGGAGCAGCCGTCAGTGTGGCCGGTGGGGGCCGCTCGCTGGGCCAACACCCTGTGCCCTCTCTCCGCACCCTTCCTCGTCCAGCTGGCTGCTATGACATTTCCAGAACTCTGGGCTCAAACCCTGGTTTTGAAAAACACCAGTGAGCTGTTAGCTGTCTCAAGGAGGGCACAAAATCATCACAACAGAATTTGCTCCAGTTTACTTTCAAAATGTTCCACGCAGTCTCTGGACGCAGGGGGCCAGACCCACAGACTCGGATGGACAGCGAGAGCTGCGGTGGCAGGAGGAGGCGGGGCTGGTGCCCTCAGCCTCCCCAAGCCTGTCCAAGGACACGAGCTCCCTACAATTTAAATGATAGAGCAGTGGTTCTCGAATGCATAGAAGGGTGGGTAGGCTCACCCTTTGTGTCAAAACCTGTCTGAAATGAACACTTTCTCAATCTGTCAGGTTGACTAAGAGGGTAAGGAAGTAATTTTTCTGGTGGGAGCGTGAACTGGGATAACCCTTTTTAGAGGGAGGGCAATTTGCTGAGATCTACCAAAATTTAAGGTGCGCACACCCTTTGTTTCAGCAAGTGCAGGTCTAGGGGTTGGACGTGCAGACACATTTGTGCAGGAACACAAAGACGTACCGCAAGGATGCCCACCGGGGCGCTGCTTGGGGGCCAGAGAATGGAAAGAACCAAATGCCCACCACTGGGGACTGGATCCACCCATCACCTGCACGGCCTCGCAAGGGAGCACTCGGCCACCTGCAAGGAGGCAGATCTAGACACACGGATCTGGCACAAACTTTAGGATGTGTCACCGGATGTGTGACACAGATGGTGGGTCCTGTGGCATGCTACTTTTGCCGTGTGGGAGCACGCGTGTGCATATTCGCCTCTACAGACACAGTCTGTCTTCAGAACAAAACACAAGCAGCTTCCTCTTCATGTTTCCCCTCCATGTTTCCCCTCCGGTTCTGCTGCAAACTCTCCTTGTGCGAATATTACTGTTCAAAGTAGATGACGAGCCCAACCAACCCATCCGTGCTTCTTTGTGACAGCCAGAAAGATCTAATTGCCTCCCCAACTCCAAATATTGTGAAATGCTTTTCAGGTTGAAGATCACTCCTGGTTAGTCTCAGCAGCCAAAAAGACGTTGTGCGGCATTCACTCTGTGGTTGGTAATGTGTAAATAACTGATGTTTTTCCTTGACATTAACATAAAAAAATTCCCGCGTGAAATGTGGGGCTCTGTCCTCCCCTCCCCAAGGACACTGCCCCTCCGAAGCAAGCCTCATGAGGACAGGGACCTTGTTGCCCTATCTGCAGCCCTCAGAAGCATGCCTGGCACCTAGTAGGTGCTTAATAAATATGTTGAGCTTTGATTCAATGTATTCCCCTAAGTAGTCTGTCCCCATGTCCCCTCCCCATCCGTATTGAGGGTCAAACACCTTCCCCATGACCTGGGACCCTTGCCTGGGCTACCTTTGGAGCAGAGGCTGGTGCCCTGAACCCATGAGACATTGACCGAGTTCCTGGCTGGGAACAAGAGGAGCCTCCACGGGGAGACGGAAACTGTAACCAATGAAAGCATGGTCTGGAGTCTGCCCACATATTTTAATAAGCTCTGGGAGGTGAAATACAGCAGCTGATTCTCTCTCTTGATTTGAAATATTTAAATGAGCCTTGAGAAATGGTATTACATATTGGAAACCTTTGAGCTATTTGCTTTATTAATCTCGTTACAACGGTGACATGAAGAGCTCACCCAGACGGCAGATGGGACCTGTGGTGCGGTGCCTTCCTGGCTGCGTGACGACAGCTCTGCTGAGGCTCCTGTGCTCCTGTGTTCTGGGAGAGCTGGCTCAGCGAGAAGACGAGCTTGGGGTCAGTGTTCCAACAGTCTGCCTGGACAGCCTCTTTGTTTCTCCTTATCCACAGGCAGTAGGGAGACATTTTTTGGCATTGCTCTTATTACTTCCCCAAATTAGATAATATTTGGAGAGCCTTGAATGACCATCAAAACATGTTTTAAAATATTGAGCTTCACCCTACAATTTAAAAGTGATTGTCCTCTTAACATAGACCCACCCAGTAGAATGGGCCATCTCTTAATTGGCCCTGAGACACGGGAGGTGTTGAGGGTGGGGACGCCATCTTCTGATTGGATAGACCAGCTGTCAATCATTCTGTGTCAGGCACCTGGAAGCTGGGCTCCGGTTCTCAGGGCTCCTCCTTTGGAGGCACAGCTGTCCTTCCTTTCTCTAACGACAGACAGAGGGCAGCACTCACCTTACCACAGGCCTTGTCACTTCCATGCAGGTCAGACCCCTACGTGGACAGTGCTTCTCAAAGTTGTTTAAACCCAGGACCCTTTGGCAAACATAGAGATCTCTTGGTATGTCTCATGACCCACTTGGAACGTTCCAGGGAACCCCACTGTCTTTCGTTTCTTGACAAGCTAAGGGGACTTTGTTGGGCTTTACTTCCAGTGATTTACTATAAGGAGTGAAGAATGGGTTTTCCCAATTCAACATTATCCTGTTGACTAAGCTGTAGAAACTCCACGCACCTCATCCACCTTCTCCTGGGTGGGAGAGCTCGGTTCCCTGGCGGAGCCCCCTCTGGTGCAGGGCCCGTCGCGCACTGGAAGCCCAGCTGTGCTTGTCACTCACAGGGCTGATCCCAAACCCCTGGATCTCTGTGGGTTTGCTCCCTGCCTCCTGCCGTGTGGCCCACGGTGTCTGAGACCTTGTCTACTGTGCCAGCCCTGGTTCCGTGAGCACTTGGTATGTGGCACACGCCAGCACGAGGGTGGGGACTGTGTGTGTCCTGCTCCATCAGAGCACTTGCTGGCGGGAAATGCCAGCACACATGGGCTAAAGGCACCAGTGTGTTCACTTCCTGCGGCTGACAACAAGTAGCCATCAGCTGGGTGGCTTAACACCAGAAATTTATTGTCTCACAGCTCTGGAGGCCAAGAGTCCAAACTCAAGGTGTGGGCGGGGTCGTGCTTCCTCTGCAGGCTCCAGGGCAGGATCCCTCCCGGCCTTTGCTGCGTCTGCTGTCTGCTGGCAGTCGTATATTCCTTGGCTTGGAGCCGCATTGCGCCAATCTCTGCTGCCCTCTTAACACGGCTTCTCCTCTCTGTGTTTCTATGTCTCTACATCTGTGTCCAAATCTCCCTTTCCTTGTAAGGACACCAGTCATTGGATTGGGGCCCACCCTAATGCCGTATGACCTTGTCTTAACTTATTTACATTTGAAGAGACCCTACTTCTAAAGAAGGCCACATTTGCAGCTACCAGGAGTTAGGACTTCAACATGTCCTTCCGGGGGACCCGATTTAACCCACAACTCTGATGGACGCGAAAACGGAAAGAGGAGAGAGGCCCTGGCTTTGCGGCCAGGCAGCTGCAGTTTTGAAAGGAAGGAATTAGTGTTAAGCGACATGTGTGGTTTCCGTGGAATTTTCTGCTCTTAGACACTATTTTGTGAGATGGTGGTAATGGTGGCAATATCCGATGTTGCTGAGGGATGGCTCCGTGTCAGGTGTGAACTAACTGTTTTAGGGGGACCATCTCATTTAGTCCCCCTTGTTGCCCTGCAGTGGGGTCACCCACCTCTCCACTTCCTTGTTCACAGACGTCCAGGGAGCCTTTCTCCGTTGGACCAGGCAGTGGATGGGACACAAACCCTGACGTCTTCATCACTGACGCCGAGGGCTCAAGGGAAAACATTTTCGTTAAATCTTCTCTTTCTTCGCTTCTCTCTTTGCTCAAATCATAGTCGCTTTCCTCCCCAATGAATGGCCTCCTCATAAATTTCGTAATCCTTAAATTACATTTCTGTCATCTGCCCATTCGTTTTATAACCTGACGATAAAGAAAAGGTCAGTCAGTAATCCCCGATTGCAGAAGCATTTAATCATCACTGATAAATAGAAACCATTTCTCTGAAAAGGCAAAATGATAAGATTAAAATTAAGAAAAAATTGTTGTCAGAATATTTTTAAGAGGACTGTAACCTTTTAATCTGACCTGCTCTTTGGTGAACAAATCAAACGACACAATTATGTCTTCTCTGAACTTCAGTGGTTTTGGGTCTTAATGCATCAGGTTGGGCTTAGCATAAAGTACAGCTTTATAATGCCCAGTGTCCCCAGAGCGGAGCACGTGACCTAGGAGGGCAGCAGGTCCCTCCTGCAGAGAGAGTCCCACGTAACAGAGACAAAGTTCCCGGGAATTATCGGGAAGCGTCCTAGGGAAGCGAGATGGGGAGAGCCCGAGGGTACTGAATCCCCACGGGGGCGATTTCAGTCCCAGCACCCAGTGAATTGTTCACGAATTGGTCTACTCATTAACGCTTTCACCCAGTCGACAACTAACTTTTTCAGAACATTTTGAATATCGCATGTGGGTCGAATGATAAAAGTGCAACAGTGAGCAGACAGTGGGGTCTCAGCCCTCGGGAAGCTTCTGGACTCGGGGCAGGGAGCTGTGGGCTGTGGATCAGAAGTCGCCTCACCTTGTCTGGGGTGGAGCTCACAGGGTTGCTCACGGATGGTTTTGGCCCTTTGAGTCTAGCTCTGCCTCAGCTCTGGCATCTGCAGATAGAGGCCACCCTAGAAACGGCCCCTAGGACCAGATCTGCTCAGCCCCACTGGGACGGTGAGGTCCCATAGGGCCACCCCCACCACCGATGGAGGCCCCACTGCATTGCCTCACCCCAGAGACCAGTGTCCTTTCTGGCAATGTTTGGTGTGTGCGTTTTAGAGCCCGAGCCTCCATGGTGGCCCTAAGGGCAGCCTCTGCTTGCCTCGCACGCCTGTGATCTCTGGGGCATCTGAGGCCCAGGAAGGACCACTGGTCTTCGTACCTGTGGAAAGCGGCACCAGAAAGACCTGCTGAGGGGGGAGCACTGGGAGCTGTTGTCACCATGGACACACTGGCCGTGGGGACCAGAAAACCGTTAACTAGTCCATGAACCGCAGAGAGCAGCCGTGAATTCCACTCTCTAATTGCTGCAGGAAGCCCGGCTGGTGGTGGGACGTGAGCTGGGGTCGGAGGCAGGCAGGAGAAACTGAGAGGGTCAGGCCACCTCTGGGCCTGCAGGCCAGGAGTGCTGCGTCTGGCCCGGGCCTTGACGAGAGGGCTGCGGCCCCTTGCAGAGCAGCAGTAAAGGCCGGGGGGTGGGGGATGCTGGGGGTTCCAACACTGCACTCCAGGTGGCTTTGCTGTGAGCTCCCAGAGCACCTTGGAAGGAAGGAGAGGAAGAAATTCCCCAGGGCTGTCTGATTGGAGAGTGCGGGGTGGGGGGTCACTAGGAACACGGCACAGGCCACCTTCCTCTCCTGGCCACTTGTCAAAAGCCCGTGGGCTCCCAAAGGGACCTGTCCGTCATCATCATCTTCTATGCCTGACAGCTGACCCTGGGCAAGTGCCCCTCAACCGTGAAATGACCCTCTTGTCTCAGATCCTGCAGGGCAGAGGAGTGAGTGGGCTGTAGCAGGGGGGTGCAGAGATGGAGCGGGTGGGCCGGGGAGTCCAGCGTCAGCTGTGCCTGGCCCCACACTAAGCAATGGCCTTGGAGGAGTCGCCATTCCTGTGTGACTTTCCGGTTGTGCACGTCCACGGCTGTGGGGGCTGAGGAAGTGGAGAATGTATAGAATCATTTGTTCAGCAGACATGGTGGCCCTGCTTGGGGAGGCGCCAGTCAAGTGCCGGCCATGTGGTGGGGGGTGGGCAGGCGAGTGCCATGGGCATACTCGTGAACAACCCAGGCGTTGTGGGAGGGTCCTTGTGGTGGTGGAACCATCAGTGTCTGTGCTGGGGCAGTTACAGCAGTCTATTCAGGTGTTGCAATTGTGTAGAAATACATACATGTACAACACATGTGCACACACATATGCACACACAGAGACACGTGCACATGCACAGAGACCCATACACATACATGCACAGACACACACACATATGTGCATGCATGCAGACACACACAGACACACAGAGATATGCATACAGACACATGTACACAGGGGTATACACATGTGGATATACATGTGTGCATATAGAGACATGTGCACAGAGACATATACACACACACACACAGATGTGTGTGTGTGTGTGCAGAGAAAGACACATGTGCATCACGCATACACACATGGCACACAGATACACACAAGTGCACACTCAGAAACACAGATACACACAATATAGACAGACAGGCATACATGTGCATACACAGATATACACACATACATATGCACACAGGTACACACATGCACACACAGATACATGTACATACACATGCACATAGACACACATGCAAACACATGGGAACGTATGGAGAAAATGGTGACATCATCACTGGCTTAGGAGATTGCCCCTGTGTTAGTTCCCGCCTTGGATTTGTACTATTGTTATGTCGGACGTTGCCATTTGGGGAAGCTGGGGGAAGGGGACATGGGACCTCTCTGTGCTATTTTTGCAACTT
>NW_012135547.1:2496-3167 GCF_000956105.1 Propithecus coquereli | reverse complement strand
GTCCCACTGGGAGGTCTTCAGGGCAGTAACACACATGGAGCCGTTGTCTCCTATGGTAACAATACCTTCTGGATACCTCCTGAAGGACCTGCCTGAGGCTGTTTTACAGTTAATTTTTCTCTTTTATAAGTAGAAGTACTCTCTAAAATAATCATAAATATAGTATAGCAAATACATTAACCAGTATCATAGTCATTTATTACCATTATCAAGTACTATGTACTGTACATAATTGTATGTGTTAGACTTTTATATGGCTGGCAGCATAGTAGGTTTGCTTATGCCAGCGTCGCCACCAACATGTAATGAGTTGCACTATGATAGTATGACACTGAAAGCTGTGATGTCATAAGGTGATAGGATTTTTCAGCTCCTTTATAACCTTATGGGACCACCATTTTATATGCTGTCACTGACCAAAATGTCATTATGGGGTGCATAACTATTTAATAAATGGTCCGTTGGATTTAAACCCATATCTATTCAGCTCCTAAGCCAATACACTTTTTCCTCATGTATTACCTCCTCATTGAAAAATAAATTTGAATTGTTTTTAAAACTGACTTTACATGTTCATTGTAAAAATATTCAAACTATGTAAGAAAATACAAAATAAGAAAGTAAAAATTACTTAAATTTCCACCCTGTGGTGGTGAATACTTGGATATATT
>NW_012135547.1:0-686 GCF_000956105.1 Propithecus coquereli | reverse complement strand
TATAAGTGGGTGTGTGTTCGCTTTCTTATTTTCTTTTTGCCTGCACTGCGGTGACAGCTTCAAGAGACCACGGTTCTTACTAGTCTTACGGCAGATATTGCCAGTCACCAACTCAAGATGCATTTAATGGTACCCTTCCTCCCAAATTTGTTTACAGAAATGAGGAGCCCATTGAAGAAAACAAAAACAAACAAAAGCCACCTTTCCTAGCTCGCTTGCTGCTAGGAGGGGCCACAAGATGGGCAAGGAGGTGCAATGAGAAATTGTTGGGTAGAGTTTTTCAGGAAAGCATTACAGGGGGAGAAATCCTCTGGAACGCGCATTTTTCCCTTTCTGTTCTCCCCTTCCTGCCTGGAAGGCAGACTCTGCGGGAGGTAGAGCAGCAAGCTGGGGACCACAGGGAGAAGGTAGAGGCAGACCTGGTCCCTGGTGGGCCCTTGGAGCCACTGTGCGAGCACTGGGCTGCCTATGTCTAGACTTCTAATTACAGGAGAAAAATAAAACCCTTATTTGGTGTAAGCCATCGCTTTTGGTGTTTCTGTCACTTCCCGCCAAGTCATTTCCAGCTGATATATCGCAGTATTCCTTGTGCTTTAAACAGTGCCCGGCACGGGGCAGATGTTCAACATTTGTGGAAGGAGGGGTGGCATTTAAGGCCATTCACAATCAGGCCCTAATATAACAGG
>NW_012135546.1:9708-10744 GCF_000956105.1 Propithecus coquereli | reverse complement strand
TGCATCTCAGGCCTTTCATTGTGAATCTCATTTCTTCTCCCCAAAGCACTTTCTTTGAAATTTCTTTTAGTGAGAGTCTTTTGGTAGCAAACTAATTTCTAATCTGAAAGTTAATCTATTTTTATCTTTGTTCTGCTTTTTAAATTAAAAAAAAATTCTTAACCATTATCTCTCAAAATATTTCCACTGTCCGTTTTCTCTCTCCTTCAATTAATGCATATTAAATTGTTTGATATTGTCCCATGCATCTCTGTTCTACTTCTTCATTTTTTCTTTCAATTTCAGTTTGGATAATTTCTACTAACTTGTGTTCAAATTTACTCATTCTATCTTCTGTTTCTAGTCTGCTAATAAGCTCACTGAACCAATTCTTCATCTTTGATACTGTATTTTTCCTCTCTTGCTGAGTGATTTAATTCATTTCCTATGACTTTAGAATCATCCATATGCCAATAACTCTCAAACCTGTATCTCTTGCTAAGACACCCCCACATTCCAGAGTTGAATATTCTGATGGCTATCTTCACTGGCTATACATCAGGCACCACACATTTAAGATACCCCAAATTAAACTCATCCCATCTAGACAATCTGTTCTTTCATCTTTATTTCCTTTATATCTTTCACATCTAATCAATTACTGGGTATTTTTTTGTTTTGTTGTTTGTTTGGTTTTTTTTTTTAGACAGAGTCTCACTCTGTTGCCCCAGGTAGAGTACCAGTGGCGTAATTGTAGCTCACTGCAACCTCAAACTCCTGGGCTCAAACGATCCCCCTGCTTCAGCCTCCCCAGTATCTCGGACTACAGGTACACACCACCACACCCAGCTAATTTTTTTTTCTATTTTTAGTAGATATGGGGTCTTGTTCTTGCTCAGGCTGGTCTCAAACTCTGGACCTCAAGCAATCCTCCCGCCTCAGCCTCCCAGAGTGCTAGGATTACAGGTCTGAGCCTCCTCGTCTGGCCCAATTACCAATTTTTTAATCAACCTATTATCAGTGTGTGACAGAAGGTAGTTAAAAAATATTCCAAGAT
>NW_012135546.1:0-323 GCF_000956105.1 Propithecus coquereli | reverse complement strand
GGTACTCATTAAAAATGATGGTGCTATTGGAAAAGGAATGGAAAAAATAAATTTACCATTCAGTTTTGCTTTAGAAAACACATACCTCTTTCCCAACTAATCCATGTCCTAAAAAAAGGTAAAATGCAATTTGTAACCAAACCAAATATTTTTGCAAACGCCCTGGTTCATCAGTGCAAAAGGAAGGATATTTGATAATAGAACCTGGGATGACTGTTTCAAGTTGCCGAATGACCTAAAATAAACTCTGAGATCCAATGAATGAATGGCAAATAATGCTGTCATGGTTAGCAACCACAGACTGAATTAAGCAATAAAATAAT
>NW_012135545.1:656-1187 GCF_000956105.1 Propithecus coquereli | reverse complement strand
ATTTGGAAAAATCTTATTAGATTTTTAAGGTGTTTTTGTTTTGCCTTTTGAGAAAATTTAAACATGTCTAGGTTTTTCATTTTAGCAAAAATTAATCAGTTATGATTTTTCTTTTTCGGAAACTCCTCTTTCAGTAACATTTATTTCTCGGTGTCTACTCTTCATAATTTTCATAACATTTTAGAATTGGGTTAAATTTATAAAATTTTCACAAATTAATTGCCTTATCAACCTTACTGTGGGACACACTTTATAAATTAATATGGCATTTAAAGTGAATATAGACCCCTTTTAAGTGATAGGTGCATGTTATGCCTATGAACAAAAAAGTTCTTTTTTAAAGGGACATATAATACCAAAGTCTTAACAAAACCATGTTATAAATACTGAAGTCATAATGAGGACAAGGAACACAATCCTTCAGTTTAGTAAAAGAGTGTGTGTGTGTGTAAGTAAGTATATATATATGAATTTCTTGGGTTTTTCTTTCAGATACAGACTGCAGACCGTGAAGTCCTTAGCTGGAGTGAG
>NW_012135545.1:0-606 GCF_000956105.1 Propithecus coquereli | reverse complement strand
ATTTTCACAAATTAATTGCCTTATCAACCTTACTGTGGGACACACTTTATAAATTTATATGGCATTTAAAGTGAATATAGACCCCTTTTAAGTGATAGATGCATGTTATGCCTATGAACAAAAAAGTTCTTTTTTAAAGGGACATATAATACCAAAGTCTTAACAAAACCATATTATAAATACTGAAGTCATAATGAGGACAAGGAACACAATCCTTCAGTTTAGTAAAAGAGTGTGTGTGTGTGTGTAAGTAAGTATATATATATGAATTTCTTGGGTTTTTCTTTCAGATACAGACTGCAGACCGTGAAGTCCTTAGCTGGAGTGAGCCTGATGCTACGGTTACTGTGGGCGAGCCTGAGATGGGATGACATGGCAGCCAAGGCTCCTCCAGGAGCAGGGACTACACGGACAGGTAATGGGGGTTACTTTCTCATTTAAGTTTAAAAGATAAAATCACTTGACCATTCACTTAATTTTAAGTGACCATTCACTTAATTTTAATTTTTGTTATTTATTAAAATAAAACGCTTGTATTTTAAAAATACAGCTTTGCTAAAATACAACACATGCTATAAAACCCGAGAGGCATGGGGGGGCTCACAT
>NW_012135544.1:2219-3257 GCF_000956105.1 Propithecus coquereli | reverse complement strand
CCTTAGGTTTAAGTCTGTTATCCATTGTGAGTTGATTTTTTAAGAGGTGAGAGGTAGGGATCCAGTTTCAATCTTCGGCAAGCCAAAAATCAAATTAAAAAAGCAGCACCTTTTACAATAGCTTCAAAAAAAATTAAATATCTAGGAATATATTTAATGAAAGAGACATATATAGGGAGAACTACAAAATACTAAGAAAAGAAATTGTAGAAGATGTCAACAGATGGAAAAACCTACCTTGCTCATGGATTGGCAGAATCAATATTGTTAAAATGTCCATAACACCCAAAGCAATCTAAGAATTAATGTTATCCCTATCAAAGTACCATCATCATTCTTACAGATGTAGAAAAAATAATTCTGTGGTTTGTATGGAACCAGGGAAGACCTCGTATAGCCAAAGCAGTCTTAAGCAAAAACAACAAACTGTGAGGTATCAGTCTACCAGAATTCAAGCTTTACTACAAGGCTATAGTAACCAAAATAGTATGGTACTGGCACAAGAACAGAGATATAGACCTCTGGAACAGGACTGAGAATCCAGAAATGAAACCATCCGCATATTGTCATCTAATCTTTGACAAAGCAGACAAAAATATACACTGAGGAAAAGAATATCTTTTCAATAAATGGTGCTGGGAAAACTGGATAACTACATGCAGAAAATTGAAACTGGATCCCCACCTCTTACCTCTAACAAAAATCAATTCATGATGGATAAGAGACTTAAATCTAAGGCACGAAATCTTCAGAATCCTAGAAGAAAATGTATGGAAGGCTCTTTGAGACATCAGCTTAGGCTAAGAATTTATGAAGAAGACCCCCATAGCAATCACAACAGCAAAAATAAATAAATGGGACTTGATAAAATTAAAAGGCTTCTGCTCAGCCAAGGAAACTATCATTAGAGTAAATAGACAGCCTACAGAATGGGAGAAAATATTTCCCTTCCACATGTCCGATAAAGGGCCAATAACAAGAATCTATATAGAACTCAAAAAAATCAACAAGAAAAAATCAAACAACCCCATCAATAAA
>NW_012135544.1:0-391 GCF_000956105.1 Propithecus coquereli | reverse complement strand
CTCCCATCAAAGAAAAGCCTAGAACCCAATGGCTTCACTGCTGAATTCTACCAAGCATTCAAAGAAAAGCTAATACCGATCCTACTTAAACTATTCCAAAAAGTCAAGGAGGAGGGAATCCTCACAAACTAATTCTATGAGGCCCGTATCACCCTGATATGAAAATCAGACAAAGACACAACAACAACAAAAAAAGAAACTATAAACCAATATCTCTGATGAACATAGATGCCAGAAACATCAACAAAATACTAGCAAACTGAATTCAATAACACATTAAAAAGATTATCCATTTGCATTGTATACTCCTGGATAGAGCTGGAACGCATTCTACTAAGTGAGGTATCCCAAGAATGGAAAGACAAGCACCACATGTACTCACCATCAAACT
>NW_012135543.1:12211-12541 GCF_000956105.1 Propithecus coquereli | reverse complement strand
GTAGGTACACTAGGTGCCTTAATAAGACATATATGTGCCAGGGAGACAGATTCAGATGTAAATCTATTTATTTGTTTTCCAATTATTTATTTAATTTTGCTCCTCTCAGTTAGACTGTATGGTCCGTGAGAGCAGAGATTGGGTCTGCTTTATTCACCACTATATTTCCAGCACAATTCTGGCACCTAGAATAAACAAGTGTTCAGTGGATAGGTGTGTTCTTTAATGTAGACCATCTTCTTAAAAATGATGAAAATATTATAACAGCTATCTTATCCGAGAAGAGATGAAGTTTTTACTGCTAGGCATTATAATTCAGAAAGGTTTTGA
>NW_012135543.1:0-646 GCF_000956105.1 Propithecus coquereli | reverse complement strand
AAAAATAGAAAAAAGCTTATGGAATAAGGATATAAAGAATGAAAAACTTTTTTGTACAGCTCTAAAACGTGTGTTTTAAGCTAAGTTTTATAAAAGAGTCAAAAGTTTTTAAAAATTAGAAAGTTTATAGAGTAAAAAATATACAGTAAGCTAAGGTTAATTTATTATTGAAGAAAGAAAAAAATTTTTATAAATTTAGTGCAGCCTAAGGGTACACCATTTATAAAGTCTACAGTAGTGCACAGTAATGTCCTAGGCCTTCACATTCACTCACCACTCATTCACTGACTCACCCAGAGAAACTTTCAGTCCTGCAAGCTTCATTCATGGCAAGTTTGCTGTATAGGGATATCATTTTTTATGTTTTATACCATATTTTTACTGTATTTTTTCTATGTTTAGGTATGTTTAGATATACAAATACTTACCATTGTTTTACAGTTGCCTACAGTAGTACAGTAACATATACAGATTTGTAAGCTAGGAGCAATCTATACTATATAGCCTAGGTGTGGAGTAGGCTATACTATCTAGGTTCATGTAAGTACATGCTATGATGTTCCCACACAGACGAAATCACCTAATGATGTGTTTCTCAGAACATATCCCCATTGTTAAATGACACATGACTACACACACACACACA
>NW_012135542.1:1610-3009 GCF_000956105.1 Propithecus coquereli | reverse complement strand
ACCATCTGTGTCATTTCCTTAAAATTTGAAAGCAGAAGTCAAGATATTTTATACCATCAAGTTTTTAGGATGTGCAGTCTGATGAGAATCTGAGTATATAATCTCTTTCTCTCATATTTTTAACATTTTTCTCTTATTAACTGGTGAAATTGTCAAAGTATTGATGTGCTTTTAGTGTGTTTTTAATAGGCTTTATTTTTTAGAGTAGTCTAAGCTTTGCAGCAAAATTGAGAGTAACGTATAGGGATTTCCCACACACCTCGTGCCTCCACACGTGCACAGCCTCCCCCGTTATCAACAGCTCCCAACAGAGTGGTACGTCTGTTACCACTGATGAACCTACATTGACACATTAATAATCGTTGAAAGTTCATAGTTCATAGTAGTGTTCTTTTGGTGTTGTATATTTCGCAGATATGAACAAATTTCTAATGAAATGTATTTACCATTGTAGTAACATAAAGAGTAGTTTCACTGCTCTAAAATATTCATTGAACTCTGAGTATTCATCCCTCTCACCTGCCTAACCCCTAGAATCCACTGATATTTTTATGTCTCCACTGCTTATCCAGAATGTCATTTAGTTGGAATCATACAATAGGTAGCCTTTTCAGATTGGCTTCTCTCACTTAATAATACACATTTCCGGTTCCTCCTTGTCTTTTCATGGTTACCAGCTCATTTCTTTTCAGCACTGAATAATAGCCATTGTCTGGATGCACCACGTTCACTCATTCACCTATTAAAGGACATCTTGGATGTTTCCAGGTTTTGGCAATTAAGAACAAAGCAGCTATAAGTATTCGTGTGCAGGATTTTGTGTGGACATAATACTTATTTGTCTTTCCTGATTCATCCTGCTCTGTACTTGATACACTTCTATAAATTTTGTAACTTCCTCTTATTTCCTTTTGTTGCACTCCTTGGCAGATGTTTTATGTATTTTCTTATTTATTGTTTTTCAACTGTATGCTTTTGTTCTATAGGCAAGGAAATTCCTCACATTTTTCTTCTACCTTATGAATTAAATTTCTCATATTTATAACTCTGCATATTTTTAATTTTAAAATGGTTTCTTTTTCTCTGATTGTTTGTTTCAACAGCTTTCTGTCATTTTTTTAACACGAAATTGAAATATCAAAAAAAATCTTTTTCAGGATATCAGGATTTTATTTTCTTTTGATGTTCTGTTATCTTCTTGATATTATCCCCCATTAGTATTTATCAATATCTTCTAATTTATGGTTATTTTTAAGATTAAAGATTAGATTTTTTGTTGTTGTTGTTGTTGCTAGTAATGATTTTTTCTGCCTTTAGGAATGCATCTTCCCTGACTGATACTTGTTTG
Source organism: Propithecus coquereli (assembly GCF_000956105.1). Classification (NCBI taxonomy): domain Eukaryota; kingdom Metazoa; phylum Chordata; class Mammalia; order Primates; family Indriidae; genus Propithecus; species Propithecus coquereli. Next base: position 1,661 of record NW_012135542.1, on the reverse strand, counting down.
TTGTGAATGTAGTGGTACATTAATAGAAAAATTCATTTAAATTTTGTGTGA
>NW_012135542.1:0-1560 GCF_000956105.1 Propithecus coquereli | reverse complement strand
CTGCCAATCTATTCAATTAAATAATTAATACTTATTATTCAACATCTATCTTGTTATCAGTTTTCCAATACTTTAATACTTGATCAAACCTTCTTACAACTAAATCCTAGAGCAAATACATGGTAACTTTTTTTTTTTTGAGTCATAGTCTAGCTCTGTTACCCAGCCTAGAGTGCAGTGGCATGATCATGGCACATGGTACCCTCCAATTCCTGGGCTGAAGTGACCCCCCTGCCTCATCCTCTCAAGTAGCTAGGACTACCAATGTGCTCCACCACACCCAGCTAATTTTAAAAATGTTTCTTATATTTTGCAGAGATGGGACCTCACTATCTTACCCAGGCTGGTCTCAAACTGCTGGCCTCAAGTGGATTTTCCCACCTCAGCCTCCTGAAGTACTGGGATTAAAGGTGTAAGCCACTGTGTCTGACCAATAATTTTTAAATAATCTATCAATTTGGAGAGTCTGATCTAAGTGATATGAACAATTAAAGGATCTATTGTGTTTATTGAAAAATTGTTTTCTATAAAGGTAAAAATAATTGACATTCCCACTTGCTGGGTATGACTGTGCTCGTTTGTACACATACCTGTTAAATATGGATCTATTCAAAATTCAATCACCAATTTGAAAGATTAAAAAGATTACCTCATGTCTCAGAGTCTCACATTCTCTCTTTTTCTCAAAACACATCAGCTGCACTAAACTCCTTACCAGAATGTGTATGCTATTTCATATTATTATTTATTTATATATCCTGTTTCTTAGGCTGTACTCAATTTTTGTCCAGCAAAACATTATTTATTTTTGATATTAAATATAATTATAAAAACTTTTTCAAATGCTTACAATTACCTTATAAACAATCAGTTTTTCTAGGGACTGAATTTCTACTGGACTTTCATAATATTTCTATTGTAGCACTGTCTTTACTGCAGTTTTTTGTTTAATTGACTATATACCCAGTAGTGAGACTATTAAGGGCAGAAAATATGCTTGATTCCTTTTTGCATAATGAGAAATTAACATAGCCCCAGATGTGTACCGTTGCCTCAATGTGTTTTTTCAAAGAATTGATATTATCAAAATTAGAAGACAGTAGGAAGGGCAGAACAAATGGTGTTGATTTATTTATGATTTACAGAAGAGATGAGAAGAGGAAAAACAGAAGAGAAATATATGTAGCATATGTGAGAGGAGATCAAGGGGAAAAATCCTTTAAAGAAAGTTTGTTGTGTAAATCTGTTACATAAAGAACAAAGTAATTGCCCACAAAGAGATTATGTGGAAGGCAGCTTTATTGTCAATTCAAGTCAAGGAACATATGTTTCCTTGTTTCATAGTCTTGAAAACAAAACCTTGATACAAACTGATGATAAGTTGATAAAAATGGCAGAAATTTTTTCAAGAAATTTGTGGTAATTCTGCTAAACAGATTAAGGCAGCCATTTTTTTTTAATGAAACCACAAATATCATAGATATGTCATTTTATTAAGGTTATATATTCTTTTTTGTTTGTTTTATTTTATTTTTAATTGATACATAATAATTGTACGTA
>NW_012135541.1:3622-4124 GCF_000956105.1 Propithecus coquereli | reverse complement strand
TGGGGGTTTGTACATAGCAGAACAACTCTCTTGCTGAGATCTATTGAAAGTCAACCTTCTACAGAAGGGTTTGTTAAGAATAAAAGAAAAAAATCCATATATACAGTTGTGTGTCATTTAACAGGGATATTCTCTGAGAAATGTTATTAGGTGATTTTGCCATTGTGCAGACATCATAGAGTGTACTTACACACAAGCCTAGATGGTGTACTTTATATGTATATATAAAGTGTATGTATATATGTGTGTGTGTTCATGTGTGTGTGTGTATATATTTAGAGTAGTGTTAGGTTTACAGCAAAATTGAAGGGGAAGTACAGAGATTTCTCATATGACCTCACTCCCCTGCATATGCACAACCTCCCCCACTATCTCAGTATCATCAGAGTAGTACTCTGTTATAATACATGAACCTACACTGACACATCATTATGACTCAAAGTCCAGTTTACTTTAGTGTCATTCTTATACGTCCTATGGGTGTGGACAAACATTTAATGAC
>NW_012135541.1:0-737 GCF_000956105.1 Propithecus coquereli | reverse complement strand
TGTGTCAGTTATACCTCAATAAAGCTATCTAAAACAAAACAAAACATTGCCCACGTGTCTCTCATTTGGGCAATTGGTGATTCACCGAAATTGGAGGACCACAGGTTTGGAGGAAGATGATGAGTTCTGTTTGGGACATACAGTACTAAGTTTGGGGCAACCATAGAATACCCAAATAGAGAAGTCAGTAAGTTTTGGATATAAGAGTCTCTCTGAGGAGGAGTATCTGAGCTGGGATTATCCTTTTACAACTGAAATATGCTTACTGAACCTTGTGACATCAACCATTAAGAATGATGAGGACAGAAGCCAAACTGGAGTGAATTGAGGGAGAAGCAAAGAAATGTAGAGTTAAAAATAGGCAACACTTTTTATAAGTTTGACTGTTCTGGAGAAGAGAAAAATAGAACAATTGCTGGAGGAAATATCTGAGCTGAGGGGGTGGGGTATTTGTTTGATATTTAATATGGAAGAGAATTGAGCTATGTGTAAGACTCCAGAAGAGAGGTAGAGATCGCTACAGGAGAGAGAAGAGATGATTGGTCACACTAAGTGAATTAAGTAAGAAGGAGTGGGATCCAGAGTGCTCTTCTACTGTAAACAAAGAGAACAGGAGACATGTACCTGGGCGCTGGTGGCAGGTGAGACACAGGTGAGACAGCCGTGCTGTGCTTATTGGGACAGCGCCTGCTGCTGATTTGAAGAAGTCTTTTAAAAAGAGAGAATATATAATCATT
>NW_012135540.1:2302-3352 GCF_000956105.1 Propithecus coquereli | reverse complement strand
TGATATATTCCCTCAATATGCCATACATCTCTCTGAACACATATATAAATGAGCACTTACTAAAAGTATAGCACTGAATGAAATGCAATAATTTTCTAATCTTTATCACATTACCTTAAAATTTTTTGAATGCATAAATAAAATGGTTTCTGTCAAAGTTTTTTATTGTAACAGGCAATATAATTATTTTGAACCATTATATCATATTTTAAAATCTATGGTGATTTATTTTACTATTTTTAACATTATAATTGATTTTGTAAGCATTTCTATGCCGAGGCTACTTTTTTTCACTTTTGAACTATTATTTTCTCAGACAATCTTGGACTTTAGACAATCTTTGATAAATGCTGAATGAATGAAATATTCTCAACAGTTCTCTTTTCATATCATTTTAAAACAAATATTTGTGCATTATTAAGTTGGGTGCAAGAGTCAAAATGAATGTCCATTTGGAATATTTCAAAAATGTTGAGTCAATATGTGATTTTCTATTTTTCTTTGGCAGCTATTGTTTCAGTTGGTTTGCTTGTTTTCCTTGTATCTAAAATCATATGCTAAACATGTGGTTTTGAAATGCTATATGGTATGATAATTAAAATGACATAACCTGTGACAAGTTTCAAGTGCTGCTATGCTAAAGCTCAGACAGTTTTACAAACTAATAGTGCAAAACCTAGCAAAATAGCCATCATGGTAAAAAACAAATTTAGGCATCTGTGATATAAACTATAACCCATCAGATTAGTCATTTTTAGCAAATTTGGCAGATGTAAATGAGTGAAGAAACTGCAGCTAAATTTCTGACAATTACACACAAAATGTTTATATTTTGAGAATTTCAATGACATTAACGAAATTCAGCATGTTATATAACATTTATTTTATTTTGAATTGGCAATACTTTTGTGTTCTCTATAACTAGTTTGTTCTAGTGTAGCTTTTTAAATGTGCACAAATTGGATGCTAAAAAGGTTGAAAAATAGTAATATAACAAAATTTGGAGTGACAACTCAGTTTAAAAAATATACTTTTTATTTTGGTTCAAAT
>NW_012135540.1:0-334 GCF_000956105.1 Propithecus coquereli | reverse complement strand
GTATAGTATAAGCAGAGATATGGGAACTCTAAGGAAGAATCAAAAGGAAATTTTAGGAATAAAAAACACTGTAACAGAAATGAAGAGTACCTTATCTGAACATATCAGTGGAGTGCACACAGCTAAGGACAGAATCAATGAGCTTACAAATATAATCATACATATATAACTAAAATGCAAAGTGAAAAAAATAAAAAGATGGAATAAAATATACAAGAACCATAGGATAATTATAAGTGTAACACATGCATAAATAGAAAAACAAGAAAGAGAAGAAATACTGAATAGAAGAATTATTAGAAATAATGATAACTGAGAATTTTACAAAATTAAT
>NW_012135539.1:2666-4071 GCF_000956105.1 Propithecus coquereli | reverse complement strand
CAACAAAGCTTTCCAAGTCGGGAAAGGTCATTTTCCAGGCTGTGGTGACCAGCTGTCCTCTCTCTCCCATGACTGCAAAACAAGATTTTAACTCACGGCGATTCATGACTCATTTTAGAAAGCCATTCTGCAGGACTGACCCCACGCCAATTTATTTATACCCTAGTTAGCTCCATAAAAGAGTCTAAGAAAGCAGCATTTGACCTTTTTAAACAGTCTCTGACAAAGAGGAAGGACTTCAGATCGTAGATAAGTCTTACTCACTCATTTCATAGATGCAAAAACTGAGAACTTCAGAGGTAAAGTGACTGTACCTAAATCACATAATCAAGTAGTTTTATTTTCTTTTATTTCTAGAAAAAAACCCCAATAATATGAGGAATCTTTGTTTGGTATCCACGAACCCCTAAGGGGTCCCTGAATGCCCTGAATTTGTGTGCAGGTTTTATGTGCATCTGCCAGTCTGCTAGTAGGTGGTTTACGCCAGTACATCTGGACCGGGTGTTAAAATATTCAAATGCCTCCGTACTGGTTGGTATACAGACTCTGTTCTGAACTCTCCGAGTGCCCCACAGCTGCAGTGTTCTGGCCTCTTTCTCGGAACCTTCTGGGACGTCCCCACAATCCAGCAAGTGAAGGCCTGGTGTCTGGCCCAGCAGGGGACTGCTAGGATCCTCCTGTCTCAACCAACGGTGCCAGGACCATGCTAGATTTGTAATATTTTGAAAATTACTCTTGTGTTTGTGTGCGTGTGTGCACCTGTGCATGCATATATGCACTTTTCTGGAAAGAGGCGATGTATATAGGCTTTTATTATGCTGTCCAAGAGGTTGCATAAGTCACTGTTCCTATGGTCTTCTCCCACTGGACTGGTGGTGGGGGGATATAAGGAGCCCCAGATTACTAATGAAACATGATCGATACCATTGTTCTAGTAAACATTTATTTACAACCCTCTACAGCTGCAGCAAAATCACGTGTCTGGCTTAATGGGAAGTAGACATGGACGTGTCCAGTAGTTAATGTTCTGTACCAGAAGTCTGTCTCTCTCGCTGAACAACGGCAGGGCAAGCAAGTTCAATGCAATTAAAGTACATGTTCAGCACATTTTGGGGGTGTCTAGGTGGACAGGCTTAAAGAGCCATGAGCCAATGAATCTTTATTTTACTCCTACTCTGTGTGAGGTCTTTGGCTAGGCTCTGCCGAAGAGTTCTGAAATAATCCCTGAAAAGACTCTAAGATACCATCTGGGCTGAATTATTCCTCATTTACAGAAACGGAGACTGAGACTAGAGGGCATAGTGACATGCTGGTGACAGCACTGAGCCTCAAGTCCTGATCTTCGCCTTTAAATTTGAGACATACAAGGGACTTAGAGGTTATCTAGCCCAAACCTCTCTTCCTG
>NW_012135539.1:0-1051 GCF_000956105.1 Propithecus coquereli | reverse complement strand
CTACTCAAGTTTTCTACAGTAAATACGTATTACTTCTGAAATTAGAAAAACAAGTTATTTATAATAAAAAGAAACACTGCCCATCCCTCCTTTTCCGCACGACACCCACTACTTTAAGGCATTCAGGAAGACATGTCCCTTTAAACACCTGTGTGCAAAGGGCTAATCGCCCTCCTATCCCTCTCACTCCGTCATTCAGAGCCACGGTGCTCCGGAGGTATTTTGGCGAACCCACCACTCCTTTGTATCTGTACAGTCGCAGCTTGTTCGAAGACAAGCTGCTTTCCCGGGAACCCAGGCAGCAGAGCCGCAGAGCCACTGGCAGCTGATTCCCGGAAATCACAGGCAGGCACAAGTGCTGCTGCTTGGCCCAGGGCCCAGCATGTGGTTTTGGAGAAGAGATATTTGTCATGGATGGTTCTCGCTCTGCAGCTCTGCTCAGGCCCAGGAGTTGCTCGACGTGAGCATGAACGTGGAGACTGGAACGGCGGAGGGCTTCAGGAAAGGCGCGGCCTGCATGGCGGGTGGACTTCTGCTTGGGCCGGACATGGTCCGGTCGCTACGCTCCCCATCCAGGGAAGGAGCTGTCAGCAGTTTCCCACTCTCTGGCTGCCATCTACAGCCTGCACAGAGGTCGTGACACGGGAGGTCATGGTGCACGTCCATTGGTATCAAAGCCTTGTTTCAGAATGAGGGTACCAAGTCTGGCACTGCCGGCCTGGGCACTGTGGGAACACAGCCAGGGCACCATGAAGGGGAAATGAATAAAAGCTCAGAATTGCTGAGCTTATTACTTCCAAAACACTGCACTGGGCACTTTTCACATATGCTGGCATTTGCCCTGTCAGGTGGGCACGAAAACTGTCATTTTACAGATAGAGAAAGTGGAGCTAGAACTTTCAGTAACTTGGTCCAATTAGCATGTGGTAGCACTAAAATTTGGCCTGGGTCTGCCGTCCAACACTTCTCTGATCCTTTTTTTCACTTATAAGAATAATTAAAGTATTCAACTGAAGGCCAGAGGAGACATTTCAAGTCTTAGTTTCAGATT
>NW_012135538.1:2412-2823 GCF_000956105.1 Propithecus coquereli | reverse complement strand
AATGAATTCTAGGATGTACATTATCATTAACTGGCAAGTGCTACTACCATTACCCAAAATTCTGGTGAAATTTAATTATGAAGAAAAACACTTATTTTAACTCTTCCCTACCCTTTCTCCTGTATCTTAGAATTAAGTCTACTCTATATTCACATACAAAGGTTTATCCACAAACTTACATCGGTGTCTGAGTTTTCTGGTGGTCTCTGATTCAGACATTCCATATCTGCTTCAATAGAAGACACTTCATTCTCCTCAGTTGGGACCTTTTCCACCATAGATGCTGTAGAGATGGTGAAGATGCCATGGGTGTTGACTCGCACTTTGACTTTCACCTTAGATTTTTCTCCATCTTTCTGTGCAGAAACATTCTGAACTACAAAGCGGCCTAGAACAAAAAGAAATTGACAA
>NW_012135538.1:0-800 GCF_000956105.1 Propithecus coquereli | reverse complement strand
TTGAAATGAGGGAAATATTTTAGATTTGTTGTTCAAAGACTTCAGGTGGATTAATAACTACTATAAAAGTCATTTGTTAACTTTTCTTTATATTAAAATACGGTACATGAACATTATTTTCTGCTACATACCCTTCAGTATCTTCTGAATCATGGTTCCAAACCAGAGATATTGGAAAAGGAACTGCATCTGTGACGGAAAATTCTCTAACTTTAAATGCCGGAGAAAGGATTGCACACTTAAAAAAAAAAAAAAAAAAAATTATCATGAGGTTTGAATGCTTTCCACTCATCTTTTAATATAAAACTCAATTCTGATGGGTGGGCAAGTTTTTCGTTTTTAAACTCAAATTCAAAAACTGTTAACAGAATACATCATCTTAAGCATAAAGAATTTATTCATTGCCTAAATGCTATGCCAATCACTACAGACAAAGACAAATGATACAACAAATCTTAGGAGCACAACAATTAAACCTAAGTTTCACAGGGGCTTAGGAAAAAACACTGTTCTTTCCAGAATGCCTTGTTGATAGCAATTTCAGTTACAAGTTGTATCACTTTTGAATATTTATATATATATTGACAAAGAGCTCTGTCCATATCACTTTCCAAATGTCTAAGAAACTAAAAAGGGTAAAACTCAAGATGTTCATATTTTAAGTAATTCTGTAAATGAAGAAAGCAATAATGAATTCAAATTGTGGAAAGACAATATCCAACAGATGAACATTCATATTTAGACAGGGTACATAACAACTAACTCATTACACGGAAAAGACCAAACCAAGGGAAAAAAAA
>NW_012135537.1:17735-18649 GCF_000956105.1 Propithecus coquereli | reverse complement strand
TCTATTGGCATCTGTTGTTTACTTCACTTTATTTCCTCTACAAATGCAAATTTCCCTGACAAACCAGCTTTTTAGCTATTCTTGTGTTTCCAGCCCTTCTGAATAGTCACTTGAAATATGTCAGAGAAGAATATTTTGGGGTGAAATAGCTTTACTTTCCTTCAGTAGTTTTTCCTACTTAATTCTTTTTTTTCTCCTTAAATATTACCTGTATCAAGTGATTTCAGTGAAAATTTCATTATGTTATAATCTAAAATGAGGAAAAAGGAAAGGAAGGAAGGAAGGAAAGAAGGAAGGATGGAAGGAAGGAAGGAAGGAAAGAAGGAAGGATGGAAGGAAGGAAGGAAAGAAGGAAGGATGGAAGGAAGGAAGGAAGGAAAGAAGAGAGGGAGTGAGTTTAGTTGAGCTTAAACCCTGTTCCAATGAACTCTGTTTCAGTGGGAAACCTGGAATTAAGGAGTACGCAGCAAATGGACCAGAGCATCTCAAGTTGATCTGCTAATGCAAGTCTGAAGAAGAGTTGATTAGAGGCAGTAGGAAGTGGGCATTTGGTTTTCAGGAGTAAGAATAGAATCAAGAGGTGCTCAGTGGGCCCTCTCCAGTCCTGAACCCAGAGACTATAAGACAAGTCCCTGGTTTAGCTAGGCCTCAAAAACAATGGCCCAGTAGACACTAACTTTTCACAAGATTGTGTTCTTTCACACATAACCTCTCCAAGACAAAATTCATTCAATATGAATGATGGGGTAACACACAAAATTAGTTTGTTGGAAAGATTAAAATTTGATAAACATTCAAATGTTTTACATAAGTCTGGAACATGGTATGCCTTCTAGAAATGTTAATTTAACCCATCTATACTGTTATTTATTCCCTGTAATTACTATTTTATTCACAGTTCTTTTCAGTTTGAA
>NW_012135537.1:16679-16999 GCF_000956105.1 Propithecus coquereli | reverse complement strand
GGATGCTTGTGGTTGAGGCTCCTCCATCATACCTCTATTTGTTATAATAATATTTGACCTATGAAATTCCGATCAATACAAACTCTTAGGGGCACTATCTATAGATCTCTTCTCTTCTTGAATTAATATGTTACAAAATGGACTAGGAAATTTTATTTATGTAGGCCACTAATTCATGGGGGAAAAATGTTCATTGAAGGTGAAAATGACAAAGAAACTTGTTACAGTTAGTTTTTAAAGAGAAGTATGTAGTTTAATACTCACCTTCTTCTTTAAAATAAAATAATTCAACAATTGGGCAGACATCTATTGATCATGTG
>NW_012135537.1:16335-16629 GCF_000956105.1 Propithecus coquereli | reverse complement strand
AGAAAAGATAAAAAGAAAAATTTCTAGATTCAATAAGCTATAATAAAGTGAATACTATGTAACCACGACCCAGAGGGAACAGGAATATATTGGTTGTGCTCTCGGTATCAATGTCTCTCTTCTTGATCCCATTTTCCCTCTTATCCCTGTAATCTATACATGTATGCTATTAAATACATCAATATTGATGTAGGTAGTTAAAATGAAATATAAAAATATATATACAAATATATACACACAGAGAAGTGTGCATTAAATCAAGTCACTGATTATATATTTCCATATACAGATAAT
>NW_012135537.1:15819-16285 GCF_000956105.1 Propithecus coquereli | reverse complement strand
CTATTGATCATGTGCTGCATGCGTGGAGCTGTGCTATTCTGGGATACCAGACCAATGGGAACAGCTAAGGGAGACACTGGTGTTAGAAATTCAAACTTGTTCTAATTCTTTGGTACCTGTACATACGTATAAACACATTTGATGGACGAAGGGATTAATGACTAGGTAAGGACATTCTTAATTTTTTCATAGTTTACAATTACATAAAGAAAAAAAGGCTGGAATTATTAGCAAAATTTCACCTAAATTTCTAATTTTCTGCAATTCTCTCCTACTCTTCTATATTCCAGGCATTGTGGATCACAGTATCTGACAAGATATATACTTTACACCTCTATGTAGTCAACTAGATATTGTCATTTAACTAACCGCAGATACACATCACTCTATTAAATAGATATACATCCAGGTCCAAAATTCTGTCTACTTTCACACACAGTTTCAAAACTTTAGAGTATCTTTGTTT
>NW_012135537.1:14738-15769 GCF_000956105.1 Propithecus coquereli | reverse complement strand
GGATGCTTGTGGTTGAGGCTCCTCCATCATACCTCTATTTGTTATAATAATATTTGACCTATGAAATTCCGATCAATACAAACTCTTAGGGGCACCATCTATAGATCTCTTCTCTTCTTGAATTAATATGTTACAAAATGGACTAGGAAGTTTTATTTATGTAGGCCACTAATTCATGGGGGAAAAATGTTCATTGAAGGTGAAAATGACAAAGCAACTTGTTTTAGTTAGTTTTTAAAGAGAAATATGTAGTTTAATACTCACCTTCTTCTTTAAAATAAAATAATTCAACAATTGGGCAGACATCTATTGATCATGTGCTGCATGCGTGGAGCTGTGCTATTCTGGGATACCAGAACCAATGGGAACAGCTAAGGGAGACACTGGTGTTAGAAATCCAAGCTTGTTCTAATTCTTTGGTACCTGTACATACGTATAAGCACATTTGATGGATGAAGGGATTAATGACTAGGTAAGGACATTCTTAATTTTTTCATAGTTTACAATTACATAAAGAACAAAAGGCTGAAATTATTAGCAAAATTTCACCTAAATTTCTAATTTTCTGCAATTCTCTCCTACTCTTCTATATTCCAGGCATTGTGGATCACAGTATCTGACAAGATATATACTTTACACCTCTATGTAGTCAACTAGATATTGTCATTTAACTAACCGCAGATACACATCACTCTATTAAATAGATATACATCCAGGTCCAAAATTCTGTCTACTTTCACACACAGTTTCAAAACTTTAGAGTATCTTTGTTTTGCTTTTTTTCTTGCCAGAAGCTCTTCTAAATGAGTAATGGTATTAAATTTACTCTATACTCTCAGACATTCACTAGGTTGACGGAGCGAAAGAACAGGCTGGTTAATATTTGATAAATGATTGAGAGCATATGTACAACTTCACACTTACATGCCACTCCATGGACAATAGTATGCATACATGTAATATGTCTAGTCAAATCTCAACATCTATTAACAAAAATATTAAAGGAAATGGTATTATATATTGTAAGAACA
>NW_012135537.1:13673-14688 GCF_000956105.1 Propithecus coquereli | reverse complement strand
ACCTTCTTCTTTAAAATAAAATAATTCAACAATTGGGCAGACATCTATTGATCATGTGCTGCATGCGTGGAGCTGTGCTATTCTGGGATACCAGAACCAATGGGAACAGCTAAGGGAGACACTGGTGTTAGAAATCCAAGCTTGTTCTAATTCTTTGGTACCTGTACATACGTATAAGCACATTTGATGGATGAAGGGATTAATGACTAGGTAAGGACATTCTTAATTTTTTCATAGTTTACAATTACATAAAGAACAAAAGGCTGAAATTATTAGCAAAATTTCACCTAAATTTCTAATTTTCTGCAATTCTCTCCTACTCTTCTATATTCTAGTCATTGTGGATCACAGTATCTGACAAGATATATACTTTACACCTCTATGTAGTCAACTAGATATTGTCATTTAACTAACCACAGATACACATCACTCTATTAAATAGATATACATCCAGGTCCAAAATTCTGTCTACTTTCACACACAGTTTCAAAACTTTAGAGTATCTTTGTTTTGCGTTTTTTCTTGCCAGAAGCTCTTCTAAATGAGTAATGGTATTAAATTTACTCTATACTCTCAGACATTCACTAGGTTGACGGAGCGAAAGAACAGGCTGGTTAATATTTGATAAATGATTGAGAGCATATATACAATTTCACACTTACATGCCACTCCACGGACAATAGTATGCATACATGTAATATGTCTAGTCAAATCTCAACATCTATTAACAAAAATATTAAAGGAAATGGTATTATATATTGTAAGAACAATGTATTGAGATGTCAAGCCTGGACACAAAGAGGTGTGAGTCAAAAACCCTAGATTCCCTACTTCATAGTTCCACTCACCACGATTTTGCCAGAGTGGACTTTATAAAAGGCAAATGTCTGCATGACTGCCAATAGTTTCCACTATGAAAGGTTCTTGTCACTCCATATTCTTTCTAATATTGTTGGTGTTGTGTGAGTTTAAAAATATATTTTATTTATTTCAAGGTATAAATGTATTTTACTTT
>NW_012135537.1:13273-13623 GCF_000956105.1 Propithecus coquereli | reverse complement strand
ATACACATCACTCTATTAAATAGATATACATCCAGGTCCAAAATTCTGTCTACTTTCACACACAGTTTCAAAACTTTAGAGTATCTTTGTTTTGCGTTTTTTCTTGCCAGAAGCTCTTCTAAATGAGTAATGGTATTAAATTTAGTCTATACTCTCAGACATTCACTAGGTTGATGGAGCGAAAGAACAGGCTGGTTAATATTTGATAAATGATTGAGAGCATATATACAATTTCACACTTACATGCCACTCCACGGACAATAGTATGCATACATGTAATATGTCTAGTCAAATCTCAACATCTATTAACAAAAATATTAAAGGAAATGGTATTATATATTGTAAGAACA
>NW_012135537.1:9937-10413 GCF_000956105.1 Propithecus coquereli | reverse complement strand
ACCACATGTACTCACCATCAAATTGGTATTAACTGATCAACACATAAGTGCACATATAAGAATAACATCTATTGGATGTCGGGCAAGGCCGGGGAGGGAGGAGGAGGGAACGGGTATATGCATACACAAAGAGCACCATCTGAAGGACGGACGCATTTGAAACTCCGACTTGCGGGGGTGGAGAGGGGGTAACGGCAACATACGTAACCTAAAAAAAAAAAAAGAATATGTTGGATTGAGACGGTGTGGTATAGGGGTTTGAATTCTAAATAGCGTAGTCATAAAAGGCTTCTAAACCAGCTTCTTAAGTTCTTGGAAACACTACTGATATTTTAATAGACAGAGAACTGATGTATCTATGTGAGGAGAAAAGATATTTATCACCATATCCAATCTAAATACTTGTCTTATTTGTCCTATACTATTTCACAAATTTCTTTATATTTAATTCTAATAACATTCATTCGATTGTTTAT
>NW_012135537.1:8763-9285 GCF_000956105.1 Propithecus coquereli | reverse complement strand
CCCAAGAACGGAAAAACAAGCACCACATGTACTCACCATCAAATTGGTATTAACTGATCAACACATAAGTGCACATATAAGAATAACATCTATTGTATGTCGGGCAAGGCCGGGGAGGGAGGAGGAGGGAACGGGTATATGCATACACAGAGAGCACCATCCGAAGGACGGACGCATTTGAAACTCCAACTTGCAGGGGTGGAGAGGGGGTAACGGCAACATACGTAACCTAAACTTCTGTACCCCCATAATATTCTGAAATCAAAAAAAAAAAAAAAAGAATGTGTTGGATTGAGATGGTGTGGTATAGGGATTTGAATTCTAAATAGAGTAGTCATAAAAGGCTTCTAAACCAGCTTCTTAAGTTCTTGGAAACACTACTGATATTTTAATAGACAGAGAACTGATGTATCTATATGAGGAGAAAAGATATTTAACACCATATCCAATCTAAATACTTGTCTTATTTGTCCTATACTATTTCACAAATTTCTTTATATTTAATTCTAATAACATTCATTC
>NW_012135537.1:8226-8713 GCF_000956105.1 Propithecus coquereli | reverse complement strand
GTCTCCACAATTAAGCTAATTAACATATCCATTACTTCATAGTTGTTTTATGGTAGTTTTAATACACAAAAGATATAGGATAACGTATTGTTCCCAGTACACTTATTATAAAGATTGTTCTTTCCCCACTGGTTTGTGGTGACACTTCTGTAATACATCAGGGATACCACACAGGCATGAATTGAATGTTTCTAGGTCCCCCTCCATCTTTCATTAGTTTTTACATTTCTACCTATGCAAAAACTATACATATGTAATGCATGTAATTGTATAAGTTTTGAGGATATCTTTCCAATTTTTATTAAACAGTATCTTTGCTATTACTTCCCAACTGTTTTTTTATGATTTTAACCATCAGCCAACAAATGATTACCAACCACCTACTATGCAGTAGGCATTGTTATAGGTAATTGGCTTCATCATGCAACAGAACAGATGAAACTTCTCATCCTTATGGAGCTTACATTCTAATGCATGTGGGGAAGAA
>NW_012135537.1:4971-5976 GCF_000956105.1 Propithecus coquereli | reverse complement strand
ATTTTTAAAAGTTTGATAGAATTTTCTGATCAGGACATCCAGGCCTTGCATTTTCTATCTGGGAAAGTTTTTTTGTTTGTTTGTTTGTTTGTTTGTTTGTTTGTTTGTTTGTTTGTTTTTTATCTACTCATGTAGTTACTTCAATAGTTATCATACTATTGAGGCTTTATATTAATTCTTGATTTGGAATTATATAATTTCATATTATATTGTTTCCGAATTTTTTCCTTTTCATATGAGTCATCTAATTTATTGATATAAGGGGTTTTTATAATAGTCTTAAATATGTTGATTATGTCTGTGACATTTGTAGCAATGATAAACTCTATTGCTTCATATTCATCAATGGCTACAAGAAGGACAGGGAGTGAATGCTTGACCTCAGGGATAGTGTGTCTCTGAAGTCAGTTTTATTAGTGTTGTGTGCTGACATTCAGTCAGAGCCCTCTGAGGATAAAAGTTGACTTGCCCTGACACTTACTAGTTTCTTACTCCAGAGGAACTCACTGGTCGATTGTGAGCTTATTTGATAAGCTACATAGGTTTAAAGAACATACATTTGGGGGCCTACAATGAATGAAGCAGTTTCTTTCTCTGAAAGTAATGTCTTTTAACACTTTTTCCTCTTTAAGCAGTGTATTATAAGAAGCTCCTGAAATTTTCTTTGCTGGTGATAGTGAAAGGCAGACATCGACTGAGTCATCTTTCTCTGCTGAGTGAGGATGTGTGTTCCAACACTTGTGAATGTCCTCAAAGCAGCAGAACTTCACATAGGGCAGGTTCTCTTTTTGTATTCTCTGAACCTGCTTCTACGCAGCAAGCATGATGGGGTCAGAGCTTGCATCCTGCTTGTAGGAATCTTACTGTAGGCTCATCAGATGGCTAGTCAAATAGCCTCAAGAAAAAAGGTTTGTAATAGCATGGGATTTATTTCCTTTGTTGTATAAGAATTATCTAGACAGTTACAGCCACATAGGGGACACTCAAGAAATATTTAAATAAATA
>NW_012135537.1:0-1028 GCF_000956105.1 Propithecus coquereli | reverse complement strand
TTGTGATAAATGTTATAAAGGGCATAAACACAGTAAGATGATAGAGAATACTTAAAAAGGCTTAAATTTAAAGACTGCTCAAGGATCCCAACTACAAAGGTGCCCTTTGGAGTGAAACCTGAGGGATGAGGACCAGCTCGGGCGAGGTCACTCCAGGCAGAAGGAAAAGCAACACCAGAGGAGCCTCACATATGCCAGGCTCCTCACAACCAGTGATCAAGCTGGCGGCCAGTGAGACAGGAAGTTGAATGACATTGGAGCTGGGTAGTTTGAGAGCATAACAAGGAATTTAGGTTTTATATTATTTATGAAATCAGAAACCCTTTTAAATGTTTTAAGTAGGGAGTAACGCTGTCAAATTTGAATTTTAAAAAGAAAGTCCAGAATAAATCAGAAGGAACCAGAAAATAAAAAAAGAGAAGAGTGGGGAGGGTCTTGCAATGTTCCTGGTGAGGGCTGTGGTGGCGTGGACTGCGTGGTGACAGATGGAAGGAAGGAGAAAGAGAAGCATCCGGACTCTTCTGTTTTTCTCCATTTATAGAGGAGTCTGAGAGGGAAAAAGAGTTTAGTTCCGGTAGCCAGATTACAACCTGGGCTGCAAATGGCAGGCTAGAGCTCCTGCGGAATTCTGAATGTCTCATACTTCTAAATACTTTACAAGTGTGAATTCATGTATCTTACTAATAAACGTGGTTAGTAAATTGAGGGACACATGAGAAATGGAATAAAAGTTTGAAAACGTTGTAACACAACATATGTGAGTGGATACCTTTCATTTTTATTATGAATAATGTATCCCAAGGAGAAATAAGCCTTGCAACTCTCTCCTTGGCTACTCAAACTTGAAGGAATGTTGAAGAAGACATTGAAGATAATTGCTCAGAAAAAAAATAGGTGACTTTGCTGGGCAGACCAATATTAGAGGCAAAACAGACATAGCAGAATAGGAAAGAAGACAACTTTAGAATTTCGTTTTATTAATTATTCTTCTTTTAGAAGTTACATAAATATAAATGGAAAGTTTAAAT
>NW_012135536.1:12785-13028 GCF_000956105.1 Propithecus coquereli | reverse complement strand
ATAATTTCTGCAGTAGGGGTACCAGCTCTTATTTGTAAGTCTGGTAAAATTCAGCTGTGAATCCATCTGGTCCAGAGATTTTTTTTTTTTTGGAAGACTTTTTATTACTGCTTCAATCTTGCTGCTCATTATTTGGTGCTAGGAAAACTGGATAGCCACATGCAGAAGAATGAAACAGGATCTATGTCTATCACCACTCACAAAAGTTAATTTGAAATAGATAAAAGACTTAAATGTAAGGCA
>NW_012135536.1:0-1725 GCF_000956105.1 Propithecus coquereli | reverse complement strand
TCCAGAGGTCTTGGCCATGAACCCTGTGATGGATGAGAAAAAGATATTACATTTTCTCCCCTACAATTTAGTCAACAAACATTTATTTAATGCTTCCCATGAAGCAGACACTGTGAAAGGTTCAGAGGTGAAATATCTGTATTCCTGTCTCACTTTCTCTTGGATGATCACTTTCTCTAGGGTGAGACAGCTAGAAATCAATATTGATAGCCTAGTGGGGGATAAGTACTATAATATAGGTTTGCCTGGGATGTGATGGGAGCATAAAAAAGGAAAGAAAAATGAATCTGACTTGGAGAAAGAGTCTCAAAGAAGGACTCCTGGAGGTGACTTTTGAGCTGGGTACAAGGAAAGAGTAGAAATTATCTAGTCACATGAGGAAACATCATTCAATACAAAGGGAAGGGCATGTTCCCAAGAATAGAGGCAAGAGAGAACACAGGGAGCAGTCAAGGAATTACACATAGTTTGGTATGGCTGGAGAGTGGTATCTACAGGAGAGTGGGAGGAAAGAAGTAGGAGAATGAGACAAAGGCCAAACCCTCATATGCTGTGTCATTTAGAATATGATTCTATGGAAAATAGGGAGCCACTGGAGAAGTTTTAAATAGGGTAATGACATGATCATATTTGCATCATAGAAAGATCACCCTGACAATTGTGCTGAAGACAGACTGAAGGGGAGGAATTGGAAGGCAGGTAGATAATGTAATAATCCAGAAGAGAAATGAGGAGGGGCTGAACAGGCAAGAGCAGCAGTAGAGACCAGAGGAGGTAGCCAGTTTGAGGGATAGGAGAGGGTATGAAATGGATGGCACCCCGTGACTTTGTTGTGGGAGGTGAGAAAGAGGAACCTCGATTGACTCCCAGAATCAAGGCTGGAGTGAGAGAGTGGATGATAGCATGATCCATCAAGACAGAAACTCAGGAGGAGAAGTGTGTTGGTGGGAAGTTATGAGTTCTATATGGGGCACATTAGATTTGCAATGTCAAAGTTGAGATGGTCATTTGGCAGTTCATTAGGATATCTGTGTCTTGAGGACAAGAGAGAGACTTGGGCTGGAGTCATCAACATGTGTAGGGCAGCTAAAACCAAGTATGTGAATGAGGTTTTTCAGGAAGAATAGAAAGAATGAGAAGAAAAGGAATGAGAAAAATTATTATCACACAAGATGATAATGAAGGAAGGGGAGATCAGGTAATGGGAGAACAAAGGGGTAATAATGTCAGGGAAGCAAAAGGAAAAAAAGATTAGAATAGGAAGGAATGGTTGGTTATATCAAATTGTCAAATTCTGCAAGGAATTAGATAATCTAAGACAAAAATATTGCCTAATGGATCTGGAAACTGGGAAGCCATTGATGACTTTAGTAAAGTTGCATAAGAACAGTGGTGGGACCAGAGCAGTGGGATGACAAGAATTACAAACAGTGGTCTTGTACCACCCTTTTAGGAGGCTTGACCAAGCAGAAGGCATGTGTAACCTCCGATAGCGGGGATAGCAGGCAGCTTCTCAAACGGCCCCAGTGATCCTCACATGCTGGTATTCATGCCCTGTGTAATTAACTTGCCTTTGTAATGGACTGGACTAACTAGTGATTTGCTCTAATAAATAGAATATAGTAATAGTGATGGGAGTCAATTCTCAGATGAGGTTACCAAAAAACGGTAATTGTATCTTGCTTATTCTCTCTGAACTGCCTCCCTTACTTGCTCTGGGGAAAA
>NW_012135535.1:2524-3772 GCF_000956105.1 Propithecus coquereli | reverse complement strand
TCATAGCTCACTACAGCCTCAAATTCCTGGACTCGTGCTGAGATTATAGACATGAGCCACTATGCCAAGCTTTACTTAACTATCACAGAACAGAAAGTACAAAGTTGCAAATGCAGGATGGCTAAGCTGGACTGCCAGCTCCTAGTCCATTAAGAAGGAAGATGGCAAAGTGGAACAGAAACCTTAGTATCAAAATATTACAAATATCTGTCCTCCTTTCCTACATTTGAAATATGTTACATCCGTGAAAAGTAATTTCTGGAAGGTTATATCCATTTAGACCAGCTAATTTCTGTTATCAGTTTTGGCCCTGTTGCACACACCATACAAAAACTTGGGAATATGATATGAAATATCATTATAAACCATTTCTTATGCATTGTATTGTTGTGAATACTACACATGATGTCACTGCATCTGAGAGCTTAATATTTAAGTTGGACATGCTAAAGCAACAGATACATAAGACACACATAGGAACAGAATTCTTTATAAACACAGGCATATTTTAATAAAAATGTACATAGTTCTAAGACAGGTAATTGTAGAAGAAAGAGGAGCCTGTCCATTTGAATTAACATTTGGCTGCCAAGAACGGTATATACCACCATCTTCAACCAGAGATATCTTTTTTTTCCCCAAGAGATGGGGTCTCACTATGTTGCCCAGGCTGGAGTGCAGTGGCTATTCACAGGTTTGATCCCACTACTGATAGGCACGGGAGTTTTGACCTGCTCCGTTTCCGACCTGGCCTGGTTCACCCCTCCTTAGGCAACCTGGTGGTCCCCCACTCCCAGGAGGTCACCATATTGATGCTGAACTTAATGCAGACACTCGATCAGCAGAGCACACTACAGCGCAGAACTCCTGGGCTCAAGCAATCCTCCCCGCCTCAGCCTCCCGAGTAGCTGGGACTACAGGCAGAGCCACCGAGTCCGACTCAGCCAGATATATGTATCAAAGTTCTTCAACAATGCTTTGCAGCCAAAATCCACATAATGCGTAAGACTAGCTCTAATTTTGAGGTATGTGGGTTCCAGAGAGTTTGTAAATCTCCTGGAAACTGCACGTAAAACTCTTATGTGTAGACATGTATTTTTCTGAGGCAAGCAAGGGACTATACAGCTTTAATAGATTTTCAAAAGAATATATAACCCTCAAAAAATTTTAAAGAACAACAGATTCAAAGCATTATAAAAACAATTCCAAATATTAAAAAAAGCCATGCAATAAGATATGGTATGGCTG
>NW_012135535.1:0-553 GCF_000956105.1 Propithecus coquereli | reverse complement strand
ACACACACACACACACACACACACACACACACACACACAGAGGATTGTAGATCTAAATATGAATGCCAGAACAATAAAACTTCTAGTATAAAACAGAAGAATTATCTTCATGATCTTTGGGTATGTAAAGACTTCTTAAAATAGGATGTAAATAGTACTACCCACAAAGGGGTAGGGGGTTGATAAATTGGACCAAATTAAAATTAAGAACCTCTGTTCATCGAAAGCCACAATTGCACAATTGGCTGGGAGCCGTGGCTCACACCTGTAATCCTGACACTCTAGGAAGCCAAGGCAGGAGGATTGCTTGAGGCCAGGAGTTTGAGATCAGCTTAGGCAAGAGCAAGACCCTGGTCTCTATAAAACATAGAAAAATTAGCCAGGTGTGATGGTGCATACCTGTATTCCCAGCTACATAGGAGGCTGAGGCAGGAGGATCGCTTCAGCCCAGGAGTTTGAGGCTGCAGTGAGCTATGATCACACCACTGCACTCACTCTAGCATGGGGGACAGAGCAAGATCCTGTCTCAAAAATAAATAAATGGGCCGGGCGC
>NW_012135534.1:3811-4462 GCF_000956105.1 Propithecus coquereli | reverse complement strand
ATTCTGTACGTGGAAACTGAGACCCAGAGAGTGTCGCTGACTTGCTTTGTGTGACCCAATTTTTAAGTGATGGAGACTAGATCACAACTCAGGCCGGTGTTTTTCCCCACACTAAATAGTTTCCGGTGGGGATTATGCTTTACACATTCAACAAGTTTTTACCGCAACTGGGAGATGGGATGAGACCTGAGATTTGGGGAATTGGCTATTACTTTCTGGGAAATAACAGACTTTTGACAAAAATATTTCTTTAAAAATAAAGTAAAAATACAACAGACTGAATTACTGCCTTTGGAGCAATGACTATTCTTAGGATTGACTTTAAGACTTAATAGTTAACTAGCAAATACCTTCTTCCATTTCAAGATTCTTGGTATAATAAGGAAAAAACCATGTATCCTCCATGACGATCTTGTACAATAAGAAAAAAATCAAAGCTTCAGATAGCTCTCTTTTGACATCCTTGCTAATCAGAAAATTACTTTTCACATGAGTACTTAGAATTAAATAGTGATTCATTACATTTTTATGACAGTCCACTCCTTGAAAAAATGTGGACATATGATAGATTCCATTTGATAATCACAATAATAATCAGACTCGGGTTTTCTACAGAAATTTTCTTCTTAAAGGAACATTGCTTTTTTTTTT
>NW_012135534.1:0-336 GCF_000956105.1 Propithecus coquereli | reverse complement strand
CTAGCACTTTATGGGTGCATATTTCTAATATTCCATAGACAACACTAAATAATTTTTAACAGTTATAGGTCAAAATGCTCTCTTACTTGCATTTAATTTATATTTCTTTGATATCTAATGTGTTTCAATATTTTTACAATTTTATATCTTCTTTTGAAGGTTATGTCTTTTCCTCAGTTTTCTATTGGGGTATTTTTCAAATTGATTTATACAAACTATGTATTAAAAGTAAGTACTTGTAATATATAATATACAATATATGTTCAACATAATATCTTTCTATCCATCTACTATCTATGTATCCATCTATCTATCACCTATCTCTTTATGTTCCAT
>NW_012135533.1:2181-2347 GCF_000956105.1 Propithecus coquereli | reverse complement strand
TTTTTTTGGTGTTAGAAATTTTGCCAAATATTACTAATTGCTTTTGGCATTTGTTGACCACAAGTGTATCTAAATCTTTCTTGATTCTAATTATATTTTCATCTGATCATTTTAATTGGAAACAATAAGTTCTATAAATAATAAGTTCATTTAGGTATTCTAATAT
>NW_012135533.1:0-1101 GCF_000956105.1 Propithecus coquereli | reverse complement strand
ATGTCATTATGTCATCACAACTGTATACAACAGTACATTGCTAGATAGTAAAATGCTTTTCTCTTTCATATAATTGACAGTAGCCTTATTTCTGTGAAGGAAGTAAAAAAGAAAAAAACAAAAACCTGCTGTAGATGTTGGAAATGAGTATAAAGAGGCGAAGCACAATACCCAGCCTGCAAGGTCACAGATCCTTCGGTCATGGTGTCTGTTTAGGAAATGCTCGTGGGAGACTTGGGTCCTAGTTCCAACTGTCCCATTCACCAGCTCTGTGACTCTGAGCCTTGTTTTCCTCAGTTATAAAGTGGCAGGAGTACCAGTGCCTGCATGCTAGTTATTCCAGGGAGATAAAATAGAAACACTATTCTTATGTAAAGTGGTTTCTATTCTGGATGGGTCAACAAGACTAACACCAGAAGCTGTTCAAGACCCAGACTAGACTGTATATAATTAAGTGCTAAAGGGGTGGTATAGACTAGGTGTGCTACAGGAGTTTAGCAGAGGAAGGAGTCAGTACTAGCTAGAATAGGGAAGGGAGATTTTGTGGAGGGGTGGCCAACAGGTGTGCTTATGACTGCATATACCACATGTCAGGCTCAGTGACAAAGATGTAGTATAAGAAGTTCCAGCTTCAGTTTGGAGGGATCTAGTTTGAATTTTGCCAACCATCCGGGCTCTGTGACTTCAGGCATCTTGGTTACCCTGTTGCCCTGTGGAGCTGATATCTCCCTAGCCTGAGGGTAATTGGGGAAAATTAGAGCTATTTGCATCTCTTTCATTTCCCACTCTGCCAGTGCTTAGGTGTCAAAGTCAGTACCCACTCACCCATCCACCATCCATTCTCCAAAATTGTGTTGACATCTCTCATCAGCTGTCATTTACACTCCTATTTTCTCTGTTATCTTTTTTTTCCTTTATTTTTATTTTAGTGTATTTCAGGAGGGAGTAGAAATAAATGCAAGTATTTAATTCATTATGTTTATCCCAAAATGTATGTGTTAATTTAACAAATTTTTATTTTTTTGGTGTTAGAAATTTTGCCAAATATTACTAATTGCTTTTGGCATTTGTTGACCACAAGTGTATCTAAATCTTTCTTGA
>NW_012135532.1:2248-3115 GCF_000956105.1 Propithecus coquereli | reverse complement strand
ATTCTCAATAACAACACAATAATACCCTTCCCACTAATATCTACTTCTTTTATTTTACATTTATTTATTTATTGATTGATTTCAGGATATTATGGGGGTACAGATATTTGGTTATATGTTATGACTTTGCCACACCCAAACCATGATTGAGGCATGCTCTTTCCCTCCTATAATGCTCACTGCATCTATTAGTTGTGAGTTTACCCACCCCCAATCCCCCACCCCTCAAAGAATATTACTACTGTGGGAGCACCTTAGTGTTGATCGGTTAGTGCCAATTTGATGGCGGGTACATGTGATGCCTATTCTTCCATTCTTGTGATACCTCACTTCGGAGGATGGGCTCAAGCTCTATCCAGGAAAATATAAGAGGTGCTATATTGCCATCTTTTTTTATTATTGAGTAGTATTCCATTGTATACATATACCATATTTTATTAATCCACTCATGGATTGACGGGCACTGGGCTTGTTTCCACATCCTTGCAATGGTGAATTGTGCTGCCATAAACATTCGAGTGAAGATGTCTTTATTATAGAATGACTTTTGTTCCTTTGGGTAGATGCCTAGTAATGATATTGCTGGATCAAATGGTAGTTCTACTTGTAGCTCTTTGAAGTATCTCCAAATTGTTTTCCACAGAGGTTGCACTAATTTGCAGTCCCACCAACAGTGTAAGAGTGTTCCTATCTCTCCACATCGTTGCCAGCATTTGTTGCTTTGGGATTTTTTGATAAAGGCCAATCTCACTGGGGTTAGGTGATATCTCATTGTAGTTATGATTTGCATTTCTCTAATGATCAGAGATGTTGACCATTTTTTTTTATATGTTTGCTGGCCATTATTCTGTCTTCTTTTGAAAATAA
>NW_012135532.1:0-1208 GCF_000956105.1 Propithecus coquereli | reverse complement strand
TGTAGTTTATTATATAGAAAACAAGAAGCAGTACAATTAATGAAAATATGCTCCTAAACTATTGACACAGTTTTTCCATCTTAATGTAGCTTGTTTATGTCATCAGTGAAGAAGCCTGGAGAGCAAGTGGTGATGAAATCATAAAAGTCATTTTCCACAACTTTTTGAGAATTGAATATTTTTTCTTGCCTGGAAGTGGTCCAAAGCCTGGAAGAAATGATAGTCAGTTGGTGCAAGGTCTAGTGAATATGGTGGGTGACAGAGAGTTTCCAAGTCCAGCTGCTGCAGTTTGAGCAGTGTTGTTTGGACAACATGGGGTCAAGCATTGTCTTTCAAGAAGATTGTCCTGTTTCTATTGACCAATCTTGGCTGCTTAATCTCAAAATCCTCATCGTTTGGTCTAATAAGTTGCAGTAGATATCCGCTATAATTGACTGACCATGTTTCATGAAGCTGTAGTGGATAATACCAGGGCTGGATCACCAAATAGACACGATTAGTTTTTTTCAATCAATATTCAATTTTAGACTGTGTTTCGGCACTTCATCTTTATCCAACCATTGTGCCCAGTGCTTGTGATTGTCATGAAGAATCCATTTTTCATCACATGTAACAATACAGTGCAGAAATGGTTCACCTTTGTGTTGTGACAGCAAAGAAAAACAAGCTTCCAGATGATTTCTCTTCTGAGGCTTGTTTAATTTATGTGGAAACCAACTATTCAGCTTCTTTACATTGCTGATTTGTTTCAAATGCTCCAATATTGTTGTAATAGTAACGTCAAACTTTGCTGCTAATCATGCGTAGGTTGAGACGGATTCACTTCCAGTACAGCTTTCAGCTCATCATTATCCACCTTGGTCTCAGGTTGCCCAGGTGCCTCATTTTCAAGATTAAACTCCCCAGAATGAAACTTCTCAAACCATCGATGTACTGTGCATTAATTAGCCATATCCTTCCCAAACACTTCATTGATATTTTGAGCTGTCTGCAGTGCATTGGTTCCATGACGGAACTCATATTCAAAAATAACACGAATTTTTGACTTAATCATGGTTTCACAAAAATTGTTCTATAAATGTTATTCTTATATGTGTGCTTAGGTATTGATCAGTGAAACCAATTTGATGGTGAGTACATGTGGTGCTTATTTTTCCATTCTTGGGATACTTCACTTAGTAGAATGGGTTCCAGCTCTATGCAGGAAA
>NW_012135531.1:2878-3181 GCF_000956105.1 Propithecus coquereli | reverse complement strand
GCCATCGTCATCAACATCAACCGGGCGCAGCTCACCAACCCCGAGGTCAAATACAACTACACGGACGACCCCACCATCCTGCGGATCGACCCCGAGTGGAGCATCAGCAGGTGGCGGGGGGGGTGCGCGGCCCCCGGCGGCGGCGGCGGCGGCGGGAGCTTCGCCCGTTTCCCGTCTCCGGGGGAGGCGGCCCCGTCTGACGCCCGCCCTCCCCTTCCAGCGGCGGGACCCTCCTCACGGTCACGGGCACCAACCTGGCCACCGTCCGCGAGCCCCAAATCCGGGCCAAGTACGCAGGCGTCG
>NW_012135531.1:0-1486 GCF_000956105.1 Propithecus coquereli | reverse complement strand
TGTCAGAGACGCAGACTCCAGAGCCCGGCCGCTCACGTTTGCTTCCCGGCAAATGCTTGAGAGGCCGGAACAGACCGTGTAAACTTTTGTGCCTCGGTGTTCCCGTCTGTAGAATGGGCGCAGTGGCGGCTCTCGCATGCTGGCCTTAGGGATTTACGTCCCTGCCACGAGCGGGAGCCCTGCCTGTCCTGGGTCTCTGGGTGCCCACGGGTCTCGGCCTGGGCCGGCCTTTGTCCTCGAGAAGCTCTCGGAGGGGGGCGTCAGGCCGCACCATCCTCCCGATATGGCCGCACGTGGGTCGTGAGCGGCAGAGATCGGTTTAGACGGGCTTCTGTGCAGGGGAGTCCTGGGCGAGGTGGGCAGATATCCTTGTGTCCAGGAGCCCTCCGTCCCGGGCCCACTTTCTCCCAGACCCCAGCCTCTCTCCGGGTGAGCCTCGTCTTCTGCTGATAACATGCCCATGGCAGGTGATGGACACAGCCCCTGACGGCCACACCTGGTCACCGACCCCCAACCTGCTCCCTCGAAGCCCCCAATCAAGAGTGGGGCGGGGCCGGGCACGGTGGCTCACGCCTGTCATCCCAGCACTCTGGGAGGCCGAGGCGGGAGGATCGCTCGAGGTCAGGAGTTCGAGACCAGCCTGAGCATGAGCGAGACCCCGTCTCTACTAAAAATAGAAAGAAATTAATTGGACAACTAAAAATATATAGAAAAAATTAGCTGGGCATGGTGGCGCATGCCTGTAGTCCCAGCTACTTGGGAGGCTGAGGCAGGAGGATCGCTTGAGCCCAGGAGTTGGAGGTTGCTGTGAGCGAGGCTGACGCCACAGCACTGTACCCTGGGCGACACAGTGAGACTCTTGTCTCAAAAAAGAAAAAAAAAGAGAGTGGGGCGGGTGGGCCGTGGCGCAGAGCGAGTGGCAGGCTCACGGCAGGCGGTCGGTGAGCAGAGGCTCGGGGCTTGGCGGGGATGGCGGGCCCCAGGCTGGAGCAGGGGGCTCCATGTGGAGCTCAGCTGGGTGCCGGGGGCCACCTGTGTGCTGACGTGTCACAGAGAGGCCCGTGAGCCCAAGGCAGAGCCAGGCTCGACCCCAGGCTGGAGTCTCCGGAACCCTGGCCCGCGCGCCTAGCGCTGCCGCGTGTGGTCGGCCGGCGTGGGGTGGGGGAGGTGGGCTCTGACCGCTTGTGCCTGCTGCAACCCCGGTGGCCCAGGACAGGCCCTGGGTCCGTGCGTTGGGCTTGAGGCAGCAGACGCAGCCCCGGTCATAGCTGGCCGACGCCAGGCCTGGCCGGCCTTGGCTGTCAAGATGGGAATGGAACAGCGTTCATAATCGGTGACATCTGTGGAACGTCTGCTAGGTGCCAGGCAAGACTTCGGGCGCTTTGCAGATATTAATTCGCGTGTGCGCACGGCTTTCGGCGGCAGACGCTGGCCGCCTTCCTGCGTCGGGGCCAGGTTTGAAGGCGTGTGGGTCTGGCGTGGGGTG
>NW_012135530.1:443-758 GCF_000956105.1 Propithecus coquereli | reverse complement strand
TACTGTTTTGTGTCCTTTCATTTTAGTTTGAGGAACTCCCTTGAGCATCTCTTATAAACATGTCTAATGGAGATGAACTCCCTTAGCCATTGTTTGGGAAAATTTGATCTCTTCTTTCATTTTTGAATGACAGTTTTGACAGGTGCAGTATTCTTGATTGGCAGTGTTTTTTTCTTTCTTCACTTTGAATATGTCATCTCATTCCCCTCAGACCTGCAATGTTTTCGTTGAAAAATCCACTGACAGTCTTATGGAGGTTCCCTTATATGTGACAAATTGCTTTTCTCTTGTTCTTTTCAAAATTCTTTCTTTGAC
>NW_012135530.1:0-393 GCF_000956105.1 Propithecus coquereli | reverse complement strand
GTTTTCGTTGAAAAATCCACTGACAGTCTTATGGAGGTTCCCTTATATGTGACAAATTGCTTTTCTCTTGTTCTTTTCAAAATTCTTTCTTTGACTTTGGCTTTTGATAATTTGATCATAGTGTGTCTCAAGGTGGATTTCTTTGGATCCATCTTATTTGTGATCTGTTGGGGTTCCTGGATCTGGATGTCCATCTGTCCCTCCAGATTTGGGAAATTTTTTTGACAAAATTTCCTTGTATAAGCTTTCTTTCCCTTTCTCCTCTCTCTTGTCCTTCTTAGACTCCCTTAGTGTATTTATTGGTCCACCTGGATGGTGTCGTATGAGTCCCTTAGGCTTTCTAGGTTTTTTTTTTTATTTCAGCATATTATGGGGGTACAGATGTTTAGGTTA
>NW_012135529.1:2969-3336 GCF_000956105.1 Propithecus coquereli | reverse complement strand
TTGCAGAAGAACAAGAAAGAATGTAGAAAATTCAGCTAAGAGCTGACAGGTAGCTTGACTTTGAGGTGGTTAAAGTGAAGTGGGAAAAAAAAATAAAATTTCCAGAGATATTGAAGAGGTAAAATCAAGTTGTTCATGAAGCCTTTGTTACTGGGAGGAATAAAAGTGTGGCATTAAAGACTAAGGTCTAAATTTGTGGCTTCCACACATAGACTCTGATTCTGTTCAGAACTATAGAGGAATGGATAAAGAAGAATTATGTGAGAAGATTATGAGTTTTATATTTGACATATGTGTGGGTTTGGAGATTCATTTCAAGTATGTAACGATGTGCTAATTTGATAGTTTTATATGTAAGGTCTGGGCT
>NW_012135529.1:0-709 GCF_000956105.1 Propithecus coquereli | reverse complement strand
AAACTATCACAAGAGCAAACAGACAACCTACAGAATGGGAGAAAATATTCACATGCTACACATTAGATAAAGGCCTGATAATTAGAATCTATATACAACTAAAGAAAATCAGCACAAACAAATAAAACAACCCTTTAAAAAGAGGGAAAAGGACATGACCAGAAACTTTTCAAAAGAAGACAAACCAATGGCCAAGAAACATATGAAAAAATGCTCAACATCTCTAATCATCAGGGAAATGCAAATCGAAACCACAATCTGATATAATTTAACTCCAGTGAGAATGGCTTTTATCAAAAAGTCCCAAAACAATAAATAGTGGCATGAATGCAACAAGATAGGAACACTCATACACCGCTGGTGGAACCGCAAACTAATGCAACCTCTGTGGAAAGTAATATGGAGATACCTCAAGGAGCTACAAGTAGAACTACCATTTGATCCAGCAATCTCATTACTGGGCATCTACCCAAAGGAAAAAAAGAAATTCTATTTAAAAGACATGTGCACTCGAATGCTTATAGCAGCACAATTCACAATTGTAAAGATGTGGGAACAACCCAAGTGCCCACCAATACACGAGTGGATTAATAAAATATGGTATGTGTATATACCATAGAGTTCTACTCAGCCACAAAAAACAACGGTGATCTAGCACTTCTTGTATTACCCTGGATAGAGCTAGAGCCCATTCTACTAAGTGAAGTAT
>NW_012135528.1:2269-3170 GCF_000956105.1 Propithecus coquereli | reverse complement strand
GTAAGATATATGATAATTTAAAAGGGAAAGAAAACAATTGAACTAACAGAGAGTTTAGTTATGTTACTCAGTACAGAGTTTGTACAAAATTAAAAATTGAAAGGATAGCTTTATGCCAGAAATAACCAAACAAAAAATGTAATAGTGATAGCATTTCCAGTAGCAACTGAAACTTTTATGGAGAAATTAATAAAATCATTGAAGAACATGTAAGGGAACTTGATCAGATTTGAGAGATGCTCCGTGTTCATGAATAGGAAGACTACATCTTTAAAAAGTCATTTTTTCCCAAATTAATCTATATATCTCTTTGTCTTTAAAACAGTTTTTTTAAAGAATGGATGCTTGATACATAATAACAGTCAAATGTACTAAAGGATATATAGTAAAAAGTAAATCTCACTTCCACCCCAACTCTACCAGCCGTTCAGTTCCCTGCCTCGTACATATCCTAATATCAATTTCTTCTATAATTTATAGAAGTATTTCAGTTAAAACCCTAACAGGGCCTATCAGGGAACATCACATACTGACTTTAAAATTCAAATATAAGAGTAAGTGTGCACAAATGGCAATTTTGTAAAGCAACAAATGGGAAGAAGGCAGCTCGATGTCAGGTCATATAAAGCTGTGTTAATAGTGATTGTTTGGTGTGGGCAGGGACACAGTCACATTGATCACAAGGAATAGAACACAGAGTTATTTTTAGTAACTTTGTATATGACAGAGTTTGCATAACAAACCAATGGAAAGAGAGCAGACTATTAATTAAATTGTTTGGGAACAATTAATATATTCAGTTTGTAATCACGGAACCAAATGATTTCGTACTCAAATGTCCATTTTTTGAAATACCATTGTTATCCAACTGGGCATGTGACAACTTATATTTCTTATTTAT
>NW_012135528.1:0-404 GCF_000956105.1 Propithecus coquereli | reverse complement strand
TTTAATTCCCTAAAACAGATCAGGTCACAAAATCTTTCTTGTATACCCAAAGTAAGTTTGATTCAATAGACAATTAACTCCAGTAATATGTTTGTCTGATACAGCTAATTTATAATCCTACAGATTTTAGTTTTAGAAACTTATTCAGCTCTAGTTTATTTGAACATTATTGCTTATTCTGAAGCTCATGCTGTGTCTGACTTTGATTTTTAATGTATTACCTTTTCATAAAAGTGTTGTGGTCTGACTTGTTTATAAAGAACTGTTTACTAATTACTATGACTGAGCCTTAGTTTGATACTTCAAAGCAAACAAAATTGATCTCTCTCTTTCTGTGTGTGAATGTATGTATATATACATATAATGCATATATTACAATTATAATTGAATTTTTATCTCTGTAG
>NW_012135527.1:5958-6311 GCF_000956105.1 Propithecus coquereli | reverse complement strand
TAGAAAGAAATTAATCGGACAACTAAAAATATATAGAAAAAATTAGCCGGGCATGGTGGCGCATGCCTGTAGTCCCAGCTACTCATGAGGCTGAGGAAGTAGGATCGCTTGAGCCCAGGAGTGTGAGGTTGCTGTGAGCTGGGCTGACGCCACGGCACTCACTCTAGCCCAGGCAAAAGAGTGAGACTCTGTCCCCAAAAAAAAAAAAATAATAATTTACTCAAATGGATCAAAGACCTAAATGTAAGAGCTAAAACTATTAAACCTTTAGAAGCAAGCATAGGCATAAATGTTCATGGCCTTGGACTAGACAATGGTTCCTTAGATATGACAAAGAAGCACAAGTAACAAAA
>NW_012135527.1:0-3567 GCF_000956105.1 Propithecus coquereli | reverse complement strand
TAACTGTGAATAAAACAGATAGGTTCTCTGCCCACATGAGCCTGAATTCGAATGGAGGAGACACATAATAAACAAATAAACAGATGTATAATATAATGTCAAGTGGTGAAAAATATTGTAAAGAAAAACAAAGCAGAGTAAGGGCATAAAGAGAGAACTGGGGTGCGATTTCAGATGCAGTGTCACATGGGGCCTCCCCGAAGAGGTGACATTTAAGTGGCAACCTGAATCAAAGGAGAGCACAAACCACGAAGATATCTGGGAGGCATTGAAAACAGACAGAAAAGCAAATTCAAATGCCCTAAGGAGGAAATGGGCTCCCACATTTGAGGGAGGGGGAGAAACTGGGTCACTTATCATAGACATTCTGATATATAGCAGGAAACTGCATCTGTTCGTTGAAGCCCAGTGGCCTTAGAGGATGTTGCAGATTAGGCCTTCAGGAAAATGAGAGAAATGCTGTTGGAAACTGGAGGAAAGAAAATTCCTGTGATGGTGCCAGGAAGTTTAGCAACACTGCAGTAATGTGGAAAGTAGAAAATGTACCTAATGAGCTAGGCTATCTATTCATAGGGAAGGAGATTTCCAGACAAAGTGTTGGAAGTGCCATCTCATTTCTTCTCGCTTATTTTAGTAAAATGAGATAGGACAGAAATAAGTTAAAGAAGGATTGTTAAACATAAAGGACACAGGATGTCCTGGTTTTAAAAATTCCCTACTTCTCTGGAGGGCAAATGATGCTAAAATTAAGAAATATTTTCTGGGAAAAGACCAAACTAGGACAATATCAGGAAAATATAGTCTAACAATGAAGTGGAGGAGTGACTGTAAACTCTTTTATTACATTCTCAGAACACATAAAGGGGACTTAGAGAATCATTCAGTTAATTAATAAGACTTGTAAGAAGCTTAGAGATAATTATCCCTCGGCAGTGTCGGCAGAGAAAGGTTTCTCACAAAGAGATTTGTCTAATGGGGCAGACCTCAATAGGATTCACAGGAGACCCAAAAAGGCTTTACGAGAATTGTATTGGCAGAAACACAGCTGGTTTGGGCTGAAAGGGACAGAGACAATACAAAATAAAAAGACGACTTTCAAGTCCCAAACTTCTACAGGCAGGAAGAAAGCTGAGAAAACCAGTCAATTGCTAATATAAGTTACTGTTCATGAATAAGAAAAGATAGCTCAGAAGGGAAAAAGAATAACCCAGAGGACAGGGCCAAGAGCCATGGAGAATTATTTCCAGCCCTTAAGTCCTAATGAAGTCACCTCCAAGTCACCTCTGACCCGACAGAGTTCAGAATTGCTATTGACCAGTGACTCCCATGTGCCTCCTTTCTTGAACTGGGAGTGTCTGTGATGGTCACCTTAGGCTTCTGACACCATGGTGTGTTGGAGGGGCACAAGGAGACAGATAACTGTCTCTTTAGTCACATGTCTTCAGATCTAGAGAAACAGTTTCCCAAGAGCTATACTTAGGGACTCTTACCCGAGAAGCCTCATCTGTGCCTGACTTAAATGAAGAGATTCTGGACTTTGAGCTACGATGAGATTCTTGGAGGCCTTTGGAGGAGGTAAGAGTATTCACATATGGGAGGGGCGTAACTTCTCAGGGGCCAGAGGGTAGACTACAATGGGCTTCAGGCCCCCATATGATCCTCCCTCCTGGTGTCCACACCTCTGTTTGGCCCCTCCCACACTGAATAGGGAAGCCTGTGTAACTAACAGGATACTGCAGAAATGATGTGTAGAAATGAGGCTCAAAAGACATCGTGGCTTCTGGCTTGGTCTCTCTTAGACCACTCGCTCTGGAGGAATCCAGTCACCATGTTGTGAGGACACTCAAGCAGCTCTGTGCATAAGTCCACATGGTGAGGATCTGAGGCCTCCTGCGAACACCCAGCCCCACCTACCATTGGTGCTGGTGGCCCATCCTGGAAGCAGAGCCTCCAGCCCAGTCAAGCCTATGGGTGACTGAAGCTGTGGCCAACATCTTGGCTACAACCTCATGAGAAACCTCCAGTCTGAGCTACCCAGCCGAGGAAGCCACTCCTGAATTCCTGACCCACAGAAACTATGTGAGATAACAAATGTTTATTGTTGCTCTAAGTCACTACATTTTTAAATAATTTGTTATGCAGAAATAGATAACTAATACCAAATGGCCATCCATCCTTCGTTTAAATCTTTCCAGGATCAGAGAACTCATTCATTCATTCATTCAAAAAACAGTTACTGAGCTTCTACTCTGTGCCAGCCAAACAGTCACCACCCCTCCCTGTGGGAGCATTATATCTCCCCATTGATAACAGACTTGGTTATGTGACTTTTTTTTTTTTTTTGAGACAGGATCTCACTCTGTAACCCAGGCTAGAGTGCAGTGGCCCAATCATAGCTCACAGCAACCTCAATTTCCTGGGCTCAAGCGATCCTACTGCCTCAGCCTCCTGAGTAGCTGGGACTACAAGCACGTGGCCCAGTGCCTTGTCAATTTTGTTTAAGTTTTTTGTAGAGATGGGGTCTTGCTATGTTGCCCAGGCTGGGCAAACTCCTGGCCTCAAGCAATCCTCCTGCCTTGGCCTCCCAAAGTGCTGGGATTACAGGCATGTGCCACCGTACCCAGCCCACCTGACTTTCTTTTACCAATAAAATGTAATCAGAGTGACATAAGCCACTTCTGGTCAAAGACTTCAGAGCCATGGCTTAGTTCTGCCGTCATTCTTTTCCCTGTGCCTCAAAAACAACAATTTCCTAGCTTCCCCTTCAGCCTGAATCCTGGAATGAAGAAGACGTGGAACAGGGTCGCAGCCACTGCAGGCAACAGGTGGTGCCTGTTTGTTACTCAGCACAACCCAGCAGAAGCTGACGGGTACGGTCACGCGGCATCCGGACCTCACAGGTGCTTCTTTCTGAGCTTTCTCCCTCCTGCTTTCCTCCTCAGAATGCTTCTGGGTCCTCACTGGTCCTCAAAACGTGGCTCCCACACTCAACACGACCTAGTCTCACCAGCCCAGGACACAGTGGCCTCTTCCCTCCCAGACCCGAGTGTCACACACGCACTCCACAGCTTCCCGAAGCTTGGGAGACTTTGCTCCCTGATAACCTCACAGTCTGAAACACAGACACCTCCTGCTTATACTAGAGAAGAATGTCTCTGGGGACCAAAAAGACGTCATAAGTCCACACTCTAAAGCTTGGGAACTTGACACTGAGGACAGCCTTCCGACCTCCTCGGAGCCTAAGGAAACATCCTAACCTGCGACCTAACGAGCTTGGTGGTATGGCTGCGAGCGTGCGGCAGACTCTGAGGTGCACGCGAGAGAGAAATGGAAAGGCCAGGCAGTCGAGCAGAGCCGAGGAAAGAACACGATGGCTGAGGACCAATGCGTCAGGCACGCTTCGTCTCAGAGCTCTGCAAGACAGATGCCAGGGCCGGGTGCAGTGGCTCACGCCTGTAATCCTAGCTCTCTGGGAGGCCGAGGTGGGTGGATCGTTTGAGCTCAAGAGTTCGAGACCAGCCTGAGCAAGAGCAAGACCCCGTCTCTACGAAAAATAGAAAGAAATTA
>NW_012135526.1:45393-46684 GCF_000956105.1 Propithecus coquereli | reverse complement strand
GTGTTCGACTTACGTTGCATATAACTATATTCATATTCAAACATTATCAAATCAGGCTACAGTAATCAAACTTTTGGAATAACTGGTTAAATTCACATTTATATGGTTTAAATCAATATATTATTTCTCTACCCTGTGCAGGCTTGCAGCTGGGTACTCTGTTCTTAAGAAATTATCAGTCTGCTGATGGCAGCAGCTCTTGGACTTGTAAGGGCAGAAGGGCTCTCATATAGATCTACAGATCTGCAGCTGGCAGACTGCTCGAGGTGTGAGGGGAGGAAAAATAAAAACTTCCATCTACCCTTTCTGCCTGACTCCAAATTCCTTGGGGGGTGGTTTCTGCGAAAGTCTTGCTCCTTCTTGTTCTGCTCTGCAATTTCCTCCTGTGGGATCTCCAGTAATAGTAAGTTCTGGCACTCCTCCCTCAGTATTCCACCTGGGCTGTGCCTTTTCACCTGAAACAATTTCTTGTTGCGATGATCTGGCTACCAAGGTCTCTAGTGGACATCTTGCCCAAATCTCACTGTCACGATTTTCTGCATGTTTCTATATTTACCTGTTGACTTCAGAAATAATTTTTAAGCAATAAAAATGTAGATATTCAATTAAAACCCATGCAACCTTTTCTCCGTCCTTTTTCCTCAGAGGTGACTATTACCTTATTGTTAGTAAACTTTTTTGTGGTCTGTCTTTTTATGTATCATATTCCTATATTTCCATAAATGATATACAGTATTGGCATGCATGTTGTAAAATTTTTCCTAGATTACACATTCCTTGACCCATTTGCTTTTTTTGTTTGCTTGTTTTTGTACGAGGGCATTTTCTGGCTCTAGAAAAGAACCGAACTCATCCATAGCAGGCTGTAAGTGCTAAAGATTTTATACCCCTACAGCAACCCTAAAGCAATAAGAAATGGGAGTTGGTGGAAAACACAAAGTTAATTTACTTCTCAAATGATTCCGAGTTATATTCCACAAAGACTATGAGGGTTCCTAGAGAAAATGAGCAAGAGTTGGCTACAGCAATAACATACTCACTTAACACACCTCATATTGGTTTTCTTCCCTTTTTTCCTTTCTCACTTCTCTACTCTCTCTGCTTCCTGTGCTTATCTTCCAAGTAAATTGATTGCCTCCAAATCTTTGTCTGATGATCTGCCCTTGGGGTACCCCACACTAAGACATGGGGTCTACCCAGCTTTATGCACTTATTTCCTGTTAGTTCTAGTCATTCTTTCATCCAAGGCACATAAGCAGCAGTCACACTGAGTCATTTGCTATTCTGGAAC
>NW_012135526.1:42352-42663 GCF_000956105.1 Propithecus coquereli | reverse complement strand
GGCCAGAAGGATATCTCATCCACAACCCTAAAGCCAAAGCTTCTTGACCACCATCTTCTTTTGATCACTTGATACCGGGAGCCAAAGAATATATCGTCACTCATCGATGCTCAATTCTAAAATGGCAAAGGTATGCATTCTTCTCAGAGCTCTTATTTTACCACTATGTTAAACTTAACTACCTAAAAAACTAATCTTCATCTATCAAAAATGCATATTTCTTTTGATTCAGACATTTAGTTCTAGGAATTTACACCCTAATTTATTCTTGCACTTGTCCACATATGTACAATTTATTCTCCCCAGTGCCT
>NW_012135526.1:40083-40709 GCF_000956105.1 Propithecus coquereli | reverse complement strand
TGTTGTCTATGGCTGCTTTTGCACTATAATGGCAGAGATGAGTGGCTGAAACAGAGACTAGATGTCCTGCAAAATCTGTAATATTTACTCTCTGGCCCTTTCCAGAACATGTTTACTCAATCTTATCATATTCGATAATACTTAATATGCTTGCTTACTATATAGTGGAATTGTACAAAGTACAATCTATAAAATAAGAAAATTAGATTTTAAGAAAATTTAAGTGGTTGCCTAAAGTTGCATAGTTAATAAGAGACCATTCTAGGCATCAATCAATATGGTACAGTCTGAACTCTGTGTGTTTCCTTTACTCTACTACAAGAATATGAGACCTGCCTAGTTAAACCAGGCAAACTGGACATCATTTAAAAATATGACACATAAAAAATATAGTCATTAATTACTCAACAAAATTGAGACTTCTGTATGTATATAAGTTATTGCATATATTTCAGGTAATGAGATACATTTTATAGATTGAATCATTTGGCCATATGATAATACTTAAAAATCTTTTTAATTTAAAGTAGGGGCCAGAAGGATATCTCATCCACAACCCTAAAGCCAAAGCTTCTTGACCACCATCTTCTTTTGATCACTTGATACCGGGAGCCAAAGAATATATC
>NW_012135526.1:37599-37923 GCF_000956105.1 Propithecus coquereli | reverse complement strand
AGCATCATAGTTTGCTTAATAAAGCATTGTTCATACATAATTTAGAAGTAGTGCAATCAATAGAATCATATTTTTAAAATACACTTAATAATCCAGGTATTACTCATGTTATAATACCAACTGAAATCATTACATACGCAGTCTATTATGTCTTCTGAAATCTTCTGAAAAAATGTTTAAATGTCAATTGTGTTTATTTCTAGTTTGTGTCATTTCAGACAATTTCATTAGTTTTTAAAATTATATGTTGCTATATTTTTGCAATTTATAGCTGGGAAAACAATGACAAAATTATTAAGTTTAAATGTATTTAGTCCTATAGAA
>NW_012135526.1:33991-34748 GCF_000956105.1 Propithecus coquereli | reverse complement strand
GAAACGATGTAATATTTAACACATACCTAACAAGATATAGTTTTAGTAAAAACTATCTCATCATTATACCAAACACTAAATAAATAAATTATTAAACTATATACCCAATTTAATACATATCTTAATGTGCAGGAACTGTGCAGCCTGCTTGCTTAAACATTATCCTGCTATTTGAAATGCAGGATAGATAATAACAATTCTTGTCACTTTCAAAAAGCACCATTGTGTCACTGTTTTCAATGTGGCCCATTTATATAATATTTTTCGATATTGAAGATGGTGCCATCTATGAACACTTATAAAGCCAATTCAGGGGTCGGAATTCACTCTATGGGTTTACTCATTTGCTACTTTTCAGCATTAAGGATAAGACTGATATAAAGCAAACCCTGCACATTTTAATTTTTTTGTGACTTCTTGGCCTATTGCTATGTTAGAATAATAGACCAACTCTCTCTGATCAATGGCAAAGACCTCAGCATGTTACATATTAAAAGAAGTTTATAGCTTTCTTACAGCATGTTTACTTTAAATATTCATTAGCTTCTGAATCCTTGGCATGAAGAAAAAGTGAATGCAAAATCAGTTGCAAATAAACACCTTCGTATCCTCATTAGCATACTCACATTTATGAATGTAAAGAAAGATAATGAGAAATAGACCAGGTTATAACCACACTGGATATTATGCAGATAAAGATCCTGAATTTTATCCTGAGAAATAAGTTAGTATGTGCAAACAAAGTACAGGTCCTGAC
>NW_012135526.1:32450-32817 GCF_000956105.1 Propithecus coquereli | reverse complement strand
TGCACATTAAGCTGTAAAATTTTTGCAAAAATCAAACTCTACCTTAGTGACAAGTTATATAACAGTGATATTTGTAAAAATAACATGCAAATTATGCAGGAGCAAAATAAATTTCATGTACTGAATAATAGACATCTTATGTGTAAATAGACTTATGAAGAATAAAATATCAGAAATTATATTCATTCTAAATAATGTTGAAATTGTGTGCCAAGTAATGTCAAATAAAAAGATAAACTGATTTTTTTCAATACATATAGTCATCTTAAGTCTTCAAATATATACTGAAACGATGTAATATTTAACACATACCTAACAAGATATAGTTTTAGTAAAAACTATCTCATCATTATACCAAACACTAAAT
>NW_012135526.1:27760-28121 GCF_000956105.1 Propithecus coquereli | reverse complement strand
TACCCTCACAAAACCCTGGAATAAAAAAAAAAAAAAAAATTCAGTTCTTCCCAAAACCTCTAACATTACTGTTACTTATAAATTGCTAACAAGTATATTTAATGTAAGATTTCACAAATACATTGGTTCATAAAATTGGGACTGATATTCAATTAAAACCTACTACTTCCTCAAGGTTGTCATGGCAAAGTCTATTTTCATCACTATACCAATTGTTTATGTATATATGCACATATGTATGGTCACACCATATATGTGATATATATAGTGTAACCATACTCATGTATAAATGTACAACACATGTGTGCAATATATGCATTGCATATGTATGTGGTATGTGTAACATACAACTATATAATAT
>NW_012135526.1:16993-17550 GCF_000956105.1 Propithecus coquereli | reverse complement strand
GTATTTATATTTATATAAAACTACAAGTTGATTTGATGATTAACCAATGTCGAAAATCATTGTCTTGTAAATTTTTACATTCTGATATCTACTGCCCTAACTTTAGCCCACCATTCACCCACTCAACCAAGGATAGAACTGTACTTTGATTCAAATATATTTACAGCCAAAGGGGAAACAAAAAACTCTTCTCTTGCTTCATCTTAGAACATTTGTAGGCGTAATTTTCCATAAAACGTTATCACAGAAGGAAAACAAAACAGAACAAAAGAGACAGGGATCCTAATAACTTGTTACAAAGTGCAGGTTTGGGTTCACACACAGTACCTCTCCGTCTGTCTCAGGTCTCTGAGCCTCTTTACAATTTCCCATTCTCTTTGAAGGTTCTTGTTTGTTTTACAAGAAGACAAGTATCAAATAGCTGCTATCTTGTTAGAAGTATTCTCTTATGTGCCACAGAACCTGGCTCTCTGGACACTTGACTCTGGAGTCAATGCCTGCAGGGAGCCGGGGCTTTGCTCAGACCATCCATTTTATTCTTACTTTTCTCTCAAAGG
>NW_012135526.1:9660-10290 GCF_000956105.1 Propithecus coquereli | reverse complement strand
TAACAATAATTATATGTTTAAAAAGGACTTTTATTTTCACATAATTCAGTGGACAAAAATAACCTTTAATAAAGGAAATGAACATAATATGCCATGAAAAATTATTTTAACCATAAACCTGATGAATTTGAAGGAACAATATAGCTGGAAAAAGAAAATTTTAAAATGAATGCTTTTAGGGGCATGATTGAAATGTCTGAAATGCATGACTATTCCTTTAAATAGAATAATTCAAATCTCTGGTTACTTAAATTGTGAAGATTAAGTAACACATTAGAAAACTGAAGGGAAGTTAAAAATATTTCTGTTATCCCAGTGGGAAACATAGTCCTTCCTGCTGGGAATGAATAGAGTAGGCTATCATAAGCCTATATTCTTTGCAAGTTTGCAAGAACTGAAGTCAGGCACAGGAAAATAGTCATTTAGAAACAGTGATAGTCAAAACTTTCACATTTTCTCAACATCATAATCTAATTTGAGGGCCTGTGAAAGGTAGATTTGGAGTGCACACTGGCAGAGAGATTCTATCTTAATATTTTAAATTTAGCATTTCCAAAGTCTCTTCAGATTTTTATCTTTTGACGGTCTGGAATTCAGTGTTCAAAAGTGTATAAATGTTACGCATATATA
>NW_012135526.1:8160-8558 GCF_000956105.1 Propithecus coquereli | reverse complement strand
GTAAATAAAAAAAATGTGGTCAAATAATTGATCCCTTTGCCTCCTCAGCCTACTAAATGTAAGGACAATGAAGATAAAGACCTTTGTAATAATCCACTTCCACTTAATAAATAGTAAATAAAAAAAATGTGGTCAAATAATTGATCCTTAAACCATTATATCTTGCCTTTCTACTTTTTTAAAAAATTTTCCTGTGGTTATGTGTTGCTATGCAATGTAAACCTATCTGGTAACTAAATAACATTTTATTTCCTGGTAATTTCTAAATATGTTGAATTATTA
Organism: Propithecus coquereli; assembly: GCF_000956105.1. Classification (NCBI taxonomy): domain Eukaryota; kingdom Metazoa; phylum Chordata; class Mammalia; order Primates; family Indriidae; genus Propithecus; species Propithecus coquereli. The sequence goes on along the minus strand of NW_012135526.1, from coordinate 8,276 downwards.
CTGGTTACCAAGTAGATTAATAGAGTCCACTTTACAGCAATGACATCTTCCTTAACATTGTTTCATTATTGAAATAATATTAATAATATTATTTTATGTATAATTATATTATAAAT
>NW_012135526.1:4690-6390 GCF_000956105.1 Propithecus coquereli | reverse complement strand
GAAATTATTTTATGGTTCTTGGCACAGGAATAGGAACCAGACTCTTTTTAGGATGATTCAGGAAGCTGCTGTTTTTATATGACTGCCATTTGGTTTAATTCCCTCTGTGTTGCCCAGGGACAATTATTTGTTGATATTATCAATAGATAATTATTTCATTAAAAGTGATTAAGTCATCTTTGCGGCTGTATATAACAGAACTGTGGATCAACCACAATTTCTGCATTTTGTTATGTTTCCTAAAAGAGCTTCAGAATGAATTGTTGAAACAAGAGGGTAGAAGATCCAAAAGTGTCTTGTTCTAGGAGGCTATGGATTGGCTTATTAATGGATTCTCTCATTGTCAGCTACTTTGAGAGACTAATAAAGTTAGCTTGATCCCAGAACCAGAAGGAATTATTTGTGAGACACATTAGTTTTCAGGGAGGAAGTGGTAGAGATTTGGATAGCTACTAATTACACGCTTTTTAGTTTAGAATATTTCTTAGTTTTAGCCTGCAACTTTTGAAGGTTGCTATTTGCAGTCTTGAGCTATAATGTCAAATGTATTCTTACCTAAGTATTTACTCTGATCAATTCCTCTGCCTGAGATGTTCTTCTCCAATATATTCACGTCTGACTTCTTGTCATTTAAGTCTTAGCTGAATAACAATTCCCCAGGAAGACCTTTCCTCCATTCTACAATAGCCCCGAGAAATATATTATAATAGAGATGTTGAACTATATATGTACACTAGAATAAACTGGGGAACTTTTAAAAATACTGCTTCTGGGACCTCGCTCAGGCTAATTAAATTGAAATCTTCTAGGAGAGAGAAGACATCTGTTCTTTTTAGAATTATTCTAAGAAATAACTTCTGCTTCTAGCCTAGATGGAATAATGCAGAGCATACTTATCGTTCTGCCTGAAACAACAAAACATAAAACAAAATATATGGAATAACCATTTTAAAGATAATGACCATGAAGCAATGAAAGACAATAACGCCCTAGAGAAAGTAGAAAAAATGAGTTTAAACCTACAATTGTGCCATATTAATGCCTATGTGGCAGAGAGTGGATACCCAGAAGCAGTCTCTATAAGCTACTGAGATAGAACTTAGTTCAGCATGGCCAAGGGGGCTGGAGTTCACAGAGGGAGTATCAAAGAGAAGAAAACTGCACAGAGAAAGAACACCAGAGTGTTCCCCTTAAGAACTCAGCAGAGTCCAAAACAACACTCATTTGTAAGGAGACTACCCACAGTTAGGGAAAGAACTACATTTCTCTAAAGAAATAAAAGGAACAATATCTGGTGTTCACATATAATTGGTAATCATGACTGCTCTCACTAGCCAAACTGGAAAATCTCATCTCCACAGGCATCGGGTAAGGTAGTGCCTCAGTAGTGGCACAAAACTTGCACTAGACCAGAAGTTCTCAATTAGTGGTGGGAGGGAGCAGCGATTTTGCTCCTCAGGGATCATCATTTGGCAATGACTGGAGACATTTTTGTTTGTTATTAAAGGGGGGAGGATGCTACTGGAATCCATTAGTAGAGAACAGTGATGTTTATACCACAATACAAAGGTGAATCCTCAGGTAAAAGAATTATCCATCCCAAAATGTTAATGGTGCTGAAGTTGAGAAGCCTTGTCCTAATCACTGCACTGATCTGGTCTGGCTTAATATATCATAAAACAAGGCAGAAAATGACCAAA
>NW_012135526.1:3178-3575 GCF_000956105.1 Propithecus coquereli | reverse complement strand
GGAGAATGTTAGAAATAAAAGCCTTTTATTAGAGTTAGTCAAAGTTCTTTATAAATACAATATAATTTTTTCTATTACTTCAAGTAAATTTTTAATCTTGATTTTCCTCAAGTGGTAGCAAATGACCATATTTCCCCTTAATCTAAAGAAGGTTTTAAATAAATCCGATTTTTATAAATCCATTTTTTAAAGAAAATGTCAAGTAGTGCTTTCAGTTAAAATGAAAAATAAATCATCCTCTACAAGTATTAGTAATTCATGGATAAAAGCATCTATGATGGTAGAAACTTTTGGGTTTTCCTCTTGAGTTATTAATAGCATATACAAAATGAAAATGTTATCAAATATAATAACAATAATAATAGCAAGTTTCTCTTCTGGTTAGGATTTGAAAAGT
>NW_012135526.1:1048-2066 GCF_000956105.1 Propithecus coquereli | reverse complement strand
AGAAAATATAGAAATTAAAAAAGAAAAAAATCTGTGTTTGATAAACTGCAGATCAGACTACACATAGAAGAAAAAATTGATGAATTTGAAATGATCACATCAATAGAAATTAAACTTTGACATAAAGAAAAAAAGAAACTTAAAAAATAAAACAGAACAGTGAAGGCGTATAGGAAAATATGTAATAATCTAACATATGTGTGATTGAAGTCCCAGAAGAGAGAAAATTATCTAGAAGAAATAAGTTAAGAGATGATGGTTGATCATGTTTCACAAAAATTTTATCAAAGACCTAAGAATATCAGCAAACAGAACAATTACAAGAAAATTGAAATTAGATACATCACAGTTAAACTGATGAAAATCAAAGAAAAAGGGAAAAACTTAATGTTAGCCAGAAAAAATAATGATGCATTATATTCAGGGAATAAATTACATAAATGATGGATAATTTCTGATCCAAAATGATATTAAATTATCTTAGAAATAATGAAAAATAAGCCTTGATATTTGATAGTGCAAGTCTGGCTTCCACTAATGTTGATAGGAACAGCCTGGCCCTCGCAGGTAAATTGGTGGTCTTACATTGAACATAAACAATCTTCCAAATCAACAACATCAGATAAAATCACTGTGCAATCATGATAAAGTGAGAAAAAAGAGGACCACTTATTAATCATTTCTGAACACAGATAAAAACAAGTCCATGTCAAAAACACAAAAATGACCAAACTTCTCATTCTGCTAACAATTACAGCTTTAGGCTATTGCCATGCTGTTACCATCTTCTAGATAACATTCACTAATACTGGATTAATCTATTTACTGATAGCACCAAACGTGATCCATTTTCTTCATTTAAGCTTCCAGAAAATTACCTGACACCAGCTCAAATTTTACAATGCTTTATTTCTTATACCTTTAATAGAGAGGCCTCATGATTCCTCATGGCATACAGCTTTCCTTGCTGCAGTAAACATTGACTGCAAGTGTGTTCCTGGAGGTATTTAGCTGATGG
>NW_012135526.1:0-256 GCF_000956105.1 Propithecus coquereli | reverse complement strand
TTATTCATTGCTAGCGGTTAGCCAAAATGATATACTCACCTTGAAGAACCATTTAACAGTATCTTAAAAAAATTAAATATTCATCTATCCTATGGCCCAGAAATCAACATCTTGCCATTAACTCAAGATAAATGAAAATATATGTATGTACACATACACACACACACACACACACACACAAGCACAAACATAGAAACTATTAATAGTTTAAGAATGTTCATAAGGAGTAAGGTGTGGTATAGGACTCTTTAGTGAT
>NW_012135525.1:7097318-7097633 GCF_000956105.1 Propithecus coquereli | reverse complement strand
AGGTGTCTAATAAACTCAATCAAAAATGAAAAAGGAGAGATCACAACAGATGCCACAGAAATACAAACATTATTTTTGATTGCTACAAAAACCTATATGCCCAAAAACTATATACGAGGAGGAAATGGACAAATGCCTGGAAACATATAAGGTCCCTAAGTTCACCCAAGAGGTAACAGAATATCTGAATAGATCAATTTCAATTTCAAAAATTGGAACAGCAATCAAAAACCTCCCAAAACGTAAAAGCCTCAGACCAGATGGCTACACTCCAGAGTTTTACCAAACATTCAAAGATGAACTCACACCTATACT
>NW_012135525.1:7094066-7094471 GCF_000956105.1 Propithecus coquereli | reverse complement strand
CCGACATGTAAATTAGGAAAGCAAAGATTAAAAAATTAGAATCAACTCAAATAATATGGCATTCCAAAAATCTTGATAAAGGCAGCTTTCAAGGACGGTGATGGAACCCTTTCAGTGAGAGCTTAAGAGACATGGTCCTGGCAAAGTTTCATCCACTGGTAAGGAAAAGAACTAATACCAATAAGTAAATTTTAAAATTTCCTGTGGAAATAAAAAATAACTCAACCGTGCTTGTACAGCACACTCTTACGTAGTTTGTGGCTGTGTCCAACCTTCTCCACATCATGTATGGTAGAAATACAGAGATGAGGGAGAAGAAAGCAAAGGGCTCAGTCAATCTTTCTTTGGCTACCTAAGATCCAGATTGTCCTGAGGAGGGTCAATCTTTTTCCTGCGGATTGTAGG
>NW_012135525.1:7090437-7092976 GCF_000956105.1 Propithecus coquereli | reverse complement strand
AAAAAAAAAATTTAAGGCCACTGACACTTAAGTGAAGTAGAATGTTTAGTGTTGAAACAGAAACTACCTTCAATGGAAGTAATTTTGGCCAGGAAGGAAGAAAATCTGATGTAAAAAACTCAGAATTATATTTATAGTAAACCATGTATGAAATATTGACAAGAATATGCCCATAGGAAAATGTCATGAAAAGTCTGCTGTCTTCTTTTGACAATTAGCAGGATCATGGATAACCCTGAGAGATATCCCGTATCAAAGCTGCATCCTGCAATGTTTCTTTAAAAACTTTATCATTCTTAGCAAAACTAACAATGACAAGACCATTCATCATCAGTGACTCTAATAAGCTTCTCTGTGATGATCTGAAAAATTTTGATTTGATACCCTCATGGAAAATACTTTTGGATATTTTAATTTCAGTTGTAAAATGTATTGATGATTCGAAAATACAACATGTTAATAAGCTCAAGTGAACATAATATTACATAATTTTATCACATATTTATTAATGATGCTTGGTTTACTAGGTCATGGAACTATAAGTCTTGACCCAAGTACCAATTAAGTACCAATTAATATTCATATATAGTTGGAAAAAAAGAACTAACAGATTCCTAAACACCAGATGTTTCAACTTGTCCAGGCTAAATTTAATCCTAAAATACAGAAACCACATAGGATGAATAGCATTCCTTGATCATTTTAACCTAAAGTTTTATTCTGCTTTCAGATTTTACCAATCAGATGGGACAATAAGACAGGACTAGAAAAAAGTCCAGCTTAAAAATTCAGGAAATACAATGAGAAAAGGGACCCACAGGCCTAGAGTAGAACTGGCCTACGCAACCTATGAGATTCCAAATCTACCTTAACTCGTCATTGGCATGGGAGAAACCACATACACAAATGCAACTCCCACATAGTCTGTAACCTTAATCCCCATAATCAGCAATGTCAAAGCTCCACTTTCAGGTTCTGAGTCCGTGATCCATGAACCCGACCAACCATGGATAGTATATCCCTTCCAGGGGTGCAGAGGTAAGGTGGAGAAAGACAACCAAAATGAGGTGTGAGAATCTTTCCACACAGCTGCCTGAAGGTATCCATTTTTTAAAATAAATAAATAAATAAATAAACATATACATTCCATAACTTTTCCTAATGACTACAACTATGGTACAAGGAGAACCTTGGAAATCCTGCATCATATTATAGATTTACGAACCCTGATCATTTGCCATGGAAAATAAAACAAACAAATTGAGAAAGGATGAGATTAATTCATTAACAGAATTTTTTCCAGACAGCAATATTGCAAGGCTTGGACATTTCATCCCAAATACAATTTATACAACTCAAAGCAAGGAAAAATAAAATGACTTTTGACACAAAATTTGGCAGAAAGTCTTACAGAATCACCAATCTCCCAATGGCCAAGGTAGAGCTCATGCTATGCTCCCCTCCTTCTTCTTTTCAGTGCCTGTTCTTGACACTCCTTATACTAAATATCTTCATGAAAATATCCCTGGAATTCGCCTGCCATAGATATCTAGGTTAAAACAGATGTTAAATGCACACACACGTATACACAAAAAAACACATTCAGAAAGAAAAGTCCAAATAGGCCTTTTGATACTAAATTATCATGTAAAATATATTCCTACCTAGAAATGGGAAATCAAAATATTTAGTTGAAAATTGTAATTCATATGTGTGCGACGAATCAATGATAGGTTTGTGCTGTATGTAGAGGACAGTAAGGGCTCTGCCTGTATTTACATACTTTGCACCATAATTTCACAGTTCCTCTCATGGAGATGACTTGTGTATTCACCTGTCCTTTAATTGTGAGTTTAGCCATGTGGCTTGCTTTGGCTAATGGGCTGTTAGCAAATGTGACTAAGTAGAGGATTGTATAGTTGGGTGTGGTGAGTTTGTTCTCCTGCCACTGTTGTGAGATCATGCCCATGCTACTCAACTGAGAGATCACAGACAGGAAGCCCTGGCCTTGCCTCAGGTGACAACTGTCGACCGCACAGTGATCCACACAGAAACAAGGTGAATCCACCAATGAAGCCTAGTCTAAATCACCAACTTTCAGATTTGCAAGCCAAGCAAATGTTTATTGCTTCAAGCCCTGTGATTTGCAGTGCTGTTGCACAGCATTATTTTAACAATAGATAATGATGTAGTGATCTCTCTCTCTTTTGAGAGCATTTATAAGGATTTCACCAAAAATTCATGGAACTATTCACTTAATACTAGAAACGATATGATAAAAAATATCAGATAGTATTGAGTTTGAAAACAGTACACTGAAACTCATGTAACTTAGAAAGCCATAGTTGGAAGTTTAAATTGACTAGAAGAAAAAATAAATATAAAAATTCATACATACATAAATAAAATGCATTCTGTTTGTTTCCTGAAACTTACTTCTCCTGGCAAGAGGGACTTTATTTTTATTGAACTATCCATCAATATTGGAAATGTTTGGACAAAACATATAACCATATCTTTGTAAGTTTATTGCACTTCT
>NW_012135525.1:7080083-7082927 GCF_000956105.1 Propithecus coquereli | reverse complement strand
TTGCCAGTGAGTCTACACATTGCTCCTCTCCAAGATCATCATCCCTGTACACTCAGCTCAAAGATTAAATCACCCTCATCTACTCTCCTCAGGAAGAAGGTTGTCTGCTTCTCCTTCTACTATTTTCCACACTTATTGTACAGTATACACTTTATGCAATGTGTCCTATTAATGTGATCTTTCTTTTTGCAAATCAAGTTTATTTTTGCAAATTATTTTTTTGTGACATTGGTTTTTAAAGTCTCCTTTAGGAGTAAAGATTAGAAATAAATGAGAATCCAGGTGATTCTTTTTATGATGTCAATCTTTTGGAAAACACTTTAAAATCTAGTCTTTCCAGACTGAGTACATAGTAAAGACATTAGTAGAGAAAGATAGAAGTATTGAGAAATTAAGTCAGCTTCCATGTTTTGCTGCCTACCCTCCTTTCCATTCCAAAAACATAAACATTATATGGCAGACCACTAAAGAAATGGTTTAGGGTAAGAACTGCGTTAGTATAATGTTGGTATAAATGAGAACACGATATGTGTTATTTTAGTTTATAGGGAAAAATACATTTTCAGCATAATGGCTCCACGGTAGAAAAACAGCTTTGAATTTTTTTTCTCTAAACATGGAAGTGTGACGACATCATTGACAAAATAACCATTACTTTTACTTTTAGAAGGTCAATAGCAAAAGAAGAAGACAAAAGGTGTAGGCTTATCTCCTAAAATTCAGAAATCAATTTTGAAAAAAAAATTTAAATATGATAGTACAATGTTCTTTCACTGATTTTAAGGGCAGGGAGAGAATACTGTAAATACTGTGACAAACTTTCCAAATGGAAATAAGCAAAGGAAATATCTGCAGATCCAAATTGGTTGTATTGGGACTGGTCAAGTGAGTATAGTTTAGGGGGAAAATCTTGACAAAGTACAAAATTTGAAAGTAGCTCACACATCCAATATCCAACACAGAAGAGAGGTGGAGAGCTATAATAAGAGGTTTAGGCAAGGTTCAGCCTAAGGTAATGATAATATTTATAGTAGAAAAGGAGACCGTGAGAGTTACTTTAAATATGATCATAAAGGTGGGAGTACTATATATCATCTGGAAATTAATTGATATATGGTAAAAATATGCATACGTGCCCTCTATGAATGAACAGAATAACACCATAATGTCTTCACTTAAAAACAATACAAAAATAATTTGTACCTGAATTTTATCATTATGAAAGAGAAAACAGAAGAAAAACAAATTCTCTTTGAATACTTAATTTTAAAAGTGCTATTTTCTGAATGGGATTATGGATGCTGAAAATTCATATTGTACTCTGCTTACTAAAAGCATTTATTAGGTCAAGATGGTCAGTGACATACTCATAAAGTGTTCTTATAAAACACACAGCATAATAAAACAGCTAAATAAAATGGTTCATAAAAACTGTTTCCATACAGACAACTCAGAAAAACAGACGTGCTGTTCATGCAATTGTCTGAAATTCTAAGCTCAGGGCAGAGTCCAGATGGTAAAATGTTCATTGCTGTGACCAATGTGATAACACCTACTTGTAAAGGAATAAAAACAAAAGTCCCCAAATAATTGGATGGTGACACAGATTGGGGCACACACTATGACTAGAAGGATACAACTGAAGCAGTATAGATCTCAATCCCATGTAGGAAAAAACAGACAGCAGGTATGGTGCAATTGAAAGCACCCAGCTGCAGATAAGAAGGATATGTCACCCTAGGGAAGTCCCTGGATTATTTGGATCTTAGTGTCTTCATCTCTGCAGTGAGACATCAATACCCCTTATCCTTTGGGGGTTATAGGTCTTCTGGAGAATTTGGTAGAAAACAATGCATATATTCACATATATGTGACATTTTACATAAAAGCTGAAGTATCCTAGGCCTTTAAAGCTGAAGACCCCTGAATTAAATCATCTTTATGGTCTTTGCCAGATCTATCATGCTTTCGCTTTTCTCTTTCTAGTACAAAAAAAAAAATGTACTTTGCATAGACTAAGATTTGATCTGTCCCATGACTATTTCCATAAATAAATAACTAAATAACAGAAATGATACTTTGGAATTATATATGTATTTGTGTGTGTTTATGCATGTGAATAAGCATAATTTTAATGACTGTCTTTTACATCTGAAATCCAGGCTATCCTAGGTTTTACTTTCCATCTCAATATAGCAATAACTCTCTAGTTATCAGTGACTCGATTCTTTCTTTCAGGAGACTTCAAAGTGGTTAAATTTCTGATTGCAGATAGGTTTCATGCTTGCTGGACAATTCAAGGACAACTTACAGCATCTCTTGATAAAAAAGACAGTGACAAGGACAGCTGATGTGGATCCCCTGTTGATGTGAGGAAAACCTGGCTCTGGCTTCATTACTCCTGGACCACCATAGAGTCTATCAAATCTCTCTATTTGATCTAGTCTATTTTATGTTGCTATAACTAAATACAACACACTAGGAAATACTTTTAAAACAGAGGTTTATTTAGCTCATGGTTCTTGTGACCAAGAAGTCCAAGGCCATGGTGCTAACATTTGATGAGGACCTTCCTGTTGCATCATGAGGCATCACATGGTGAAACAGAGCTAGCTCAGGCATGTCTTTTTCCTCTCTTTATAATGTCATAATCCAATCATGAGGGTCCCCCACACAGTGCAGAGAAAAGGCTAGGGTGAGTGAAGAAGCAGGACTCTCTGCAGGCCAACCGTAGAGCCCTGGTCAGCCCAATATTTCCCTGTTTCAAATCAAAATGCTGAGGTGTCTGAGAATTATAGAGGTGAACCTGAACATTTAGATGGTTGTGAAGGTATATTTGTAAAA
>NW_012135525.1:7063262-7064788 GCF_000956105.1 Propithecus coquereli | reverse complement strand
AGGCCACTGCATCCCATGGCTCCTGGGCTTCTGCCTCCATGATCAAAGGAAGCAGTACGGAATCAAGTCCTTCTTATGTCTCATCTCTCCCACCAGCCCCTCTGTCTACCCTGTCCGCTTGTAAGGACTCGTTTGATTAGACTGGATCCAGGTGGGTTATCCAAGATAACTTCCTCATTTCAAGATCCGTATCTTCAATTTAATTTACAACCTTAAAATTCCCTTTTGCCATGTAACATAACACGGTCATGGGCTGTGAGAATTAGAACTAGGTGACATTTCTTGGATTTTCAGGGTTGTACCCCTCAACTATAGATCTGATTGCCCTTATAAAGATTTCTTACTTTTTTTATAATTTTTATTTCAAAATATTAGAGGGTATAAATGTTCTTGTTACGTGGACAAATTTTTAATACTGAAGTCAGGGCTTTTAGTGTGCCCATCACCAGGATAGTGTACATTGTACCCAATAGATAAGTCTTTATCTCTCACCTCTCTCCTACCCTGACCCCTTCTTAGCTTCTGATGTCTTTTATACCACTTTATGACCATGTGTACCCATTATTTAGCTCCCACCTATCAATAAGAATGTGTAGTGTTTGTTTTCCCAGTTATGAAATACTTCATATAGGATAATGGTCTCCAGTTCCATCCAAGTTGCTGCAAATGATATTATTTTATTCCTTTTAATGGCTGCATAGAACTCCATGGTATATATAGAGCACATTTTCTTTATTAACTCATCAATTTATGGGCACTTAGGTTGATTCCATATCTTTGCAATTGTGAATTGTGCTATGACAGACATTAAAGTATAGGTGTCTTTTTGACATAATGACTTTTTCCCCCTCTTGGTAGATACCCAATAGTGGGATTATTGTATTAAATGGTAGGTCTACTCTTAGTTCTTTAGGAAATCTCCATACTGTTTTCCATGGAAGTTGTACTCATTTACAGTCCCACCAACAGTCTATAAGTGTTCCTTTTCCCCCACATCTACACCAACATTATTGTTTTCTGATTTATTTACTAATAGCCATTCTAATAGGGGTACGGTGGCATCTCGTGGTCTTAATTTGCATTTCCCAGATTTCTAATGTTTGTTCTTCTTTTCTATACCTCTCTATACCCTAAGGGTCTTTTTCTGCAAAGTGGATAATTTATTAAATCAATGGGTGGGAATTCATAGTTCTTCACTCAGTGAACATTTACTCATTGTCTAACAAAAGACACCCTCCATAGGAAATGCATCTATCCCAAGTCATAACTTTAAATGTTTGCATTGTACAAACATAGGTAAAATCATGCAACCAATATTGCAAACAGCAGGGTCCTTTAGTAGCCATTAATTCATATTACACACTCAGCATTCTATGAATACAGGATTAATCAAGCTTTATGGTTTTCCTGGGTATCAAATTTTGAAGACAAGAATCATTCTCTGTACTTTATTTTGACAATAAAAGTATATAATGGAATTTTATTACCTTGGAGTGGAGACATATTTTTGGTTTTCCCCAGTGAAG
>NW_012135525.1:7060870-7061772 GCF_000956105.1 Propithecus coquereli | reverse complement strand
TGGGGCAAGGCGTAATGCCAGATCTGTAACACTCTAAATCCCATGCTCGAAAATATCATGCTTTATTTGTTTCTCTTGAGAATAAAAGATAAAATAATTTGTGACCTTTGGCAAGTTACTTAATTCCTCTGTGTCTCAGTTTCCTTTTACTTTAAAATAGGATTAGTTGTAGCATCTGCCTCAAAGGGTCCTTGTGAAGGATAAATGGTATTATACCGGCAAAGTCCCTGGGACAGAGTTTGGTCTGTATCAAGTATTTGATAACTGTTACCCTTTATTTTTACCTTAATTCTTATTTATAAGTCAGTCAACCATAGTCACAGTCCCAGTGGCATCAAGGAATAAAAACTCAAGTACTCTCTGATGTGCAAACTACTATTGTATTAGTCAGTGTTCTCCAGATAAATAAAACCAACAGGACATAGATAGATGATAGATAGATAGATAGATAGATATTAATAAATAGATAGATAGGGCTAAGAAGCCCAACAATATGCACTCTACAGTCTGGACAACTAGGAAGCCAGTGGAGTCCCAGGCTGAAGGCCTGAGAATGCTGAAGATTCCCCACTCCTCCACCCCCAGGTCCCCATCGCTGATGTAAGTCCCAGAGTCTGAAAGCCCAAGAACCAGGAGCTCTGAGGTTGGAGGGCAGGAGAAGATGGATGTCCCAGCTCAAGAGGAGAGACAATTCACCCTTCCTCTGCCTTTTTGTTCTATTTGAGCCCTCAATGGGTCGAATGATACCAAGCCACATTGATGAGGGTGGATCTTCTTTATTCATTCTATTGATCCAAATGCTAATCTCTTCTGGAAACACCTTCACAGAGACACCCAGAAATAATGTGCTACCGACTATCTGAGCATCCCTTATTCCAATCAAGTTGACACATAAAATTAAT
>NW_012135525.1:7052314-7052865 GCF_000956105.1 Propithecus coquereli | reverse complement strand
ATATTTTTCTATAAATATTCTGTATTTGGAGCAGTGTTATAGGCAGATGTCTCCACAAGAGCACTCGTTAACAAAAGTAAGGAGCACAGTTTTAGATAAGCAGATTTAACGAAATATAGATTAAACTTTAGATGTTATATATTTAACATTTCTAATAAAATATGTAATTATTAGGAAAGAGAGGGGAAAACAAATGGTTTAGTCTCCAAAATATCTACTGTATCAAAATGATTCACCCAGGTATTTTCCCTGTAATGATTACAGAAAAGCTCACTACTATAATCAGCATTCATATGAACACACCTGTACATGTCTGATGGTTACTAATATGGAAGCATTGTTTCCCTTCTTTGCCATATCTTTTTAATTTGAATTTATGTTGCAGTCAGTGATTATTAGGCTTAACCAAAGAACTCTTCTCCCTATTTAACTCTATCTCTTTTGGCAAGAAGGTGATTTTGCAAATAAACAGAGTATTTGGCAGCCCCAATAACTGAAAATAAAGCAAGCGAAATGGGTGGAAGGTATCTAGATGACTTCTTCAAAGATTA
>NW_012135525.1:7050502-7052264 GCF_000956105.1 Propithecus coquereli | reverse complement strand
AGGTTCTCCCAGCACACCAGGTTAAAGGCACTCTCTGTTTTCACCCCTGAACACATTTAGGTTAACAGCATTTGTCACTTGACATTACCCTAAATTAAAAATAAAAAAAATAAAAATAAAAAAAAAAATCACCCTCTTCATTTCAGGATGACACCTTCTACTCTCCATGGTAAAGTTAAAGGCACCCTAGGTTCTCCCAGCACACCGGGTTAAAGGCACTCTCTGTTTTCACCCCTGAACACATTTAGGTTAACAGCATTTGTCACTTGACATTACCCTAAATACATGATAAGAAATCTAAACCTAAATGAAAGTTTAAAAATATTTCTTATTTTGATTCCTTGAAAAAAAAAATGGGTACCAGCAAACATTCTGAAAACGAAAGTCTTTTCAAATGTCAACAAAGAGTTTTGGAATTTTGTGAAGGCACACGCATCAAAAATTAGAGTTTATAGATCATAAGTGCTAATAGACACAAGTCCAGTAAAGTAAGCTCAGCGTTTCTGGCCCCAAAACATCTAGAAGAATAGATGAATTAAAAGAAGACTGGACTTGAAATGCAAGGCAAAATGAAATTTCTGCATCGTTAGGCTGGGTTCTTAAAGCAAATAAAACTTTTCACAGATAGAGACAATAATATGGTCTAGTTGTCTTCTGAACTGAGGCAGAAACATATTACTGATATATTATGATGTAAAAATTATATTCTAAGTTATTCTCCACAAGAAAACACATTGCAGTTTTGCATGGTATACATTTTGTGGAGCTGGGACCACAGCCTCTGGAGTAAGTGAATCTGCTACAGTAACAATCTGCCTGGGGTCACATAAGCACAGGTGGAATCAATCTTCAGCAAATTTTACAAATCATAGGTGATAGGTGTCATCTTGTGTTTTCTGAAATTGTAAATAATTTTCAAGAGATTGGAACACCAATGTACTACACCTTTTACACTTACAGATGGTAAGAGAATGGAGAGAAAAAGATTGCCTTATAAACACACAGGATATTGTATGTTATCATTATTATTGTTTTTTATTCATCTATACAAATATAACACGTTAGTTAAAGACCAATACAAGAGTTATTTTGCTAGTAAAAACAGTTGATGACAAAAAATGTTTTATTGCATATTGAAGATTAACTGTGGAGATACATTTATCACAATGAGATTCTCTCTTGAGAACCACATTATTAAAGTGAATTATGGACAGAGATTATTAAATAAATCTACTGTCATGTTACAAATTGAAACTAAAACAAGAATCAGGCATTTCAAGTGTCTTCTTTCCTATCCATAATAAATTGGACTTTAAAAGATACATTATGTGTTTTTCAAAATGAATTTATTCCCCAGTAACTCTGCTAGTCAGTTTCTTTCTTTACACAAAGACTTGGCTCAGTGTCATTATTAAATAAAGTTGTCAATAACTTAACTGACAATATCATGTATCTATACTAACTCATGAATAACATCATCCTAAATCAATATAATAATTTCTGTTAATATTTTGGATGTGTGCATACTCAGTGTATGTATTTATAAATACATAATACTTCAATCTTTATATTCTTAATATTATAATCCGATCTACAAATGTTTGCTTGAATCATTCCTATTCTAGAGTTTCTCATGTTGTAGTTGAGTTTTTCAAAATAATTTTATTTTGCCCTTTGAGGGTTTCCAATTGTTTAGTTTTTTATATCCATCTATTCTTGTTTTGTTGCTTTCTTTTTATTTTGTAATTTATTTCTGCTTATG
>NW_012135525.1:7040561-7041071 GCF_000956105.1 Propithecus coquereli | reverse complement strand
AATAATGCCTACATAAACTAAAATTCATTATAAGAGAAGTGATCTATTATATAATTAAGTATTTAGAATGCATATCAATATTGACATAAGCCATGACTTGACTATAAGATATTAGGTCAAAGTATTAGTTGAAATAGTATAAGGTTAGAATCAGGACTAAAGAATCTGACTGTATAATGGTCCTGATCCCCAAGAAAACTGATATATGTTCAAAAACAATATGGCAATAGGGCATGTTTCCATGAAATTTGAGCAGATGCCAGTATCAAAATGATCAGATGTGTTAGCTAGGTATGCCACGCTAGATCAATGTGGCTAATCAAGGCAGACCAGGACAAATGAAGGAATAGCTTTGTAGCGCTAAAAATTGACATCTGAAACCTAGACTCAAATCTTACTCTGGTAACTTTGTGTCCGATGTCAACAAATCTTTTTCCAGAATTTTCTGAAGTTTGATTCCCCTCTAGGAAGTATAAAATGAGAGCACACTTATCCAACTGACAAGACAGC
>NW_012135525.1:7039806-7040511 GCF_000956105.1 Propithecus coquereli | reverse complement strand
TTTTGCAAATAAACAGAGTATTTGGCAGCCCCAATAACTGAAAATAAAGCAAGCGAAATGGGTGGAAGGTATCTAGATGACTTCTTCAAAGATTATTTTACTAATCCTAAACAAAATCATTATTACTATCGCATTTCAGCTAGGGAAGTTAAAAAAAAAAACTATCACATTCTCAAAACCATAATCTTTCATAATTATGATTTATTTGTGAACCAGGCACAGGGCCATGCACAAAGGAAATTATACTCTTGCCTAAAACCTCTGCCTTCTGCAATGCAAGAGGTGGAGATTTGGGAGTGGAACATAATGAACAAATTTCCTCTGTCCCATAGTTTTCAGTGGACTACCAATTCAGTACCTTCGACCTTATGTTTTTGTAGCCTAAATCCATGTTTGGAAATGGTATCTCTTCTGTTCTGACATAATTTACATTGTCTAAAATGCTAACTTTCTTGCCCACCCTCGCTTGCCTAGTATCAAGATATACAGATTGGAAGTGATAAAGCCTGATCATTTTCTAGTCTAAATGTACAATTGCCATTTGATATTCTATCCAATTAAGATGAGAAAGTATCCACAGTTGCCAGTGATGCCTTCCCAGCCAGTTGTATTCTGGCATGTACCTCAAGCAATGGCTCCAAGACTAACTCTGTAACTTACCGAAGAATTACTAATCTTTCTTCCTTACCTGACCAGTTTTAAGGA
>NW_012135525.1:7038963-7039756 GCF_000956105.1 Propithecus coquereli | reverse complement strand
CATCACAATGACCAGGTCAGAGGTTCTGGTCCATAGCATTGAGAGTCTTGCCAAATTCTGTTGGCACCTTTCCTTGTTAAAGCCCACTGAAGAAAGACCACTATGGTCACACTGGCAGGAAAGTTTTGTTTACTGGCTTGCAAGTTAGAACACAGCCCAGCAGAACCACGAGCGTCTCAGAAGGTGAGTGTTAAGAAAGTAAACTTAGATGATTTGTGGGGTACAGTTAGCCACACAGTTTTGGTGGGGTTTGGCCATAATTTGTAAACTAAGCAATTTTCTGCAATAGTCAACTTTCTTATCTTTAGAACACATGATCTCATGCCAAATTATGGCTGGATTTGTTTGTATGATGTCTTATCATTAATATATGGTTATTAAAAAACAGTTTGTGGTTAGTGCGTCTTGCATGTTTGGGTTTGGTACAGTTTATCTATTCTGTGACTCATGGGAATAGTTAACAAGTTGTGATTTATATTCAATTCTAAGTTCCTCCATCACGGCCTATTTGCCAACAGGGCCATTTTTTACATTATCGGCCATTAGTTTGGAGACTTCCAGTAGTTCTGGCAAGAAATAATTGCGGTTTGTAGAAGGTATTGTAAGTGGAAATGGAAATAAATGGCTGAACTTGAGGACTCTTTATGAGGCAGAGCTAATGGGTTTTGGTGATTGATGAAATGCCAGAGGCTAAAGGAAAAAGAAGTTTAGAGGATGCCTGCTGGATGTCTACAGCCACAAAATTTTTTGGCAAATATACACCTACACAGACAAAGCAAAATACGTATCCACC
>NW_012135525.1:7028753-7029458 GCF_000956105.1 Propithecus coquereli | reverse complement strand
TTTTGCAAATAAACAGAGTATTTGGCAGCCCCAATAACTGAAAATAAAGCAAGCGAAATGGGTGGAAGGTATCTAGATGACTTCTTCAAAGATTACTTTACTAATCCTAAACAAAATCATTATTACTGTCGCATTTCAGCTAGGGAAGTTAAAAAAAAAAAACTATCACATTCTCAAAACCATAGTCTTTCATAATTATGATTTATTTGTGAACCAGGCACAGGGCCATGCACAAAGGAAATTATACTCTTGTCTAAAACCTCTGCCTTCTGCAATGCAAGAGGTGGAGATTTGGGAGTGGAACATAATGAACAAATTTCCTCTGTCTCATAGTTTTCAGTGGACTACCAATTCAGTACCTTCGATCTTATGTTTTGTAGCCTAAATCCATGTTTGGAAATGGTATCTCTTCTGTTCTGACATAATTTACATTGTCTAAAATGCTAACTTTCTTGCCCACTGTCACTTGCCTAGTATCAAGATATACAGATTGGAAGTGATAAAGCCTGATCATTTTCTAGTCTAAATGTACAATTGCCATTTGGTATTCTATCCAATCAAGATGAGAAAGTATCCACAGTTGCCAGTGATGCCTTCCCAGCCAGTTGTGTTCTGGCATGTACCTCAAGCAATGGCTCCAAGACTAACTCTGTAACTTACCGAAGAATTACTAATCTTTCTTCCTTACCTGACCAGTTTTAAGGA